>NC_136941.1:1428401-1778401 GCF_949987615.1 Pollachius pollachius
GAAAGAACAGACTCAGGCACAGACACAGGGGTTAGGGACCGGGGAGAAGGAACAGACTCAGGCACAGACACAGGGGTTAGGGACCGGGGAGAAGGAACAGACTCAGGCACAGACACAGGTGTTAGGGACCGGGGAGAAAGAACACACTCAGGCACAGACACAGGGGTTAGGGACCGGGGAGAAGGAACAGACTCAGGCACAGACACAGGGGTTAGGGACCGGGGAGAAGGAACAGACTCAGGCACAGACACAGGGGTTAGGGACCGGGGAGAAAGAACAGACTCAGGCACAGACACAGGGGTTAGGGACCGGGGAGAAAGAACAGACTCAGGCACAGACACAGGGGTTAGGGACCGGGGAGAAAGAACAGACTCAGGCACAGACACAGGGGTTAGGGACCGGGGAGAAAGACACGGTTTGTAAACACAAAGACAGGGCCACCGCGGCCCCTCAGTCCTACACTGTACATCTGTCCCTCCGTCTGTGCTTCTATTGGCTGAACTTAATGAGACAATGAACGGGATGCCACATACACACACACACACACACACACACGCACATACACGCATGTACTAACACACACTGTGGGTCTCTTTGATTAGTGGGGAAGGTAAGCAACAACTAAATAATCCAAAACACTTTTCAAAACACAAAAAACTTTGCTTGTATCAATGTATAACTGAATACCTAGATAACACATACACAAGTTCAAGAATAAGTCCAAACGGATGGTGTGTGTGTGTGTGCGTGTGTGTGTGTGTGTGCGTGTGTGTGCGCGTGTGTGTGCGTGTGTGTGCGTGTGTCATGCCAGCATTAATGTGTTAATCCAAACTGCCACATCAGTAGCTTATGTAAGACTGCTGACAGACACACTGACTTTGTTAACGTATTTTAAGGTTATGGTTTAGTTTTTTATATTAACTTATAAAATAAATGGGTGAAATTCAGCATCAACACATGCATGTAGTAGATTCGACATTCTGGACGAATAATAACGTGTAATAATGTCAAATTAATTGTTAACTGTACCTCACTGGGTGCAAGTTGTCATTCCCTTACCACGACCGTAAAAAAAATCGATCTTTCCGAACAATCTTTAATAAATAAAATATTAAAATTAATAAAATATTAAAGAAAAACAAGACCGAGACAGTATGGGACTAAAATCATATGCAATCGCGATTGTTATGGAATGGACCATATATCGGCTCGTCGTCGGATGCATAACTGATCGGGTGGCATCTGTGTCGATCGCAGGTGCACGACAGCGTGCAAGGCTCTCATTCACCTCCCGCCCCGGCGTCCCGTCCCCGTACGTCCCTCCAGCCTGCGGTGCGTCTCCCTGACTCGGTCACTGCTGTTCTCCCTTACGGAGCGGCTTCAGGAACACAGCCCAGTGCCGCCTATCGTAGTGTGAGTGCAGCCATGCAAGTCTGCCATACCGGGGAAGACTTTACAAAAATACTTTGGCCTAAAATAGCCTAAACAAAACCACCGAAACAACAAAAAGTTCCGCAATGTCCTATTTACAGAGTAGGCCAATCAGCTCCGGTAAAATAATAGTTTGTGTGAAAAATAACGGCTATATTTGAATAGCAACGCATCATATTAATATTATAGATTAATATTAGCGTCTCCTCCTTACCCGCTTCCCGCCGCGGTGGTCGCCTTGATGGAGTTGATCCGCAGCCGGGTGGCGATGTTGGCGAGCGCCTGCACCGTCTGCTGGTCGGGTTTGTGATAGTCCTCCATCTGTGAGCGGTGACGGGATGACGGGATGACGGGGTATCTGGTGAACGAAGCGGCCCTGCTGGTGAACGGACAGTTAAAACGTCCCTGGTCGGTCCCGGCGTGGAGTGATGCAGGAGGCGAGAAGGCAGGGGTTAAAAAGGCATCTCCGCCTCCTCCTCCTCCTCTCAACCTCTTTCAGGATGAGAGAGGGGGGGGGGGGGGGGGGGGGGGGGGAGGGGGAGTGAGAGAGAGAGAGAGAGAGACAGAGAGAGAGAGAGAAGGGGACAGCGCAGTGTGCTGAGTAAACTCCGCGGTAGTGCAGAAACTGTCCACTAGGCGGCAGGCTTGGGCCACTTGCACCACAAGCGCGCACACACCAGTACTCTCCTAGTAATATAGGCTCATTGGATAAGCCTTTTTTATATATATAAAATAATGAATATACTTAATTCTGACGGTGGTTCAAGCTACCACCAAACATTTGGACGACCAAAGTCGTGATCAGGGTCAAACGGAAAGATCAGGGACCCATTTTCGACCAACTCCAATTTGGCCATGCGTTAAATAAATGTAACCACATTATGTGTACATTATATTCTTTATAGACCTCAGCAGGAAAGGAGTTGTCCAGGAAGTAAATTACGACCTGGGAGGCCACAGAGCCGGTAGTGCTGCTGACCGCTTTGAGTGCAGGTCGAAGGCCGCCACCAGGGGGGGCTAGTGGTGGTGGCCTCTGACGGGTGGGCCCCCCACCCGTAATCACTGGGGCCCTTGAGGAACGAAAAACTAAAACACTTTCAATCTACTGACAGGTCAACTGTTTTATTGTTTTTAATCACAAATAATTTCAAAATGCACATCCAAAAACACATTAATTAGATATATTCAATATATATCAGATTATAAACACATGCAACGTAAATTAGAACAATGAGTTGTAGGAATATTACTAGCACTTTCCAGGCAGCATATGGTAATGCGTTGTCAATCATGTTATAAGCGCTCAATAAATATGCCTTCTCTTCTCAAACTGGAGGAGAAAAACATGAGTAGGGCTATGCCATAGCACAGATTCAGTTCGAATAGATAGCTTAAAGGTGCTTTTACGTTAAGGTATCATAATACTCGTTGGGAGGTCAGCTGTTGCGTTCTAAAGCACCACAAGTTTACACAAAATCAGACGCAGCCTAAACATTGTTATTGTCCAGCCAATGTTTTGGTTGGAGCGATGCCAGAGGCGGCAGTAGAAATTGAGTCTAGAAATAAGTGAGCAAGTTAGCCTTGCGAATCGGTCTTTTAAAGTTTCTACTATTATTATTATTAAGTAGGTTTGCAAGCCGTCGCACAAGGTGTTCACAACCCACGCACAACGACCCCGCAACCACCCGTTTCACGTTGGCCCGGCGTTTTTAAGCACTGCAAGTTTACACAAAATCAGCCGCAGCCTAAACATTGTTATTTTAAAATGCTGAGGCACTTGGAGGTTAACACACACACACACACACACACACACACACACACACACACACACACACACACACACACACACCAGAGATGGGGACTCGAGTCTCAGACTTGACTTGCGACTCCACCCAAAAGATTTCAGACTTGACTCAGACTCGAGCTTCGAGACTCGTCAAGTCATGCAATTATTTAAATCTAAGTTTAACCATGTATTTCTATTACGGATGGGTAACGATCGTCGAATAGTCGGAGTCACGTAGAATATCTAATATGAATGAATGTGACTATCGTTATTTATTACACGGCTCTTCTCAATGCTGCGGAACGCTCCGTTCACTTGCATGGGCCTTCAAAAATTCCAGCAGTGAATATTTTTTTTATATTTCACCATTGCTAAGCATGTAATGACCGCTGTCAATGAAAAATATTTTTTGCTGTCTGTCGTATCACTCCGCAAGAAGTCTGGTAACTTATCAACCCCAGCGTCCTCAGTTGCTAAGTGACGTCAACGACTTTGGCAGACTATTTCTCTGCTGATCAACACTAAGAAGAACGTCGCCGGTCATTATCGAAAATAAGCCTTATTTTCCCGATAATGACCGGCGTTCTATACATTATCCCTTACAGAAACTAGAAAGGCAGACATGTTCCATAGTTTCCATATGCTAAAGACGTGTCTAGTTCACCGTCATGCAGGCTGCGTTCAGTAAAATAAAAAAATAAATAGCGATCTGTTTTCGGTGCATGTAGGCCTATCTGCCTAAGCCCACGTTGAAATAATTTGATGTTGATGGCGCAGTTGTTGAAATAAACAGATTGATTTCATAATAATCATAAAAGCCTTTCCGTGTGTGTGTGTGTATCCGAGATGCCAAAATGCTGAAAAATACAGTTACATTTATATTTGTCTTTAACAAGGTTGTCTCATATCTGGCTGTAGGTGAGTCTTGAAACTAAGAACTCTAGTGTTTAGCATTGCAATTGGTTGCACTAACTTTAAGGCTATTGCTGCTGTGTTGGTTTTTGCTGCTGTTGTTGTTGTTGTTGTTAGTAACAGGTCGTTGAGGCTAGTTTCAGTCACAAGGTGACAACAATAGGCTTGATTGCTGGGCGGCGCTATGGCTACCTGAGCTCCCTTGTGCATTTAAAGGCTAGCTATTATAACATGGAATGGCTCCTTGTCCAAACCTTGCATGCTTGAAACTGGTGTCCCTCAAGGCTCGGTACTGGGGCCTCTTCTGTTCTCCCTCTATACCAGATCCCTGGGCTCTGTAATTACATCACATGGCTTTTCCTATTACTGCTATGCTGACGACACTCGCCTATTTCTCTCTTTCCCCTCATCTGACAAAGCCGATTGCAACATGCATATCTGAATGTCTGGCAGACGTCAGCACTTGGACAACTGCCCATCACCTGAGGCTTAACCTCAACAAGACTGAGCTCATCCTAATGCCAGGGAAAGATTGCCCACACCTGGACTTACTGGTCACCACCCGCAGCGCTACCATTGGGCCTGGGCCCACCCATTTTAGGTCCGGGCCCGCCGATTTTGACCCAGGCCTATAGTGAGTAGTGAGTGATTTTCATTCTAGTTGTTCATCCAATAAGCAGCCTGAGGAAAGCGTTGAGTTAAAGCTTCTCAGCTAATCAGCGGTTTCTACCCCACGTGTGGACTGCCTGCCCACAGGCTGCAATACGCACGTTAATTCTACTGGGAAAATCATCACCTGTACAGCAAAACTCTGACCTACAGAAATTAAATTACGGATTGACATACTGGACAAGCAGATTATGGAGATGAACACTCGTTTCAAGCCCGACACATACGGCTTTATGAGAGCCGCTGCTGCCTGCTTGCCACGGTCAGACATCTTTGGTGACATGGCTCTCATCCGACCCGCCTGCGCGCACTTTTCCATTCCGGTGGAAGACGCAGAGCACACTGTGTTTGTGCAGCAGCTTAAAAGAAAGGCAAAGGCCAACAAGACCATGAACGAGAAAAAAGAAACCCTTGTAGAAGTGCTCGACGCATGCCCCCGTGATATTTTCCCCAACACGAACAGCCTCCTCACATTGCCCATGACGACAAGTACTGTGGAGAGACTCTTTTCAGCTGTCTATAAAAACAGGCACCAGGGCTACAATGTTGACAGATAGACTGAACTTGTCCCTGCTTTCATTTGAAAGGGAATTGACTGATTCACTGGAATATCAAGAGATTCTTGCTGTGTTCAGCACGAAACCCCGCCGTCTCCTGCTGCCAGCCCCAAGTCCCACAAGCAAGTTTGAATTGAATTGTGTGCATTTGTGATTATTTATCAGTTATCTCGGATTGTTATGCTGTTGTTTATATGGTTAAATATGTTATTCATTTAATTTTTCTTAAGAAATAAGCTACAGGAGAAATAATTTTTGATCGTTTTCCTGCTGTTTGTGTTTAGCAGCTGTGTCAGATTCAATGCTGCTGTTATTTCATGTCCATACAGTTCTTCTGTCATTCTGAATTTATAAGACACAGTTAAATAATTTTGGACAGCTCCCTGCACGCCGTGCTGGGTAAATGAATGGAGAGAGAAACAGGCCCTCCAAAGATATAATTCTGTTTGTCTTTTTGTGTATTGAACGTTCAAAAGAGATAAATGAAGTTAGGCTTACTGCCAAGGTGTATGTCTTTGTCCACTTCAGCTCTGAGCTGAGGACAGCGACACAAGAGCCACACAGGTAGGCTACTGAGTCGCTGTCCGCAGTGCCGCAGAAAAGCGCTGAAACGGAGATGAACCCGGTTTTCTTTTTTGGCTTATTTTAACTGGCCCATCCAGTTTTCTGGAGGCCCTCCCACAATCAGAATGCCGTTCCTGCAGATTTGCATACGCAGGATCCGGGCCTTCCTCACAAGGGAGGCAGCTCAGCTTCTAGTCCAATTACTGATCATCTCCCACCTCGACTACTGCAACTCGCTCCTGGCTGGACTCCCTGCCTCGGCAATTAAACCTTTGCAGCGCATCCAGAATACGGCAGCGCGCCTCGTGTTCAACCTACCAAAGTTCTCACATGTAACCCCCCTCTTCCGAGACCTCCACTGGCTCCCTGTAGTAGCTCGCATCAGATTCAAGATGATGGTACTGGCATACAAGGCAGTCGATGGAACTGCCCCTGCCTACCTTCAAGCGTGGGTAAAGCCACACACCCCAGCTCGATCCCTCCGCTCAACTACCTCAGCTGGACGTCTGGTACCGCCATCGCTAAGAGCAAGCAAAGGTCGATCAACAAAGTCACAACTTTTCTGTTTTCGGACCTCAGTGGTGGAACGAGCTCCCTGCCGATGTCAAGATCGCAGAGTCGTGCACCAGCTTCTGCAAAAGACTCACAACTCACCTGCTCAGAGTTCATCTCGACTCTGCATAGCTACCAGCCCCTTCCGGCCACCATTGTATGTTGTACGTCCTGGCACTTAATGTACGCACTTATTGTACATTGCTCTTATTAATAGTACTTAATTGTGTAGCATCTGCAGTAGCTGCTATCCTTGCTGTACACGGGGAATGGATTTCGCTATTGTGAAAGCATTATGGGGAGAGTGAAGGTCATTCATCCTTCTAAGACGCCATTAACTCTGAGACGCAGCTCCAAGCTGGCAGACGTCTCACCCTAAGTAACAATGAAGGTGAAGTTGTGTGAGGTGAGGATGCAGCACAACCAGGAGCTTTGGCCAGCAAGTCGCTAAACTTTTCCCAGGCAAGATACCCTGCACACAGGCTAGAACTTTTAGAACCGAAGTGGGTAGTGTGCGACAAATTCAGTCATTCGCAGTGTGGATTGACAACAATCCAATGATGTACATTTTCACTCAGCCAGAGCTCGATGCTTGTGAGCAAAGATGGGTAGTGAAGCTTGCACCGTTCAACTTCCACATTAAATACATCCCGGCTCCCGGGAACGTGGTGGCGGATCATTGATGCTCTCAGACGTGAACCCTGGGTACAGCCCAGCATGTTCCAGCGGCTCTGAACCATGAAGGTGTCCGAGACACCTTCCCCTTTGACTCTCCCTTTGACTCTGGCGGGAGTGATCGTTATCCAGGAGCTGAAACATCCACAGATACTGTTTGTTGCTGCCAGCTGCACAGCTGTGATTGTGCCCCCCGGGTCCCCACATGCGACCTTATAGAAAAGACTGCGGTCCTATCCGGAGATTTGACATCAGCGGCGGATAAACGGCTGCTGCCAACGTATGCATACGACTTGGGACATTCATTGGCGACTACACAACACAACGCAGATCTTTACCCCCCCACATGCGTGCGTGCGTGTGTGTGTGTCTCGAAGTAATGAAGTGCCCTCGTGAATCGCTTGGAAATGCTGGTCACTGCGGTCAACGTGCCTGGGCTATGAATACCTGGTGTGACCGCTTGCAGTCCTTTTTTTTTATTATTCGCTTTTCCGGAAGCTGAGGCTCCTGGAGGTTAAGCTGTTCTTTGAAAGGGACCTGAAAGCTTGACAACACAGAATGTTAACATCACTTCAACACCAACTACTGCTGCTTCGATTGGGTTACAGTAAGCTTTGCTGGGGTTCCAACTCTTCACTGGCCACCTCCTCTGATGTCTATGGGACAAAACAATATTCATATTAATATTGTAATAATATTTGTAATCAGCCAAACAATTTCAATCCTACAATACGGCTTGTACATTGGAATGCATAGAGTGATTTCTTTGGTCGGACCACACCCATATTGAGGACTCAAGAGAGGAACGTCTAACATCCTAAATCAACGATTACAGGCTGAAGGAAAACATTTTTTCCCCCTCATCTCACGTGAGAAACGCTGTGGCAGTTTCAGAAATTAAAAGCGTCTCCCATAATCATTAAAAACCCTTTCACGATAAGTTCCTTAACCATGGCTTCAAAACCATCAGTACTAATATAACAACATTCCAATGATCCCGATGTACAAGATATATACGCAAGCATACATGCATGCATGCATTTTAACAGGACAAATATGAGTATGACTAAACACTATTGTATCCATCCATCCATTTTAAAACAAACATACCTCCGTCCTCCCGCGATAGGCTAGAATAACAAAGGGTCATTAATGATTGAGGATGAGGGTGGTTAATGAGAGACAGTAAACAGGCAGACAGGTGACGTGAGGGCAGGCCGTATTGAGCTGAATCCACACTCAACAGACCCTACGTCCGCAAAGATCCACTTCAGGACTCAGAGACAGCAGGCACATCTTTGAGAGATCTTTCAGAGACTAATTTTATCAATGCAGCTTCTTGGGTTGCCAAACAAGTTCTTTTTTTGGGGGGGGGGGAAAAACTGGAAAGGTTCCGACATCCTTTCAGTCTGCAGAGTTGAGGGCGGTTGCCGTCCGTAAGTGTTGCATTACCGCCATCTGCTGGACTGTCCCTTCTATTGCAGCATTGCTGCAATAGAATGAACCCATTCACCCATTTAAATGTGTGCATGGGTGTGAGACGGAATTTTCCTGAACATAGCTCCATTTGTGAATAGTGTGAACCACAGCTGCAACGTTATCCCGGTAATCTACCGGGAGCTCTGTGTGCTGGGGGTTTGAGAATCGACGCAGATCTTTGCATACAGGCAGAATGCAGCAGGGTGATTTGGCCTTTAGCAAGCAAACTCACCATGGACTAGCAACCATACCACAGCTCCGGTGGTTATCAGTACTGGTATTATTATGACATAGTGATGTCTGCCTAGGGCTTTAGCGCAGAGCACGTCCTTGGTTAGGCTGCCTTCCTGCAGCTCAACCTCTCCGTCCACGCAGCTGTCGGGTTTGGGAAAGCAGAAAGTAAAGTCTATTCCTCGATTCTACGAGAGCTTTGTCTCTTTAACAGGACGCAATCACCTGGTGTGAGTTATGGGAAATATCGTTAAGCAAATAAAATACTTCCTTGAATTCATGAATTAACATGACAGAAAAGGAGCCAATGGCAAAACGCACATGTTCCAAGCTGTACAGTTAGTTCCGTCTGGAGAGTAAAAGCCCGTCTCGCAGTCCTCACAGACCGCGTCCTTGGTCCTGGTTCCTACAAAAACACGTTGGGAGTTCTGAAACCTGAGCGTTGAAAATCATCACAAACACTCGTAGATATAATTCTGACTACAGGAGTGTTTCCCCTACCAGGCTCCGCCGCCGTCTGGCCAGGTGTGCACCGAGTGTGCATCTCAGCCAGGGAGCAGCCTGACTCCTGATTGGACGCTTGGCAATAGTAGCCATCCAATACGCTGCAGGCTGAGTCCCGCATTCTGCTGCACTCCCGTTCTGTTCCCAGACCTTGTTCTGCTCAGAACGGACCAGACAACTAGAGCCCGACCAATATATCGGCAGTCCGATATATTGGAATATCAAATTTTTAAATCACCAAATATTTGTATTGGTATCGGCCTTAAAAATCCTTTACCGGTCGGGCTCTCAAACAACCATTAAACATGTCACCTGCAGAGTTTCAGTCTGTTATATATTTACAGCTCCATTCAACATATTTCTAAAAATCTAAAAATAAGAAGTTAATTTCAGAAATCAAATGTGGCGTACATCAAATGATTTTTTTTCTCAAATAACAGCTCTTTGATCTCCAATACTACCGTTTCTCGTCACTCCGATTCACTTTCAGGTTCACTACCTGCTCTATGGCGTCGACAGCTGATCCACTGTAGGGGAGCTGGTTCACTACCTGCTCTATGGGGTCGACAGCTGATCCACTGTAGGGGAGCTGGTTCACTACCTGCTCTATGGCGTCGACAGCTGATCCACTGTAGGGGAGCTGGTTCACTACCTGCTCTATGGGGTCGACAGCTGATCCACTGTAGGGGAGCTGGTTCACTACCTGCTCTATGGCGTCGACAGCTGATCCACTGTAGGGGAGCTGGTTCACTACCTGCTCTATGGCGTCGACAGCTGATCCACTGTAGGGGAGCTGGTTCACTACCTGCGTAACAGGGTCGGCAGCTCATACACTGGCTGCGTCCGTTGTCTGCGTCCATGTAGGTGCCACTCTCACACGGCCTGCAGTTGGTACTCGACTCGCCAGTGCAGTCTCGCATCACAACACTCCCTGGAGGGCAGGAACACACTCAAGGAAAGGAAACACTCACACTCACTCTTAAATTGGTTTCTTGCTATTACCTTACGTCATCGTTTTTTTTAGGCTCGAGAAGAGTACCCGCACCAAAGGCCAGTAGGGTTGGGCCTAACGGATGAAATGATTCTAATGCTACAGAATTCAAAGCCAGTCGCTTCGATCGGCAAGATCAAATGTAATGTCCCCCACGTCATAAAAAAACGAATAACTAATCAATGTGTCAAGGTGACACAGGTGTATAAATTTGTGACATTTATTAAATACTGGTTCCAAAGTGAACTGTGAAATGTGTTGCTTTTCTCGTGCAGCTGAATGCATAGTTAGCACTGAACAACCCCTCCTTTACCAACGAGTTAATCGCTAGCACAAATTCCTTCTCCTCCGCGTTTTAATTGGATCTCGGTCTGGCGTCCAGGCCATATAGCCTCTATAGGCCACACATATTTTTTTTATTTTATTATTACAGAGAGAGATAGGGAGGAGGGTATGGGAGCCAGGGGGGAGGGCATGCAGCAAATGACCACAGGCAGGTGTCGAACCCGGGTCGCTGCGATCATGACTGGGAATACATGGTAGGCGCTTTACCCCGGTGAACCACCAGGGGGCGCCCCCTGCCCGCACATATTTACCTTTATCGCACAGTGGACAGCACATCCCAGGAGCGGTCTCATACTCCGTAGGACGACAGCCTTCTCCTGGAGGGCTGAGGGCTGAAATAAAAAAAAAGACCCAGACCCTTAGACCAGGGGCCTCCCGTCCACGGGGGGGGGGGGGCTCCCGTTTGTTTGAACTCCAAAGTGACTGTACATTAACGCCTACGGCGTCGACGTTCATGTACAGTCATCTGCCGTCGGTCTCTAGTAGGATCGACCTCTTGTTTTATAGCACGCAGAATCAAATATCACGATTGTATTATTGAGGGTGACCAGACGTCCGTAGTGACCTAACCCCGCCAATGTTGTCGGTTTTCATTAATGATGTATAAAATATATTACTACACTTTTTTTAATGGCAATGGATGCTGATGAATATTAATTTTGAGACAGTTGGTCTCAAGTATATTTAACAGGCTGTGGCATGACTTCGCACAGTGGGGGTCTATGCATTGACTTTATACCATAAGCAGGCATGGCCGACTATAAACAATTGACTAATACGGAATTGTTAAATATATTGTATTGATAGAGTAGCTACTTTGGATTTTTTTGGACTGGTTTACCAAAGCTTAAAACACATCGTAGTGAACCGTTGGGCATTTTGTTACATGCCCAATCCTACATTTACTATGATAAGAATAGGCCAAATCAGATATTTTCCTGACTGCCAAACAAAAAATGTCTGAACTCTGGTCCTAACATTACATGGCATTTGCGATGCAAAAAAGCAGCCAGACGTCTTAAACCAGCATTAGCAATATTGGGTGTTAAACCGCCACCCCCTCTTATCTACTGCGGTCAGGCTCGCCGACACTCGCAACTCCGTGGGCATTGGAGCTGTCCTTCAATTTGGAGAGCACGCGTATTCTATCTTTTACGGTAATTGCATTGCAACGGGCCGGCCAAGCACGGGCCGACATGGAGAGCGTCTCTTCAAATGTGACGACATCTGGTTAACACGACCATTTTAGTGCCTACATCATCAGGCAGCTTTACTGTATCATTATATCTGGAACTTGCTGTAAAAACTTTGCTCAATTAGTTCTTACAATGACTTTTATTTGAGATCAGGAAAGCTCTGACTATACATTTACCCCAAATCAAGCATTTTTACTCCATCAGTATTTCAAAGTTAAAGTCCCACATTTTTACATTAAAATAAATGATTTGAGATTTGATTTTACACATTGATCCATAATCCTATTGGTTATCTTATTATTTCAGGCTTTACCTGAACCCTGGTAGGCTACTCTTGTATGGGCACTAAGTTCATTAAGGATAATGCAAAGGATTGTGAATGGTATGGCTGTGTGTCGGAGTAAGAAATAACCTTTTTTATTTTTTTTTTACCAATTCTTCTGACAGTCAATAAAGAAATTATCTTCTTCATGCATGTGCAAACATTATCTAGAACAGTGGTTCCCAAACTTTTTTTGAGAACCACCATTATGACATGTTATAAAATATAACAACGTACAGTAGCGTAGGCCTGCGGCCCTATTCAGCTACGCACATCTCATGCAGGAGGCACATTTATTCTTAAAAATGATATTATTTATTGTTATTGTCAGCTGTACAAAGTGGTAGCACTAGAAAAGAGACACGGAAAAACATACACATGCACACACAGCAAGTGAGAACATGATCTCATGGTGAATGTATTTCCAGTCGTACAGCGGCGGCTGGTGGTTTTAAATAGAGGGAGGAAGGACTGCGTGCTTGGTTGCCATGGCCTCCTTGCACTGTTAGTGGTGTATGGTGGCATGAGTATGTGAGACTCATGTTGTTTTGGGGAACTACAAAGTAGCAGGGAGGGATGATTATGTGAATTGACACAAATCCACCAGTGGCAGCATTGTACTTTGAAAGCTGGTGGGCAGCATGTCTTGGACTACAAGGGCAGAAGGAAAGGATGCACAGCCAATTAGTCAAATCAGGCCTACTCTTGATTTGTACAACTAAATGAAAAAATCTGGGCCTATCATTGGGTGTATTTTTGCCCTCAATGACTGAAGCTATAGTTTGTAATTTGGCTATGTTTATTTTCAGCTACAATTTTTAAAAGAAATTGAAGACACAAGACCAAAAGTGATGCCATTTAAAATGCATCATGCTCTGAATCATTCACTAACATCCTTTCCACAATATCAAACAGAATGGTCAGAGTAACAAACAGAGTAACAAACAATTAAAAGAACAAGAACATTATTTCACCACTATTTGCATGGGCTGTTAGCCTAACATTGTTTGAGGCAAATGTGGATGTTAATGGATGTTCCAGAATGTTGGTCATGTTGTTAAGCCAATTAAGATTGAGGGATTTCATTTATAGATCAAGTCAATCCTCCTCGCAGGCTACGGAATCGCCAATATAAGCGAACAGAGCCGCACGCTACCGCAACGAACAGTGGCGCACGGCTCGTTGGAAACGATGCATACAACTGAGCGGGTTCGTTGGTTCTCGTAGCCTAGACTTGAGGGGATAACCCCTCCCTCCAGGCTGCTCCACAGCCAGGGCTCCTGCTTATTGGTTCATAGCGCAGCCATGCGCTGTGAACAGACGTAGGCGGGATCCAGATCCCTTAGCTAGTCACACCCACTCAGAGGAGGACTTACCTCCTTTCTCCAATAGTGGCGAAGTCACGCCCCTTCCGGTAGAGCCCATGGGACCTATGAGATCGAAAAATATGAATTGGTTCCAATGGAGAGAAAGTAATTATTTTCTGGTCCCAGTCTTTATATGCCCTGGATTACACATATGTTGTTTGTTGATTTAAATGATAATTTTTAATGTCAAGATTTTGACCGTTTATTGTGCAATTGTTCAGTTAAAGGCTGTAGAGAAAACACAATGAGAAAGACTACATGTCTCGTATGTGACGTCACGCTCCCTGCGACTGGCGCGGACAAGACCGACAATCTCCCCATCGGCATAACTGAAACTCTACACATGCCCCGACGTATAATGGTTTTCACCTCTTTTGATGCTTTTATCCTCCCCTTGGAGAGAAATTATCAAACTTCTTCACGAAAATGTTTCGTTTTCTTGATGAATGCATGAAAAATTATCATTGAAAACCGCAAACAACATATGTGTAACCGGGGCATATAAAGACTGGGACCAGAAAATAATTACTTTCTCTCCATTGGAACCAATTCATATTTTTCGATCTCATAGGTCCCATGGGCTCTACCGGAAAGGGGCGTGACTTCGCCACTCTTCCTGAAGCTGGTTTAAGACATCTGGTTGCTTTTTGCATCGCAGATGCCATCTCAAATGCGCAAAAAGTGCTACCTTATGTGTTTGGTAATGTATTTAATCTGTAGACCAATTACCTCTATCAAACGATGCTCCCACTACAGAACCACGTTATTTTACACCACTACTCAACCCATGTACACTGTGCGAATATGGGGAGCGTATTTTTATACTGTAGGCCTACTATAAGTAACGTTTATTGGACATTTCCGGGGTAGTGTGCAATAGTTGCCTACCATTAATGGTAGAACTCCTCCCCGTCCACACACAATAACAAGAGGATGCTATGCGTCCGTGTTTAAAGACCATGCTTAAAACACGTATTGAACTCACCCAGGAAGACGCAGGTCAGGGTCACAACGACGCATCGCATTATTCAGATATGTTCTGGGCATTTAATGTTTAACAGCTGTGGGCGAAATGGTAGCAAAACGCCTCATTGGACCATTTCACGTATTCTGGATTGTTCAGGCTTAGAGCACGACACTTTATCTAAGTACTCATCCTGCACTGTGGATTTAGTACGAAGCAAGTTTGAGGAGGATGATCTGCATATCCAGCCGGGAACTCCGCGTCTGCAAAACAAAGAGGATCATTTTAATACCGTACAGAGCTGTGTAGAAGCGCATTTTTAAAATTGTTTCATCGTAGACATTCTGCACGTGAAAAAGAAACCACTCAACATGATTTATACATTTATGGTAAAATAAACTTCCAAAAATAATTAAAGCTGGTCGCAGGACAGCAGTCAGGACTCGACCCATATTCCGAAGAGAAATATTAAAAGCACAAAATCCCATCTGGGTTTTCTGTAGGTCTCCGTGACCAGATATAAGTATAATATAAGTATAAGTACAAAGACACCTTTCCTGCTGTTTGGCTCCCAGACCGTAGTCGGGGAGCACAGGGGAGACGTTCCCCTCCAGGGCCGATGTCCTTTCGGGGGTAAAGGCGCGTTCACCGTCCTGGTGATAACGAGACGGCTCGCAAGTGATGACGCTCATGCTTACGCGTGTTCACGACAGCGACCGTTCATGTGCACTGTTGGGAATCTTAAAGTTCTTCACAGCAGGGTTTTTTTATCCGATAAAAAACAGTCAGAACTAAACAGAACTTAGTAGGATCAGTTTGAAGTTTGCATGACTTTATTTCCTTGATGCCTATCACCTACTAGCTTTTGCTTTTATTCATGAGAAGCACATTCAGTATTGCCACTGTATGGAAGGCAACACTTGCCCTTATCTGGAGCTGGTTTACCAGTAGGCCTACACCAAATTCGATGGCAACAGACGGTTACAACGTCAATCAATAGTGAAGTAGGCTATGTGATATGATGGTTGATTCTTTTATATTGAATAAAACGTTCATGTTCCGCCGTGTACATGCGTGTCACTAGTAAACCATACGTCACCAACTGGGCAACTCTGTTACCAAAATCTGGCCCCAGTAGCCGAACGGAAGTAGAATCATAATGAGGTGTCGTTCACGACGTCGCGAAAATGTTTTCCCCATAATTTCCAGTGACGTGAACGCACCATAACACCCTTAACTTTCGACCGGCAGTGGGTCTGATCATGGGTTGGAATGACACGCGGGCACCGATCATTGTCGGCGGGGTACTTAATTCCACAGTTTCATCAACTATAGTACACGTCTGCACAAAACATAACCGGACTCGTTCCATTCTACCCCAGACTAAAACAAACGCTATTGCCCACTCGCTCGTTCACTCATTCGCTGACGTCACTCACACACACACACACACACACTGCCATCCTCGCGCACACATATATGCTACTCTCGTAACAGTACCCCCAATCTGGATGACAATTAAAACATAATTTCACTCCAGCACAATAATAAACACCAACATGTCCATACGATATACAGCCCCCATACACATTCAATCTAGTTGAAAGGATGCAGTATAACTAGTGGGCGTCAATTTAATAGGAATGCTGATAAAGTGTATGCTTTTAGTGTAAAATATTAACAGAAAAATACACCAAATGCAGGCTACCCCATAGTGCATACACCAAACATTACCGTCAAGTTTTTCTCTTTTTTCTTTAAGCATAGAAAAATAACAATTAGCTGGAAGAGCCTATAACAGCTTACTTTGTATGAAACTTTTACCTTTTAAGTTCTCTCTTTTTATATTCTTTATCAAGAGAAATATAAAACATAAGAGGTAAGCAACATCTTATATATATATATATATATATATATATATATATATATATATATATATATATATATATATATATATATATATATGTAACATATGGGACGCTAGGACCCAGGTCACCAGGTGGGGAACCTAGCAACAGCAGCCTCACAGTACATGAGACTAGGATCTCGCGGGACTTTGCAAGTCCACGTTTGTTCTCGTAGCTCACCCTCGTCCATGCTCCTGTTGCCGGCGTCGCAGGTCTGAGAAGAAAAGAGTGTGTCGGTTGGTGCCATGAGGGTTAAACTGCATTGTACCTCGTACCTGTAGGCCTTACCTCGTAGCAGTTTAAGATATTAATCATCAGCACTTTATGACAAGCAGCATTAGCTGTCCCAGTCAATCTACTGTATTACCTGGATGCGCTACAGCTTAGCTCAAAGCAGGCTGAACTGGCGACACACGTCGGCAGGGCAGCCACTGTTCTCTCCTCCCAGAAATCCTTATAATTAGTGTCTCCATTTTTGTTTTGTTGTGCTTACCTTGATAGTTGTGACCATCCACCTTTCCATGGTGTCGTAGAATTTAATGTTTGCTCTGGAAGTGTGCAGTGCCTTCGAACCTATAAGTATACAGTGTTTTGAGCTGTTTAAGTGTGCAGTGCCTTTGAACTTTTAAGTGTGCAGTGTCTTTTAAGTGTGCAGTGTCTTTGAAGTGTGCAGTGCCTTCGAACCTTGAAATACATAACAGTATTCACCTGGTTATGTGTGTGTCCAACTCTAGGTATCAGCCTTATCAAATACAAAAGTATTGATTTTATTGTTGAGGGGATATTGTTAAAATAAACTTTATTTTTGTACAACTTCAAGAGCCTCTGCTTGTCCTTGCCCTAATAGGTATTTACCTGAGTGGGGAGTGGTTGCTGTAAATTAGTCACACTGCGTGTAGTCCAGGGTCTCTCCCCTTTAAAGAGAGTGGCGTTGTCATACACAAGTAATCCTAGTGCCGGTCACATTTGGCGTTGACGGCAGGACTAGCGGAGGCTTTTTTTTTTGTGTGTGTTTTGTTTTTGTTTTTTTTATTTATTTGGAGGCACTAAGGTAGCAAAGGTTGGGGGTGGAGGAGGAGGACAGTGGTTGCCAAAGAGGACATCCACCGCACTCTAGCTGCAACACCGCCCTCTAGCTGCAACGCCGAACCACCAGCGTTTTACAAACACAGTGGACAAAGACATTATTCTTGGGGGGGGTTCGCTTACCCATGTCCAAGAATTGATTGTTGGGTGTGTTTTTTTTTGTTTTTTTTGAGAAAGTCAATTAAAATGTCTGAATCAGAGGAACAAATCAGAGCCTTGACTGAACTTGTTCAGCAACTAAAAGCAGAAAATAATAGACTCAAAGATGGGGGAAACGGAACAGTAAATGTAGAGGCCCCTGGGCCATCTAGCCGTGTAGTAACTAATAATGTCAGTAGTGATTCAACGGGGCGGGTGTACATGTATGCACCAAGAGAGAGGAAATGTCCACGGTTTTCAGGAGATATAGCTCAGGATGGGTTAACTGTAGAAGACTGGGTAGAAGAAGCAAAAAAGTCACTGTCTGTGCAGCACACACAGGTTGAACAAGCAACATTTCTTTGTGATCTGCTAGATGGGGAAGCTAAGCGGGAGGTAAAATTTAGCTCTCCAACTGATAGAGCCACACCAGAGGCTATTTTCACAATACTGTTTGATAATTTTGGGTGTGATCAAACATATGTGAGCTTACAGAGACAATTTTTTCAACGCCGGCAACAGGATAATGAGTCCATACGTGAGTTTTCCCATGCTTTGTTGCATTTGATGGAACTACTTGAAAGTAAAGATCCAAGGGGGGTTTCAAATTCAGATTTGGTGATTCGCGACACATTCATTGAAAACGTACGTGACACCAAATTACAGCGTGAATTGGCCCACTTGGTTCGGCAACATCCTAACTATTCCTTCAAAGATGTACGTAATGCAGCTATCAAATGGGAAAAGCGAGGGCCCCCTGCTTGTGGACAAAGAGCACGAGCATACTCCTGTGATTCAAATGCTTCAGGATTAGGTCAAGGTGATGTCGACACCAACGCTATTGCTGCTAGGCCCAGTGATGAGCTGGCAGAATTGAAGGAGTGTTTACGTAAACAGCAAGTACAGCTAGATGCCATTCTTAAACACTTAGGCTCTTCGTCCACTGCCCCTAATTATACAAGCCCCCAGGATCCCCCCAGCAGCAGCAGGCCAAAACAATACCAGTTCCAGCCAGATGGAAAACCAATATGCATGCGGTGTCACAAGGCAGGTCATATTGCTAGATTTTGTCGGGTTGAAATGGGTGGTCTCCCTGGGGGGGTGGGATCACGGGGACGGGGCCAATGGGTGGGAGCAAGAGTGAATGCAGTGGAGCAGCAGGAAAACTAGCGCCCTCTGGTGTTGGGAACCCGATACCAGAAGGGGGATTTGTGGGTTCTAAACAGGCAAGTCTGGCATCCCGGCTAATTGGACGCTGCCCAGTAGTAAAGATCAGAGTAGGGGGGGTGGAGGTGCCGTCCTTACTTGATACTGGATCAATGGTAACTACTGTAACACAGGCTTTCTTTGAACAGTATCTGATGGCACAAACAAATGAGCAACTGAAATCTTGTACCTGGCTCAAACTAACAGCAGCTAATGGATTAGATATTCCATATTTGGGGTATGTGGAGTTAGATGTTGAAGTCCTCGGCACCACCCTTCCACAGATGGGCATCCTGGTGGTAAAAGACCCTCCTGATCCAGCTTCCCAACAAAGGAAAACTGTAGTACCTGGTCTGTTGGGAATGAACATTATCAGTGGCTGTTACTCTGTATTATTCAGGGAACATGGTGACAATCTCTTTTCTTCTCCTCTAGTAAAACAAGCTGAGAGGGAATGGGGGCGTGCATTGTCAGAGTACCAACAGATGGACCGCCTCTTGCAGACCGGCCATGTAGGGGAGGCTGTGACACCACCGGGACCGGCAATCCGGATACCAGCGGGCTCCCTACAGTTTGTCCAGGCCACCTGCAACCAAGGCCCAGGCCCAGCCCTTGGTACTGTATTGCTGGAGCCTCTGCCCTATGGAAAAGGTCGGTTACCCATGAACCTGCTCATATCTAGCGCCCTCCTCACTGTTTCCAGAGGAACTGTCAACATCCCTGTTGTTAATGTTGGTGAGGAAGACCAGTGGCTGAGGTCAAAAACAGTGTTGGGGACGTTACATTTGGCCGATCTACATTCCTCTTCCCAGGCTGTACAGGTGGAGGAGCAGACACAGGACGAAGGCCGACAGGTGGTATTCACGCATTCAGCCTGGATGATGGGGATTTGGGCTGTACTGACCTGATCTACCACGAGATCCCACTGATGGATGACGTCCCTGTTCGCCAGCGGTACCGCCGTCTCCCCCCATCTCAATTTTCACTGGTCAAGTCCCACATACAAGAACTGTTACAGCGAGGGATTGTGAGAGTGAGCTCCAGCCCTTACTCCTCCCCCATCGTAGTTGTCCAGAAAAAGTGTGGTGACATCCGGCTGTGTGTCGATTATCGACAACTCAACGCCAAGACGAGGAAAGACGCATATCCGCTGCCGCGCATTGAAGAATCTTTGGATGCTCTTACTGGTGCCAAATGGTTCTCAACGCTCGACTTGGCAAGTGGATACAACCAGGTGCCAATGTCAGAGAGAGACAAAGAGAAGACGGCATTCTGCACCCCGTTTGGCCTCTTCGAGTTCAACAGAATGCCATTTGGACTTTGTAATGCGCCAGGAACTTTCCAGCGCCTAATGGAACGTATCTTCGGGGATCAGAGTTTTCAGTCATTTCTGCTGTATTTGGACGATATCATAATTTTCTCCACATCCTTCAGTCAACACCTGCAGCGGTTGGAGATGGTCCTGAGTCGGCTCCAGCAGCATAACCTGAAACTGAAGATGTCTAAATGCCATTTTTTTCAGCGGGAGGTGCGATACCTTGGTCATATCATCTCCCCTGCCGGTGTGGCAACCGACCCAGAGAAGACCAGGGCAGTGGCAGAGTGGAAGCGCCCATCCACCGTCACTGAATTACGCGGCTTCTTGGGTTTTGCCTCCTTCTACAGGCGTTTTGTAGAAGGGTTCGCAAAGCATGCAGCCCCGCTTCATCGACTGGTTGGAGAGCTAGAAGGAAGCAAGAAAAAACCAAGGTCAAAGGTCAGTGCCAAGTTGGAAGGACAGTGGAGTGAGTCATGTGAAAAAGCATTTCAGACACTTAAAAACAAGCTTGTCACTACTCCTGTCCTTGGCTACGCGGACTTCAAGAAGCCCTTTATCCTAGAAGTGGATGCCAGCCACCAGGGCCTGGGTGCAGTACTTGCTCAAGAACAGGATGGAGCCCGTCGGCCAATCGCATTTGCCAGCCGGGGGCTTAGACCAAGTGAACGAAACATGTCAAACTACAGCTCCATGAAATTAGAATTCCTTGCTTTGAAGTGGGCCATCACAGAAAAGTTCAGGGAATACCTTCTGGGGACGGCTTTCACCGTGTACACAGACAACAACCCCCTGAGCTACCTCCAGACGGCCAAGCTAGCAGCTGTAGAGCAACGGTGGGCATCCGAATTGGCCAGTTTCAACTTTGACATTAAATACCGCCCCGGAGCAGCCAACCGTAATGCTGATGCCCTTTCCCGTCAACCGAACACCCCAGCCGTACATTCCATTTCTGACATCGTGCCTGGTTTTAACATTCCATCACAAACGACTGGCTCCAAAAAGTACTCTCCCACACAACCACAGCTCACTGGTAACGTCATGGCAGTGGACGCAGCTCCGGTGCGGGAGAAGGCTGATCTGCAGGCCCTGCAAGCCACAGACCCAGTGGTCAAAGCATTTCTCCCCTACTGGAGGAGAGGACGCCCCCCAGACAGAGCAGAACGGTCTAGAGAACCCAACCAGGTTTTGGAGCTTGTCCGACAATGGAGGAGAATCAAGGAAAAGGGCAATGTGCTTTACAGAGAGGTACAGATGCCCCCAAGCCGACAGACAGTTCACCAGCTGCTATTACCAAAAGCACTACAAGCAGAAGTACTGACCAGTTTACATGACAATCACGGCCACCAGGGGGCAGAAAGGACGACAGCCTTGGTCAGAGAAAGATGCTACTGGCCAAATATGCGTTCAGACATTGACCAGTTGTGCAAAGAGTGTGAACGTTGCATCATTGCCAAAGCAGTGCGGCCCTCAGTCCGGACATTCATGGGACATCTGACGGCCTCCAAACCTTTAGAGGTTGTTGCCATTGACTTTACCACCTTGGAAAGAGCCAGTGATGGGAGAGAGCATGTCTTGGTCGTGACCGACGTTTTCTCCAAATTCACTCAAGCATATCCAACATCGGACCAGAAGGCCCATACTGTTGTTAAAATCCTCACGGAAAAATGGTTTTACACCTATGGAGTGCCTAAAAGAATTCATTCGGACCAAGGCCGCAACTTTGAAGGTGAACTACTCAAACGCCTTTGCCAGCTGTATGGGATTGCAAAAAGCAGGACGACCCCTTACCACCCAGAGGGAAATGGACAATGCGAGAGGTTTAATCGAACCCTTTTTGATCTTTTGCGCTGCCTCCCAGGAGAGAAAAAGCGAAAATGGCCTCAATTGCTCCCCCAGTTGGTGTTTGCTTACAATACAACAGTCCACCAGTCAACAGGTCATTCACCATACGAACTGATGTTTGGTCAGAAACCCCAGCTACCTGTTGACCTACTACTGGGGCAAGCGGATGAGGAGCCAGCTTCAATCACACCAGATGACTGGGTCACCAAGCATCAAGATCACTTGGCTTCTGTGTATGTGGCAGCTAAAAAGCATTTGGAGGCAGCTGCCACAGCCAGAGAGCAGCGCCAACCTCCAACAACCACAGCCATCCTTCCAGTTGGCACTCTGGTCTATCGGAAGAACCATGTACTAGGACGTAGAAAAATCCAAGATGTCTGGGAATCAACAGTCTACCAAGTGGTGAAATGCCTGGATAATGTCGGTACAGTATACAAGATCCAGTCCCGATCCAACCCAGAACAGCAGAAAACTGTTCATCGCTTTGAACTAAGACCAATCACTGAGAGAGGCGTGCTGGTCTCAGAACCACTAGTGGCCCCCCCTCCCCCCAGACAGAGGGATGAAACCCCCCCCTTAGGAAACGCTAGCGAGGATGAGGACAGCAACAGCAGCCTTCTGTCAGGTTTCATCAGCTCCCCCTGTAACGTTAGCTCTTTTGCCGAACAGGAGCCAGCCCCAGACCCCCAGCCCCCAGAGACTGGCCTTGTGTCCATGGAAGAACCTGCAGGTCTCCCAGAGAGCAATCCACCCTCTCCTGAAGGGCCAGAAACAGCCCTCCAGTTCTTGTTGGGACCAGAGATGATACGACGCTCCCACCGAACCACAGCTGGGCAGCATTCAAACCCATTCCGTCTACCCCAACCCCTAGCCCAACGGCCCCAGACCCTTTAGCACACAGGCCACGAGACTAATGTTCCTGCTAAGTAAAGTGAGTTATGTCACCGGGACGGCGACCTTTTAAAGTGGGGGTGTATGTAACATATGGGACGCTAGGACCCAGGTCACCAGGTGGGGAACCTAGCAACAGCAGCCTCACAGTACATGAGACTAGGATCTCGCGGGACTTTGCAAGTCCACGTTTGTTCTCGTAGCTCACCCTCGTCCATGCTCCTGTTGCCGGCGTCGCAGGTCTGAGAAGAAAAGAGTGTGTCGGTTGGTGCCATGAGGGTTAAACTGCATTGTACCTCGTACCTGTAGGCCTTACCTCGTAGCAGTTTAAGATATTAATCATCAGCACTTTATGACAAGCAGCATTAGCTGTCCCAGTCAATCTACTGTATTACCTGGATGCGCTACAGCTTAGCTCAAAGCAGGCTGAACTGGCGACACACGTCGGCAGGGCAGCCACTGTTCTCTCCTCCCAGAAATCCTTATAATTAGTGTCTCCATTTTTGTTTTGTTGCGCTTACCTTGATAGTTGTGACCATCCACCTTTCCATGGTGTCGTAGAATTTAATGTTTGCTCTGGAAGTGTGCAGTGCCTTCGAACCTATAAGTATACAGTGTTTTGAGCTGTTTAAGTGTGCAGTGCCTTTGAACTTTTAAGTGTGCAGTGTCTTTTAAGTGTGCAGTGTCTTTGAAGTGTGCAGTGCCTTCGAACCTTGAAATACATAACAGTATTCACCTGGTTATGTGTGTGTCCAACTCTAGGTATCAGCCTTATCAAATACAAAAGTATTGATTTTATTGTTGAGGGGATATTGTTAAAATAAACTTTATTTTTGTACAACTTCAAGAGCCTCTGCTTGTCCTTGCCCTAATAGGTATTAACCTGAGTGGGGAGTGGTTGCTGTAAATTAGTCACACTGCGTGTAGTCCAGGGTCTCTCCCCTTTAAAGAGAGTGGCGTTGTCATACACAAGTAATCCTAGTGCCGGTCACATATATATATATATATATATATATATATATATATATATATATATATATAACATTGTAAACATTGCCCTTTAACTCTTGGAACTGCCCATGAACACGGGCGCTCAGTGAGCCACCCATTCACCAAACTGAGTTGGTGGTCTACGCCTACGGTGGGGCCCTTGAGAACGAGGGGTCTGAGGGTGCTGCACCCCCACTGTCCTCGAAGTCCGCAGGAACGGAGAAGTCAAGGTGAGGGGTGGAGGGGTGAGAAGCAGTAACTACAGGAATGTCCACAGCTGGACACTTTCTGCTCCTCATTCACATATAAGGTCATTTACATTTCCTACAGAGAAAATACTACCTCAGGGGTAGTATCATTCAGGAGATTTTCAGGGTACAAATTTCAGGATATGTTGTTCACACATACGGCCCATCAGGAGAATAGCAGGAGAATATCAGGACTAAACCTGTGTCTGAAAGCAGCTAGTGTGTGAGCATTTGATTACATTATAAAATGAGTCAATTTATGGGTAACAGGGGTAATTGTTCAATGGAAAGTGTAGTATACTATGCATGCAAATCAATTATTCAATTTTTTTACTGTTATTCTGTGCTCAAAGTGCATTGACATTTAAAAAATGCACGGCAACTACTATTGGTTAGTTAAATAATAATAACAAACAGCTGAAAATGTGTTTATTTACAGAAGCACCTTATTGAAATAAACTAAGTGTAACAACAGCTAAGGCAGCAACCTACCTAACTATAGTGAAATAAAGCACATGCTTGCGTGGGGGAGGGGGAGAAAGGGGGTGTGAGGGCAAGATTGCGGATTGTACATTGGCTACCGGACGTGAGATTTTAAGATGTTTATTTTATAATTTATTTTACCAGAAGAATACGTCATTGAGATTTAACATCTCTTCAAGTGTCCTGGCCGAGACCGGCAGCAGTAGCCTACAGTCACACAAAACATTAGAAAAAGAAAACAACTAAAACAGTCGGCAGGGGGGTGCAGGGATATCAATATCGCAAGACATTTGGGGAGGCTCAAGGAGGAGGGTAATATTAAACTTTAGCAACAAAGTGTAGTCTTGTGGTGGACTATATAGACATAATTCACCATACTGTGTTATTGACATGTTTTCGTTCTGTGTTATAGGGACGCTGTCCCTTTAAGATCACGTGACTTGTGTGTTGATATGGCGGTTGGCGTGACGTTTGAATGTAAGGGTTTTTATATGACAAAATGAACGAGCTGATTTCTGCATTCTATAGACAGACCGTCTAACCTGTGAGAGTTTTGCGACGCTGTTAAAACAGACAGAAGGGGAAGGGGGATATCAATATCGCAAGACATTGTGGTATTGATATCCGTCTGCGTCTTTCAACGTCTGCGTCCGCTCGCGCGTGTGTGCAGTGTGTCTGCGGCGTCCTGCGCTGCCTTTTCTTGAAACGTCTGCGTCACTGCACGCGTGTGTGTTCTTGCGTGTGTGTGTGTGTGTGTGTGTGTGTGTGTGTGTGTGTGAGAGAGCTGCAGGCTGCTTGGCACATGGGCACCAACTTGTCAGAGTAACTTGTCTGACAGACCTGCTATTATATAGTAGTAAGATAAGATTTAGCCATTAACTGGATTTGCCTTTCATTGCTTTATAACAAGTACTGTGACATTTGGAATATCTTAAAAGGTATTCACATGATGAATGCACGCCAAATTAAAATACATAGGTTATTGCTCAGCAAATATTAACAGATTTACTTTGGACCAGTCATGTCATTCTAAGTGGCCTTTTTCCCCTTTCAACGTATTTTTTTTGCTTTGATGCTAGTTGGCTTTAGTGGCTGCCAAAAATGTCCCTATGCAGGAACAACGTAAGATTTAACCTGTCCAATAAGGATGATATAGGCAGCGCGTTGGTGCAGTGAAAAATGTGTTGCCTTCCTGTCCTTCCTGTTTGCAGTTGACCACCGAGGATCTGGGTTCAGGCACAGGTCTTGCCAGATGGTCGTCGGCCTGGGGGAGCAGCACATTGGGCCTCTGCTCCAGGGGTTAGTTCGGGTGTGTCTCTGCGATTCTTTGTTGTACATACAGCCATGAGGGACAGCTGGAGCTGTCATCAGCGTCGGCGTCGGAGAAGAGCTGGGGCAGAGGCAGTAGAGTGGCAGCAGGATCTACGTCGTCTGGGGGTGACACCTCCATGGGTGTCCAGCTCTGGGCTTGCTCCAGGGCACAAGTGTTGTCCAGTGGATCGCGGCAGCGATAAGGCTTTAACTGATCGTGGTGAACCAACTATACTTTAGTCTTTGGCCATTTCTGGATTCAATAAACCAGGTCGTCCAATTGACCCAGAACGAAGAATGGCCCTTCGTAAGAGAGGGAGGAACTTCCTCACTTTGTTCTTGACGTTTTTTTGTTTCTTTGATGAGGTACCACACAGCATCACCAACGTTGTAATGTGTGCGGCAACAGTTCTTGTCATATTGTCTCCTTGCACGTTACACAGACTCTCCGAGGGCATCTCTGTACATTTTCTGGAACTCAAATTCCGACTGCGCAGCCCGCCTCCCCTTCTGAAGTCGAAAAACATCTCCCGATTGAAATGCATTGGTTTAATATTGAATTAATTTAATATTAATATGTAGCCGAGCTAAATTTAATTGGATTTTTTTAATTTTTTTTTTTATCATTGTTCATACCTTTTTTTTTATTGTGAACTCCACCAAATATTGGTTCCTAAGTAAGTTGGTTTCGTTGTTTCCTATTGCATGCCTTTTGTTTCCCTGGGGAGTGGTTTGGCGTTGCACCTGTGTGTCTAGCGTCAGTGAGCGCTGATGCACGGAGCTGGTGAGTTGCGTTTGTGTCTCTCTCCGTTAGATTTTTATGTTAACCCCTTGTTGGTTGCCCTTGAACGGTTGTGGTGGTTCACACTGCTTTGCGACATGCTTTTAGGCACGCGGGAGAAACTCCCTGGTTCGTAGACAATTTTTTAGTCATTGAATTGTTGGAAGGGTGGACTTTTTAACGTTTTAACTCGTGAACTAGCTTGAGCTGGTGTTAGCTTACTACGGGGTTTCCCGGCCGCGTGAGATTCGGCATGGGAGGAAGATCGCTGTATTTCCCGCGTTGATATTACAAATGCAGTTGTGTGATCCGGTATGTGTGGTCAATTGTTTGCTTCCTTTGTTTTGTAGAGTGGAGAGAGATATCCCGGATTGTGTGTGACGCCTGTGTTGTTTTGTCTCCTTTTGAAAGGTATGCCTGTTATGTGTTTTTGTTTATGGTATAATATGTAAAATGAGTGTGAGAGGAAAATGACAATTTTTTATTATATTTTATTTCCTTTATCAGTGTATATATTTTATATACTGTCTTTTTATTTAAGATCATTTTATGCTTTGTTTACATTTTTATAATTTATCCCCTACATGTATTCATTGAAAGTCACAGGATATATTAAGCTAAGGTGAGTGAGCGCTGATGCACGGAGCTGAGTGGAGAGAGATATCCCGGATTGTGTGTGACGCCTGTGTTGTTTTGTCTCCTTTTGAAAGAATAAACCTCCATCACTCTACTCCTGTGTGTGTGCCTCACTCATCAAAGATACAAGACACAACTCAGAAACACATCGGTTACAAATATATATATAAATATACAATTATTTAGTTAGCCTCTAATATTTAGACCATGTAGCTTTTATTCAATTATCGTTATAACAAGATCTGTAGCCTAATTGACCGTTGAAAATCCACTTCCACCAATTTGTAAGTGTGGTTCAGGTATACCAGAAAATATTAAACTATTCATAATATTGTAGCGCCGGTCAGGGAGAGACGGAAGAATGAGACGGGAGACAGGTTTCAACCGCTTAGTACCACTCTCGCGCCCCTTACACCGCACGACTGCGACAGTTGGTTCTTTATTTTAACAACGAACATAACAGAAACACGGGACACCTGACCAACACACAAAACACTCTCACTAATGGTCCCGATCACACAACAATGGAACAACACACAATTAATAAAGACCCCAAACCCGTTAACCCCACTTAACCCCAACAACAGAACAAATCAACAAAACCCCTTTTGTCAACTGACAACCCCAACCCCAACTCCCAGAATCCCCCGCGGCTCCGGAACATGGCGCCCACACCCGTGGTCGCCACACAGCCCCTCAGACGTCCCGACGACCCCATGATCCGTCACATAGTCCCTTAAGTGTTCAGGGGGCCGGCGCCGCCGGTTCGGCCGCTGAAGCCCCCCAGAGGCGGCAGCCGCAGGGCCAACGGCCCCACCCGGGGAGCCGGCAGGGACAGAGGAGCCGCCAGGGGAACCGCGAGGCGTTCCTCCTTCCTCACCAGCAACAACCGGGGCGAGGGGGCGGTACGGCGAGAGTCTGTCCTGGTGCAACACCACCACCCGCCCCCGAGCGCCCGGCATCCGCAGCCGGTACACCACCTCGGACACTCTGTCGAGGATTTCTCCCGGCCCCTGCCAGTGGCTCCGCAGTTTGGGGCAGACCCCCCTCTTTCTGACGGGGCAGTACACCCACACCCTGTCCCCGGGTGTGAACGCCCGTCCCCGGCAGCGAGTGTCATAGCCCCTCTTCTGCCTCACCCCTGAGGCAGCCTGAGCCTGGCGGGTGTAGTCGTGGACCACCAGCAGGCGATCCCTCAGCCTGCGGAAATAGTCCATAGCCGCACCCCCGGCGAGCTCATGCTCGGTTGGGGACCCGAACACCAAGTCCACCGGTGTCCGGAGCTCCCGCCCGAACATGAGGGCAGCCGGCGTGCAGTGACTGGATTCCTGCACCGCCGTCCGATAGGACCACAGGACCAGGGGCAGGTGACGGTCCCAGTCCCGCTGGTGCTGGCTGGTGAGGATGGCGAGCTGGGTGGCCAGGGTGCGGTTAAACCGCTCCACCAACCCGTCACTCTGGGGATGGAGCGGCGTCGTCCTCGTCTTGTGCACCCCCAGCCGCCGGCAGACCTCTCCAAAGACCTGGGACTCGAAGTTCCGCCCCTGGTCGCTGTGGAGCTCAGCAGGGACCCCGAAACGGGCAAACATCTCCTCCACCAGCCTCTCCGCGGTGGTGGCAGCGCTCTGATCCGGCACCGCATACGCCTCTGGCCATTTGGTGAAGTAGTCCATGGCCACGAGGACGTAGCGGTTGCCAGAGTCGGTGACTGGAAACGGCCCCAGGACGTCGACCCCCACCCTGCTGCTCCAGCTGACTCGCCGTCAGCAGGAGCCACCCCTCCGCCTCCCCGATAGTCTGGTCAGCCTCGGTGGTCTGGAGAGCCGCCACCATCGGAGACTCGTGGGCCCGCTCCTCCTGGCGCAGGCAGTAGCGACACTCCAGGACTGCACAGGGCCGTCTGGAGAGTGCGTCAGCATTGCTGTGGAGCCGCCCTGCCCGATGCTGGATCTCGAAGTCGTACTCCTGCAAAACTTCCAGCCATCGAGCCACCTGGCCCTCAGGGTTCTTAAAACTGAGGAGCCAGGTGAGGGACGCGTGGTCGGTGCGGATCAGGAAGCGGCTGCCATGCAGGTACGGCCTGAAATGCCGCACGACCAGAACCACAGCCAACAGCTCCCGTCGGGTCACGCAGTAATTGCGCTCCGCCCGACTGAGAGTGCGGCTGAAGTAGGCGACGGGACGTTCCCCCTCCCCCACTCCCAGGGAGAGGACCGCACCGACCCCCACGTTGGGGGTCGGTGGGCTGGGAGAGGAGACCCAGACTGAGGAGGCTGGACTGGGAGAGGAGACCCAGACGGAGGAGGCTGGACTGGGAGAGGAGACCCAGACGGAGGAGGCTGGACTGGGAGAGGAGACCCAGACGGAGGAGGCTGGACTGGGAGAGGAGACCCAGACTGAGGAGGCTGGACTGGGAGAGGAGACCCAGACGGAGGAGGCTGGACTGGGAGAGGAGACCCAGACGGAGGAGGCTGGACTGGGAGAGGAGACCCAGACGGAGGAGGCTGGACTGGGAGAGGAGACCCAGACGGAGGTGGGTGGACTGGGAGTGAGGGCTGGGTCCAGTCTCCGGTAACCATCTTGATCATCCATAGTTGCATCAGGGATAGTTATGGTATGTTATTGTTGGTCCCTGGTTGGTTCAGGACCGTCAGTGGACTTTAGCGTTGTAGTTTCTGGAAGAGGAAGCAGCAGAGAGTCAGGACATACAGCCAGCCTCCACATCCAGCAACACTCTTTTGGTAATGTCTGTTTTTTCTGCACCTTCCGCGAACAATTGCGTCTCTGATGATCAGTAAGCTTCTCTGGCAAAGCTGTTCTGCAGCACTCTCCCTTTCCCCCCTTCCCCTCCTGTCCTCTCCTCCTCCCTCTCCTCACCCTTAGAGTAGCCTTCATTTCCCTCACTCTCAACACCTCCATCCTCCTCTATCACATCTTCACTATCTGGGCTGAAGGCTGAAGGGTGGAGCAGCTCAAACACAGGAGCAGAACAGTTATTTTATTTCAATACACCCACACACCCACACACACACACACACTACCTGTTGGATGGTAGTCTTGGCTTAACTGCTTGCTCTGTGTTTCCATCTAAATAAAATATGATCAAATTATTTACACGGTGCATCATGTAATAAATATCACTCAGTATAAGTTCACACATATTATATTGTTTCAACCCAGTAATAACACATACCTTTGATTGCAGAGTTGATTCTATATAGTGATAAACAACACAGTCACATGTCAGGACAGCAGTCACTGTCATTTAGCCAAACCATGATACATGTTAGTTTAATGTGACATGATAGATGTTAGTTAATGTCACCATGATACATACGTTAGCTTAATGTATCACTTAACTCTTATTTTCTTCCTCCGAATAATGGCTATGATTAAAGCCATTAAAGCCATTCCCAGTATGAGTCCTGGTATTATTCCTGCCACATGTCCTCTCTCTGGAACATGTTCTCCACATTCAGAATCAGTTGAATTAGTTCCTGGTTTCATCAGTTTCAGTCCCACAGATTCACATCTGAAATGAGAAGGACCAGACAACAGGTTTAGTTTTAGGGTGTGTAGTGTATATCCTATACTGGGGGGAGGATAGTAGACTGGGGGTTTGTCTCCTGGTCCAAAGGTACTGGGTTTGATCCCTAATGTTCACAACCTTCCTGAGGCCTGTTTCAGGTAGCTGGTTTTGAGGCAACCCCGAGTTTGTTCGCTCTGAGTTAGTGGAAACTCTGGGTTTTCCATTTCAGGTAGCAGGTTCAGCGCAACCGAGAGTTAGTTGCTGCGGCAACATATGCCGTGGGTCTAACCTGCTCGGGAGGTGGTTAGACCTACTCCGAGTTTGTTGTCTATAAGGCTGAAGGCAGCTCTCCGACAGAACGAAGTGTTAGAAATGGCATGCCCTTTTCTACGAGAGCCTGTGGACGTAGAGGCTGCGATCCTCAGAAGGAATCTCCGTGAGGAACGATTATTAAGACCCTGGTTGGATATACTTTCTTTTCCTGATAATTTTCTTCACGAGCGCTATCGTTTTTCAGCGCAACCTATCATTTATTTAGACCACCTTCTCAGCCCCCATGTTAACTGTCAAACACACCGGGGGCATGCTTTAAGTTCAATACAAATGATTTGTGTGGCACTCCGTTTTTTTGCAGCTTTCTTTACAACGTCGGTGACGCCGAGCACATTTCAAAGGCATCCGTGTGTCGGGCTGTCACAAATGTGACTTTGGCACTGAAACGTTTTCTTAACACGTTTGTGATGTTTCCAAGTCACCGACCCATACGAACAATCAAGGAAGAGTTCTACAGAATTGCAGGTAACAGTAGCAATAATGTAGCATATTTGTTTCTTGGAACGTTTTAGTTTAATAAATAATGTGCACTATTTAATTAAATAAATTAATTTGTAATGTATTAGGGCAACTCGGGTTGTTCCTGCGTAAATTGACACACACACACACACAATTTACATATTGAATAAGTGGAACATATTAAACTTTCCTCTTATTTTATTTTACTAATTTATTTTGCTCACGCATTGACCTGTTCAGCTATTTTCTGCCAAGCTCTCTCTCCCACTCTCGCTGCCGTGGCGGTATTGCTTTTTTTTGTTAAAATGGGTAACTGCTCGGCATACGCGTTCATTAGAATTTCCAATTCCGTGGGGGAAAAGTAAGTGGCTCTACGCTTTTGGTACAAGTTTGATCATGTTATCAGAGATCCATTGATGATGACTCTTTATAGTCAACGGGCACGCCCTCAACCCAGAGTGAACACACTCAGAGTTGATTAACCCAACGCTGATCACCTGTTCTGAAACCGAAAACCCAGAGTTGCTTTTCAACCCTGAACTCTGAGTCAACCAACTCAGAGTGCAGGATTAAACTCAGAGTATGTTAAACCAGCTACCTGAAACAGGGCTCTGTAGGCCTTCAGGTACAGTGTTGTGCCTGAACGCGTTCATTGAACGATAGTTCATGAACTCGTTCATATTTTAGGCGAACGTGAACTGAACGTACTGTATTACTGCCTGATGAACGTTACTGTGAACTATCATTCATTCTGGTGTCTGTGAACGGCACGCTCACTCGGTTTAACTTCGTTCAATATGGGGGTTATTTGTTTATCAACACGGCGGATGCGCGCGCAGAACGCCGTGTTGTTTGACCGGTTGCCATGGTTGTCTCCGTGCGGTTCATTTGCAGTTGTGGTGTTGTCAGCTTACTGTTACATTAAACTGTAATCAGAAAACGCGGTTATATGCTATAGACCCTATAGTATCTGTCGTATAAAGGCTGGGACGAATTTAAAATTATAAATGTGTACACTTTATGTTGAAAGTATAGGCCATCGCGATTCCCATTGAAACGAATGGCGCGGTGATTATTCTTCAAAACGAGAGCTGTTAAAGCTAGGCTGGGTAATTTTGGAGAAAACAGCCGTTGAGATTCCGTTGTGTTCTCTCTGGTCCCTCCCTGCCACGCGCTACCTGCTGTAACTCCTCCCTCCGGACGTCAGTCATGCGCGTTCATGTGAATTCAGTTACATTGATAGGAAGACGAAACACCATGTCAGATTCCGAGGTAATTCTCAATTCTCGGGTAAAACACACATGGAAACCGTCACTTTAAAGCGATCCCGAAACTTAGCAAGGCTGCTGCTAGCTTGCTACAACGTTATAACAATACATGGAATATCATATGCTACACTTCCCTCGCTGTGCTTATCTTGGCAGTTGTGTCAAAGTAGCTTTTACACAAACGTGACTCGGACATTATCCACAGTTGCGTTGAGGCCTAGGCGACGTGTGAGCACAATCTGTGTTATTCCGACAGGTTAGTGTGACTAACAAGACCAAGACTAACTAAGACCATAACTAACATATAAAACGGACCGGAAAAGAACCATGGGCCGATGCAAGGCATCCTACGGAACCGTATTGAAACGGTTACATTACAGAACCATAATGTAACAGTTATTGTGGCTCTGCCTAGTAAAAAACCATACCAGCCGACACTTTACATATTCTTCACAATATACCATGGAGAGATATCACTATTCCTTACTTGTCTATAAGAAATGTCAGCGTCCGATTTTACATCTCTCCGCCTCCCTTTTAGTAGCTGTCCTTTCAACAAGTGTCTTTCCTCTTTTTTTTGCTGTCTTAGCGGTGTTAGTTGTTGGTATCCGGGGAATGGGAAATTTAGGGGCCGTTGATGAAGACATTGCTATTCATTTGTTGTCGCCGTAGTGGTGCAAAACTGTCAGACTGCTAGGCTCGTGAACGCTCACGCAGGGACGCACCAACGTCGTTGCCAAGGTGAACGGACAGTCCCACAGCCAATAAGAACGGAGAATCAGAGCCTCGCTCTGATTGGTCAAAGTGTACATGAACGGTGGCAATTTTTGTGGGCGGCACACAGAGGCAGGGGAGGGCAAAGTAATGGGTAGATATTCTCAGAGCACTTCACCTACATATAGCTGACTGGCTATTATGACAGTTTTGCCAAATATTACAGTAAAAAAATTACCCACCCTAGCTTTAAATTGTGAAAAATGAATTAAACTGTAATCAGACAACCCAGTTATATGCTATAGACACTAGAGTATCTGTGCTATAAAGGCTGAGACGAATTTCGAATTATAAATTTGTACAATCAGCGGACTAGAATACCTCCTAGAATCATTGCTTGTTGGCCGAAAACGGAAAGGGGGGCTGTTTACGTTTGGTTGTAGTCTTTTCGCTTGGTTCTCCATCCCAACAGTAGGGCTAGAACCGAACGAAAAGACTACAACCAAACGCAAACACCCCCCCTTTCCGTTTCTGGTCAACGAGCAATGAGTCTTCCAACAGAAATCAATGGGATTTACAAAATGCGCTAAATGTGCAATAAAACACGATAGAAACTGTATTTCGCTACGATCTTTGATTCAACCACTCTATTTCATCCTAGACAAACCACAAAGGTTTGTCTCAATGTTCAAAATACCAGAAAAAACGAATAGCTCACAGCAACATATTGAAAAAAAGAACTATGATCTAGAACTGTGAACTTAGTTCAACATTTTGAATTATGAACGTTTAACTGAACTAGTTCATTTAAAAATTTGTGAACTGAACTTTGAACTGGTTCACGTCGAAAGTGAACTTTCCCAACATTGTTCAGGTATATTCTTCTTCTTGAGCTAGATGCCTGACCCCTACCTGCTCCTAATGACCTGTATCTGCCTCTATTAGAAATGACTGAAAGACACTTTGGATGAAATGAAAATAGAAGATCATGTTTGATTATCAAGCTTTTATGATACTTTTGCAGTTTATTTGATTACCATTTTTCTGATTAAATGGAAAAGATTAGTACAAAACACAATGACTGCTAATAATAAGCCACACCAATACACATATGGCATATTGCCCAGGCCTGATGCTAAAAGTGCCATTAATGTACTCTATATTGATAAATAAAGTATAATATTCACTTACTTTGTGTGGTTCTGACAAGACGATGATGTGCCATTTGAGAATGTTCCATCAGTACAGTGAAGGCACTCTGTGTCTTTATATACTGTTCCTGTAAGAATATATGATTTATTAGAACACGATCATTCTCAGATGTGGCGTGAACATTACATTTGTGTAAAACATGGCAAGGGTAAATATTAACTACCTAGACCACATTTGTTTAGCGCAAACTCCAAGAAGGAAGAAGAAAACAGAATTGTATTTCAAGGTGTTTCTATCTATCGACTCATTGACAGACTGTTGTAGATGATCATGGAATAACTTAGACACCAATACATTAAATTTTAAGAAGCTGGATGTCCCTTTATAGGGCTGAATATAATCAGTAGATGTTTAAAGCTATACTTTAAAGTCCAGGTCTCTGTTGTTAAAGAAGTATCACAGACCTCTTTGACCGATGTAATGACCAGGACTGCAAACCGTGTGTCTCTGAGCGGCCCTACATCCACCTCCGTTAGAGTCACTACAGAAGAATCCATCCAGGACCTCACACACAGCATCTGATGTTGATGAACACGACCTCTTCACCTTCAGACCGAGACCTGTTAATCACAACAGTTACAGAGGAACCTGAGAGAACGAGAAGGTCGTCTGAGGAAGTCTTAGATTAGAATAACTTGATAGGAAAAGAAGGGGAGTATTCAGTGCATTCAAAGGGCATCTAGGCATCTGTTACCCTAATTAATCTAAACTCATGTTTCTCATTCATGCCGTTACTCAGTATTCATGGTCTTGTTTAAGGGGAAAATGGTTTTAAATGACATGGGTACATATCACTGAGCTAATAAGATGAAAAGTGAAAATGTACCTGCATCACAATGTTGACATGAAAAGCATTGTTCACGCCCATTGTTGCCATCTTGGAAAGTACCTTCTGTGCAAGATGCACATGATGTACTTCTGGATTCTGTGCAATGTCTAGAAACATACATTCCTGTTGGAACCAAAACAATCGGGTATGTTGAAAAAACAAAAATACAAACAAAATAACATTCCAAATTAGAGATTTTTGAACCAGCTAATTAGTCAGGATATTGTCTATTACCTGGGGGACAGGTTGGACAACAGCCCTCTTCTGTACTGTATTCTGCCTGGCGACAATTTGCTGATGTAGTAACATTGTCAATAAAATAAATACGAAATAAAAGTAGCCCTAAATATATCTTGAAAATGAATTCAACATAGAAAAATAACATTTTCCAATTTGTATTTACCTACACCATCAAAATGTTTAACATATTTTGAGGGCATCAAAGTTGTGTGGGTGCAATTAATTTATTGTAAAATAAGGTTTATTGTTTTGACATGCTTTCATTTAAAAGTTACATTGCAGCCAAACTATATTTTGGCTGCCATGTCATCATTGCCATGCATGTTGACGTTCTGAAATATCTGGGGAAAGATAAAAGAAAGGCAGTTAATGAATGCAACATTTTTTCTTTATAGGTTCATGGAGGCAACGCAGCGCATACTTGATCTGAAACACGCATATTGCCTTTGCATGCGGTCCTTTCGAAATGCATTGTGGGTCCGTCCGTTCTGTCGGCTCCGTGGCCTGCCTCAAAAAGTTGAGAAATGGTCAACTTTTCAGGCAGTGACGGATCCGTCAGCCAATCAGATCACGTTCTGCAAATATACGCAAATAAACTGTCCAATGAAACCACCTTTTTATACAATCCGGGTTGTATAGAGCTCTTATGGAGTCAATGGAAAGAAATGTATTATTTTTCTGATCCCAGTCATTAAATGCCTTGGATAAAAGCTGTAGAGAAAACACAATGAGAAAGACTCCACGTCTCGTATGTGACGTGACGCTCCCTGCGACTGGCGTGGACAAGACCGACAATCTCCCCCTCGGCAATTGTTCAGTTGGCCTTGCAACATATATTAAGACATCAAGGAGACTCGTAGCGACGTGACTGCATGGTATGAACTCCGTTCTTCTTTATGCCCCCCTGCCCTCGTTGCCTAGGTTACATGTATACAGAACATTCCGACGTATTACCTCTAATACTACAGGCATAACTGAAAATCGACGCGTGCCCTGACTTATAATGGTTTTCACCTCTTTCGATGCTGTTATCCTCCCCTTGGCAAAAAAAGGCGAAGTGGAGCAGAGAGATCGCCATGTCTGTACCAGAGTGGTGGAGACGGATATCATTCACGTCGAGAACAGCGAGGGGCTGTAGTTCACAAAGCGGCCTCACACAAAACCTAACATTATCAAACTTCTTCGCAATTTTTTTTTGTCTTCTTTGCATGAAAAATTATAATTTAAATCCACAAACAACATATATGTAATCCAGGGCACATAGAAAATAATCACCTTCTCTTCATTGAAACCCATTCTAATTTTCCTAGCCCGGAGGTCCCACGGGGTCTCCCGGAAGGGGTTGACTTACGAGCTCTATAGACTCTGAAGAATAAGTCTGAATAAGTAACAATTATTAGTGCTTCTTTAACAACACCGACAATCCAAAAGCCCAGTCAAAACTAGATGGAAAAAGCTTGTAGTTCAAAATGTGACTCAGCTTTCACTTCTTCTTCCTCAAAAAAGCAGGTTATTTCCCATAGACATCTGACCGAGGGGGAGGCTCGGAGGCGGGACTTATTCTTCAGAGGTCTACTCTATACAACCTAGGTCAGGGGTCGGCAACCTTTTGTATCAAAAGAGCCATTTTGGCCCATCTCCCGCAAAAAAAAAATGTTTGGAGCCGCAAACTTTTTAATTCACCCCCTCCCTGTGACACTCTGTAAAAAAAAACATAGTTCGTTGCATTCATGAAATTATAAAACAACAAAGAGAAAGCTGTTGAAGAACATTTTATTGCTGTTCTAACAGGAAAACCTCAAACTCTTATGAAGAGGAGAAATAACTTTGAAATAAATCAAACATATAGAACGAGTATAATAAGTCTAAACATAAAGAACATAGTTCGTTGCATTCATGAAATTATAAAACAACAAAGAGAAAGCTGTTGAAGAACATTTGATTGCTGTTCTAACAGGAAAACCTCAAACTCTTATGAAGAGGAGAAATAACTTTGAAATAAATCAAACATATAGAACGAGTAGGCTATAATAAGTCTAAACATAAAGAACACCTAAACAGGTAAACATAGGTTTGTTGTCATCCTCTTGATTTTTCCTCGGCCACAGCAATAAACCATCGAATCCGAACAAAAATCAAAATAACACACCAGCTCAGTTTCTAAAATATATATTTTTTGGTGCAAAATAATAGCCTATTAAATTGTAGTGTCCTCACCTGTTTAATGTGATTTCTGTTTCTGAACATCACTGCTGAGCTTTTCTATGTCGGGGCTGTAGGACGTGACCTTCATCTTAACGCAGGATTGCAGGCTGACATCTGTGAGGCGTGAGCGATATTTTGATTTGACATAGTTCATGTTAGAAAATATTTGCTCGCATAAGTATGTGGATCCAAAGATGGACAGGACTCCAAAGGCATACTTCTTGATGTTGTGATAAGTTTCGGGAATTGCATTCCATGTCTCAAACACAAGTTTGTCGGGTTTGGGAAGGTTTTCTATTTCGCTCCATTTGTGTTCTCGAGCGAGAATAGCCTTCCGACGGGCGACGTCTTCGAGATCAGCTGTCAGACTTTTGAACTTGGACACCCATACCTCTTTGTCAGCTATGTCAGCCAGTTCAATTTCAAGATCGGGTTGACTCACGAAAGTGAATGCTGACATGTTCAGCATGGACGGGTCGATGTCCAGGGGTGTGACGGGGAAGGATAATGTGCTTTTTTCCTTTCTGAACTCACTGAATCTTTGTCCAAATGCAGTTTGCATTGCAATGATCGTGTGCTGCAAGTACTCACAATTGATGTTGTGTGACGTTTTGAACTCTCTCAGGGAGGGGAAGTGAGAGAACGTACCTTTCTCCACATCTCTGGCAAACACTGTCATCTTGCGCTCGAACGCCAAAACATACTCCAGCAGCTGAAGGGCAGTGCTTCCTTTTCCCTGGAGACTTCTGTTCAGCATGTTAAGGTGACCTGTCATATCCACCATGAAGTGCAGCTTTTCCAGCCAATCTGGGTGTTCCAGTTCTGGATAGGTGAGGCCCTTACTTTCCAGGAAAGTTTTCACTTGTTCCAGACAAGCCGCAAACCGTTTAAGCACTTCTCCCCTGGACAGCCACCGGACTTTGTTATGCAGCAGGAGATCCGAATATGCGCTGTCGACTTCATCTAACAATGAACAGAACTGTCGGTGGTTTAACCCTTTTGCCATTATTTTGTTGACTATCTGAATGACAAGGTCCATCACCTCTTTGCATTCGGGGGGAAATGTTTGAGCGCACAGTGCTTCTTGGTGCAGGATGCAGTGAAACGTCAGCAGCTCTCGACCCAGCGACTTCTGAAGTAAAGTAATAAACCCCTTCTGTGTTCCTCTCATACTAGGTGCCCCATCAGTAGCCACTGACACCATGTTGGTGGTATTTATTCCTTTGGCTTTTAAACAATTCACCACAGCCTCACAAATGTCCTCCCCCCGTGTTTGGCCTTTGAGCGGTATCAACTCAATAATTTCTTCCTGCGGCCCGTCAGAGTTCACGTATTTGCATAACAGCGCTAGTTGTTCAATGTCGTTCACATCACTGGACTCATCACAGGCGATGGAGAATGCTGGAGCTGAATTTATGTCGTTAATTTGTTGACTGGTGATGTTTTCTGACATCTTAATGGTCCTGTCCTTTACGGTTTTGCAGAGAGAGGCATATCTTTAATTTTCTGAACAATTTCAGTTTTGTTTTTAAAGTCAGAGAATAGATGTTCTGATATTTTAATGAATGTCTCTTTCAAGTATTCTCCATCTGTGAATGGCTTTCCGCACCTGACGATCTCCTGAGCTGCCGCAAAACTAGCAGCAGTTGTTGAATTTGGAGACTTGATCCATTTCTTAAAAGTAATTTTACTCTGCTCACATTTCCGCAGCAGTTCCGAAATCGCTCTTTTCCTTTCATCTCCTGCTTGGTACTTTTCAGCAAATGCGGAGTGTTTGTTCTGGAAATGTCTTTCAACATTACATTTTTTGTTATTGGCTAATTTCTCGCCACATATCAAGCATATAGGTAAGCCTGCATCAGTAGTACTGAAAGCAAATGAATCTGTCCACGCTGAATTAAAATCTCGATTTTCCTCTGCCACTTTTCTTTTCTTGGATTTATCCATGGTAAGTTTACTCAATATTAGTCAGAGAGGGAGTTACATGGTTAAATCTTTAGCTGTCATGTGGCATCAGGGATAGCCTACAGTAGCCTACAGTAGACTACAGTAGCCAGTCAGCAGCGTCAACCGTTGACGTTCTACGTGATCGGTCATGGCCAGCAATGTAAACAAGGAATAGATAGCATAGCATAGCATAGCGATACAATAGTCAAGTAATGAAAAAACTGTAAGGACCTTTATTATCAAAATATAACGTACTGAAACTTTAATATTCAACACAGCTAAATAACTTTTTGACTACGAACTTTAATGCTGTAAACCCTTCTCGCTCAGTATTCGTTCGTGCAATTGGCTGTCAACGGTGGATGCTGCTGATTGGCGGCTCACTGGCATGTCCCGCCTCCTGCCAATGGCAGCATCTAGGCTACTTCCTGATGCCAGATGCCAGTTAAAGATTTAACTCCTACTGGGATTAGCCACCTGCAAATCAACGAAGCTTTGTCATTCACTCCCCCCCTCACGGTAGCGCTATTGCGCATCCATTGCGACCTCTCGTTTAGTTGACGATATATATAAAAATATATATATAATATATATATATATTTTTTTTTTAAGAAAACTGCAGGGAGCCACGGCTGAGGGGCTAAAGAGCCGCATGCGGCTCCGGAGCCGCAGGTTGCCGACCCCTGACCTAGGTGTATTACAAAGGTGATTTTATTGGACAGGATGAGATAGGTTTACTGGCTAGAATTTCAATACCACAGGACAGTGGTGGTTCTAGGGGTGGGGCCACAGGCCCCTGCTGAAATCTGATTGGCCCCTGACGTGCCCCTGTTCCGTCAATCAATTGACAAGCTGAACTACCGGAAAATTCAACGATCACAGATGCAATCCCCCCCCCCCCCCCCCACCTCCCTCTGGCAACTCAGCCCCTGAATGTAGCATGTGGCAACTTAATGGCCCGTTTCCCTTTTTTTGTTTCCCTACCCTTTTTTTGGCCGTGTGATTAGACAGATCAATGTATCATGTGTCTAATCACATGGATGTTTCATAAGAACTGGAAATCTATGATGACCTCAGCCTGGAGGAATGAAAGAAACCGCCTGGACTTTGACAACGTCCAAGCAGAACTGCAGATTTGTGAAAATGTTGCAAAAGAGTCCACACAGATTTACAGGCAATTCCATGCGAACAAATAACTACTGGAAGCTGGCAGGAATGGGCACATATATAAAATAGACAGCTTTATGCTTATGTAGTGATCCTCAGTAGGGGTTGCGAATGCAACCCCATCTTAGCTCCTCCCCCTGCACCCAGGTGCAAGATAAAAGGGCCAAGATGGTTGGTTACCTCCTAGGGTGGTGAGTAGGGTCCCCGTTTTTTAACAGTTTTGAGTTCCCATTTGAACTTTTATTAATTAGTGTCTCTTGTTTTTTAGGATCCCTGCTGCCGGGTTCTGTACGGTTTTAGTTCTGTTTTAGCTGTGCTGTTTTGTTTTGGTTCTGTTTTTCTATTTTGTTTTGATTGCTTTAGTTCAGTTTGCTTTTGTGTTATTTACCCTTTATCTGTTTCATTGTTTGACCATTGGGTTGCTGGGTTACATAACCCCTGTTTTGCTGTTTGGTTTGGTTTTGCTCCAGTTTTCTTTATTTAGTTATTATTTGTAATAAAAGAAAGTTAGTATATTTATTGTCTCTGCCTCTTTAGTTCTCAAACCTGTGTCCTTATTATTTCTGTAATATCATAGTTTAATTTTCTTTGTTCTATATTTCCTGGGGTGTAATTCCCCAGGTGGCGTTATCGGTCCCTCTTGTAGTGTTTGCGACACTGCCGTATATGGGATTGGTCATGACGTATGTACACGAAGGAGTCTGACATGCATTGCTATCCCGGAGATAAAGAATCAGTTCTGATAAACAGTTGTCCGCTCGTCTTATTCATACGGTAACCTACAACATCACATTGGCGACGAGGGTAAATATGGAACTATAAAGTCCGGAAGAGAAGAGGAATTTACAACCTCTCGCAGACTGCGGTAGTTTAGCTAGCTTCACAGTTAGCATAGCCAGCATTCCGAGGACTGAGTGGCCTACGCTACACGCGGCTCTCGTCATGTCGCTCGCGCACACTCCTGCACTCCATGCATTTGACTCAGAAACGGATCCAAGCTCGTTGGGACCGCGATGGACCAAATGGGTGCAGAGGTTTGAAAACTACACTACTGCTGTCAACATCACCGGCGATGCTAGGCTAAAGGCACTGCTGCTGCACCTAGCAGGAGAGCGCGTGTATGACATCTATGACACGCTCGCAGAAGAGGGAGACAAATATGCGGACATAAAGGCAAGGCTTGGAACGTACTTCACCCCCAAGAAGAACACTCAATATCAGGTTTACATGTTCAGAAAGGCAGTGCAACTGCCAGGCGAAAATCTGGACACATACTGCACTAGACTACGCATGCTTGCAAAGAACTGTGAGTTTGCAGACACTGACAAAGAGATCAAAGCACAGCTGATTCAAAGCTGCACTTCAACCAGGCTGCGCAGACGCGCGCTGAGAGAGCCTGACAAGGACTTAGATGACCTTCTCGACCATGGTAGGTCGCTAGAACTGTCCGAACAGCAAGCAGCTGGCATGGAACAGATAGCTACTGCATCAGTGAATGTGATCCAGCATAATTGGCGGCCGAGCCAATACACTGGGAGAGGCAAGCCCAACAATAATTGCAGAAACTGTGGAGGACAATATCCACATGAAGGAGACTGCCCGGCACGGGGCAAGGACTGCAAAGCATGCGGTAGAATGAATCACTTTGCTTGACAATGCCGATCTAAGCAACGAGGATCAACCCAAGGGCTTGAACCAAAAGACGCAGACAGAGAGAAAGGTAAACAACACAGACGCAAAGTGTACAATGTGACCAGCACAGGGCAGAATGATGATTGTAACTCGTCTAGCAGCGATGAAAAATATGTGTTTATAATAAACAGCAACAGTGACAATATGCAGCCACAGACACGCATCAAGCTCAACGATAAAGATATCAGCACTCATAGACTCTGGAGCTGCCGTGAATATCATCAGTGAGTCTGTTTTCAACACAATGACTCCGCGCCGGCAGCTCACCACAGTCAGCGTAAAAATATATCCTTATGGCTGCACCAACCCACTGCCCATAGCTGGAGCGTTTAACTGCGACATAGAGGCAGGGAACAAAAAGACAAAGGGCATGTTCTACGTGCTGGAGGGCGACGGCTGCTCTCTGTTAAGCTACAAAACAGCTGATGAGCTTGGCCTGATTAAAAAAGTCAACAGGGTCTCCTCCACAAGCGGCCGAACAGTTGCAGAAGAGCTGGTGGACAGTTATCCAGAGCTCTTCCAGGGAATAGGCAAACTGAAAGACTTTCAAGTCAAGCTACACATCAACAAAGACGTGCAGCCTACCTGTCAGCCACACAGACGGGTGCCATTTCACATCCGGAAAAAAGTTGAAGATGAACTGATGAAACTCGAGAATGATGACATCATAGAGACAGTCACAGGCCCCACGCCATGGGTCTCCCCAATTGTGACGCCTCCCAAACCAAAAGACCCGGATAAAGTGAGGATCTGCGTCGACATGAGACAAGCCAACAACGCCATACAGCGCGAACGCCACATCACACCCACCATGGACGACGTCATCCATGAGCTCAACGGAGCTACTGTCTTCTCCAAGCTGGATCTGACTGCCGGGTATCATCAGTTAGAGCTCCACCCGGCCAGCAGATACATCACGACCTTCACCACACACCAAGGTCTGAGGCGATACAAACGCCTGAACTTTGGAATATCGTCTGCAGCAGAGGTGTTCCAGAACGCAATATGCCAGACACTACAAGGAATCAGCGGTGTCAAAAATCTGAGTGACGACATCATCATCCACGGCAAGACACAGGCTGAACACGACGACACCCTCAGAGCGGTGTTCCAGAGGCTGAGAGAGAGAGAGGTCTCACACTCAATCGCAAGAAGTGTGATTTTGACAAATCCAGCCTTGAATTCTTTGGATTCATTTTCTCAGCAGACGGGATCTCAGCAGACCCCAAAAAGGTTTACCGCCATCAAGCAGGCCAACGACCCACAGGACCCGTCGGAGGTCAGAAGCCTTCCCGGCATGGCAAACTACTGCGCGCGATTCATACCAGACTTTGCCACCATCTCTGCACCACTACGCGAGCTGACAAAAAAAGACACGCAGTGGAGCTGGGGACCGGCGCACACTGCTGCGCTACAGACCATCAAGGACAGCCTCACCAGTGACACGGGCATGGCGTACTTTGATCCAGCTGAGGACACAGAGCTGATCGTGGACGCCAGCCCGGTAGGCCTAGGCGCCATTCTTTATCAAATGGACAAAAAAGGGGTGAGGCACACCATAGCATATGCCAGTCGTGCTCTGAGTGACGTGGAAAGACGTTACTCACAGGCTGAACGGGAAGCATTGGCCATCGTGTGGAGTTGTGAACATTTCCACTTATATATCTACGGAAACCCCTTCACCTTGGTCACAGACCACAAGGCCCTCGAAGTGATCTGGAATAACCCAAAATCAAAACCACCGGCGAGAATCGAGAGATGGGGACTGAGACTCCAGCCCTACAACTTTCGCGTGGAGTACCGGAAAGGCGCAGAGAACCCTGCCGACTACATGTCACGTCACCCCATCCGGACACCAATGGGAGAACCTACAAGAGCAGGGAAGGTAGCAGAAGAATATGTGAACTTCATCACCCACCATGCTACACCCAAAGCAATGACCCTCGCCGAGATCAGAGAAGAAACACTCAAGGACCCGATACTACAGGAGGTCGCTTCCTACATCAGACACAACACGTGGCACAGGATCACTGACAACACCCAGCATGCTGCTACTCTGAAGAAGTTTATCCAACTCAAAATGATCGTGTTCTAATAAAACATCAATATATTCCTAAAGGAACAGCAGATAAAGACACAGAGTGCCTTCACTGTACTGATGGAACATTCTCAGATGGCACATCAACGTCTTGTCAGAACCACACAAAGTAAGTGAATGTTATACTTTATTTATCAATACAGAGTACATTAATGGCACATTTAGCATCAGGCCTGGGTAATATACCATATGTGTTTTGGTGTGTCTTATTATTAGCAGTCATTATGTTTTGCAGTTTACTTTTCCATTTAATTGAATTGAATCTCCATTTAAGATAAGTAGTAATAAAATAAACGGCAAAAGTATTATAAAAGCTTTACAATCAAACATGATTTTCTATTTTCATTTCGTCCAGAGTGTCCTTCAGTCATTTCGAATAGAGGCTGATACAGGTCATTAGGAACAGGTAGGGGTCAGGCATCTAGCTCAAGAACAAGACCTGAAGGCCTACAGGAAGGTTGTAGACATCGGGGATCAAACCCAGTACCTTTGGACCAGGAGACAAACCCCCAGTCTACTATCCTCCCCCCAGTATAGGATATACACTACACACCCTGAAACTAAACCTGTTGTCTGGTCCTTCTCATTTCAGATGTGAATCTGTGGGACTGAAACTGATGAAACCAGGAACTGATTCAACTGATTCTTTATGTGGAGAACATGTTCCAGAGAGAGGACATGTGGCAGGAATAATACCAGTCATACTGGGAATGGCTTTAATAATCATAGCCATTATTCTGAGGAAGAAAAAAAGCGGTAAGTGATACATTAAACTAACATGCATCATGTTACATTAAACTAACATGTATCATGGTTTTACTAAATGATAGTGTGTTATACTGATTGTGTACTATACTTATACAGATATTTATTACATGATGCATCGTGTAAATAGTAGAGTTGAGCCAAGACTACCGTCCAACAGGTAGTGTGTCGGTGTGGGGGTGTGTGTGGATGGATGGGTGGGTGTGTTGAAATAAAATACAATAGCTGTTCTGATCCTGTGTCTGGCTGTGTAGGGAGGATATTTAGTCTGGTTGTTGTGTGTCAAATGTTGTGTGTTTCTGGTTGTGTCCCCATCTCCACCTGAGAATAACCAGCTGCAGAGCTGCTCCACCCTTCAGCCTTCAGCCCAGATAGTGAAGATGTGATAGAGGAGGATGGAGGTGTTGAGAGTGAGGGAAATGAAGGCTACTCTAAGGGTGAGGAGAGGGAGGAGGAGAGGACAGGAGGGGAAGGGGGGAAAGGGAGAGCGCTGCAGAACAGCTTTGCCAGAGAAGCTTACTGATCATCAGAGAGACGCAATTGTTCGCGGAAGGTGCAGAAAAAACAGACATTACCAAAAGAGTGTTGCTGGATGTGGAGGCTGGCTGTATGCCCTGATTCTCTGCTGCCTTCTCTTGCAGAAACTCCACCACTAAAGTCCACTGACGGTCCTGAACCAACCAGGGACCAACAAGAATACCATACCGGGGCTTCCGGTTACGTCATGGAGGCAGGGCCGGATTAACACTTTCTGAGGCCCGGGGCTAATTACCCGGGTGAGGCCCTTCATATCATGATGTTCTGACGCATGACCTCACACAAACCCACTAACACATCAGCGTACACAGTAGGCCTACCAATCTATGACAGACTATTTAAAGTGAACTGGTAATATGATTTCAATTTAATTAAATTCATTTCAATTCAAGGGTAGCTTTATTATAATTGCAGTAGTGTTGACAAAGCTGACAGAATGAGGATGAGGAAACAAAATGTATCTGAATTGGCCTACTTGAAAATGTAGGAAAAAAGAAAGTATGAAATTGGTGATTCGGTGACTTTGGCAAATCATTACAGAAAAAGTAATAGGCCCTACAATGCATTTGCTATCAAGTACAGCAAGTTAGGCCCAGACAACATAAATGAACTGTTTTTTGAAAGTTACTTAATTTATAGAAATGCATCCTGTTTTTGTAAACTCATCAAAAACTATAAAACAATGTAGGACCTATTGTAGGCTATTAAACAAAGGTCAATGAAGGCCCCGGCTATGGCTCAAACGGTTTGGGCATTGAATGGTTAATTTACTCCGGGAGTAACGCCCTGGTAGGCTACATGTCCGGTTACGCACAACAAACCCCAAGCAAGAAGACAGGCAGGAATGTACGATGCAACATATTTGGGGTGAACTGTTTGAAATGTGCACACAAACAAGCTAACATAATGGATAATGGATTTAGTTCTGAGTTGTCCCCTCATCGCTCGGTGACTAAATCTATTATATTTGTCGACCGTGCTCAAGCAGAGTTGCATTGATCTTGACCCAGTGTTGAACTCATTCAAAGTCATGCTCAAAAACGATCGATTAGATATGACCTCTTTCCCCCCAACCTTTACCAGAAACACCCATTTGATGTTTTGTAAAATTAAAAATTGTGGCGAGCAGCATGGGAAGGATGAGACGGGAGCCCAAGTTTAGCAGTTGAATACAGTAGCCTACACAAACACACGTGTGTGGTCAAATAATAGTAACAAACTGTGTGTGAAACAACACCATTACACCAACATGAGAAATACTATGTCAACATTTGATGAACAAAACACAAAACAACGTCTCTCAACCGTACTTTCCAACAATGTGTTTTTTTAAGTATATAGATCAGGTTAGGATTACAAGACACAACACATTCGGTGCCTCAGCATGCTGCTTGGGGAATTAAAACCACCAAGGAAAGGGATTCATTAAATATCCTTTTAAAATAGTGTGAACAAATCCATTATTAATTCACTAATTTAACCAGCTTTAAATGCATTGCTTAATAAGTCATTCGCTTGCTGCTCGCCACATTGTTTCTTTCCCCCCTCATCTTTTAAACGTAATGCTCCATGGAATAATCATGTTTGATCTTAGTATTTAAATGGGAAAATTATTGAACACTCAATAACTTTTGCCGTTGCAATGCTCTTCCTTTTTCGTATACTGAAGCCTTCCTTTCAATGAACGGCATAATAACGTTTTAACTGCACATCCCCAATTGAAATATAAACGAACTAATTTAATCTGATAGAACTAGAATATATGATTAGATTCAAGGACAGTTTAGTTTACCTCAACTCGAAGAACTTGAACTTGAAAATATCCCCCCAGCCAATACTTTCAAATTTGGTGCTCTCATTATTGGTCCGTCATCATTGGTCGGTCTTCTCTTAGTGTAAATATAAAGGGAAACGGCAGCGCCATCGGGCGCATTGCTGCCACCTATCTGTTTGGCGGCCAATACATTTATGGCAAATACATACAAAATAAATGTAACTTAATCAAATACGATGTAGGAATTGTAAAAGTGAAGCCTGAACTTCTGATACATGGACAGCAAGACCGACAACGTGTGCAGTGAAAGAGTGCTCACACCAATGTCTGCCAAAAAACCTAACAATATCCCTCTCTTACTATACAATGAACAACCAAATGTACAAGACAGGGTAACGCCATTCCACATGTGATGAATTTTGCTGGTGTACACGGTGTACACCAGCAATTACAGAATAAGCCCGATGCACCAATATTCGTCTCGGGTGTCTTCAACCACTGCAACCTAAAAAGCGCGCTTCCTAGGTTTCAGCAGTAGGTTAAAAACTATGGACGTATATCCGTCTCAATCTTCTATGTTTAGCATTTTAGATACATAACATTGCAAGGAGTAAAATAAAGTTAATTCAAGACACATAACAGACACATAACGCCCAGGCGCTGGACGCTTCAGACCAACGGACGTGCAGAGCCGCTCTGGAGGCTGACTCGGGGAGCAGAAAGGCGTCCGGGACCGCCCGGGAGCACGGAGCGGAAGGAGGAGCCGTTCAGGAGGCCGACGGGAAGGAAGAGACACTCAGGAGGCTGGAGAAAGCTTGGTGGTCGCCCAAGAGAGGTGGAGCGTGGACACGAGCCAACGTTACCATCATACCCCAGGACGCCTCACAGAGCACGGCTCGCTCCTCTTGTTATTAACCCGCTTGTCTTTGCAACTTTTTGAGCGAACATAAGACCTGTAGGCTGCCAGGAAGGTGGGATGGGTACCCAGACTGAGGAGGCTGGACTGGGAGTGAGACAGATCCATTATGCGTGGGGCTTGAGGGTTGGGCTGGGTCCAGTCTCTGGTCACCATCTTGATCATCCATAGATGCATCAGGGGGAGTTATGGTATATTCTTGTTGGTCCCTGGTTGGTTCAGGACCGTCAGTGGACTTTAGCGGTGGACATACAGCCAGCCTCCACATCCAGCAACACTCTTTTGGTAATGTCTGTTTTTTCTGCACCTTCCGCGAACAATTGCGTCTCTCTGATGATCAGTAAGCTTCTCTGGCAAAGCTGTTCTGCAGCGCTCTCCCTTTCCCCCCTTCCCCTCCTGTCCTCTCCTCCTCCCTCTCCTCACCCTTAGAGTAGCCTTCATTTCCCTCACTCTCAACACCTCCATCCTCCTCTATCACATCTTCACTATCTGGGCTGAAGGGTGGAGCAGCTCTGCAGCTGGTTATTCTCAGGTGGAGATGGGGACACAACCAGACACACAACCAGAAACACACATTTGACTCACAACAACCAGACTAAATATCCACCCTACACAGCCAGACACAGGAGCAGAACAGCTATTTATGTATTTTATATTTATTTTATTTTGTATATGTATTTTATTTCAACACACACACACACACACACACACACACACACACACACACACACACACACACACACACACACACACTACCTGTTGGATGGTAGTCTTGGCTCCACTCCTTGCTCTGTGTTTCCATCTAAATAAAATATGATCAAATTATTTACAAGGTGCGTCATGTAATCACTATTACTCAGTATAAGTTCACACACATTGTTGTATTCTGTGTCAACCCAGTAATAACACATACCTTTGATTGTGGGGTTGATTCTATATAGCAGTGGTCCCCAAACTTTTTTCGGTGGGGGCCACATCAACTTTCCTTTCTGTGAAGGGGGCCGGGATCAGTCTATAACAGGAAATGATATGGGCCAAAGTGACAAACAGTATTATTGTGGAGATTATAATGATAATTCTTTTCTTCTCTTTCAACAGATAGGTATTTTGTCTTTACAGGTAGTGAAATAATATTAATAGAGAATAATAGTAAAAATCAGGTAAAGATCAGGTCTCAGATAAAGGGGAGTTAACAATAGTATAATAATAATTATTATGTCTAACAGGTATGTTTACTAAGGCTACAGTAAATAACATTAATACAGAATAATTTTAATGAACAGGTATATAAGGTGATCTGGTTTCGTATTTACATGACTCTTAGATTAGGTTTTTGTGCTGTGATAATGAGGATCCTGGCTCCAGGGTGGGAGCGGTCAACCACAATCTCTCCTCCTGACTTCAGGGTGGTCCTGGAAGCATGCAGGCCCTTCAGGAATGGCAGAGAAAAAACACAAGCAACGAATCAGCAGATGACATTGGCTTGACATCAGGTCAGCTTAGCTCAGGAGGTAGAGCAGTGCTCTTGTAACCGAAAGGTTGCCAGTTCGGTCCCCAGTTCGGTCCCCAGTTCCTCCTAGTTGAAAGGTCATGTGTCCCTGAGCAAGACACTTAACCCTAACTGCTCCTGGGCTGTTGCCTTGCATAGTTGACTCTGCCGTTGTAAGTCTCTTTGGATAAAAGCGTCTGCTAAATGCCCTGTATGACATGCTGCAGTCTCATTTTGTCTGTGACATCACTGTTCAAGAAACATGTTGCCTATAAAAAGAGCACTATACTGAATTCTTTTCATTTTCATAGTTATTGAAATCAGCAGGCTTACCATATCAGTGTGAGCTGTGGACTTGCTTCTGACTGGTTAGGAGATTGATGTCAGGTTCCATTCCAGTTACAGCCAGTCTCAGAGACTGATGCAGGTGTTGATCTGAGAGTCTTGATCTCGTCGGATTTTTTATCAGCTTCATGCGTGAAAAAGTTTGCTCACAGATATATGTGCTCCCAAAAACTGTGGACATCTTCATTGCGTTCTTTCTTATGTTGGGGAAGGTCTCGTTTGGGAGAAAAGCATAGTATTCTATGAGACAGTTGGGGTTGAATGCGTCTTTCAGCACATCGCAGGTCTGCAACTCAGCCAGTTCAAATTGAAGAGAAGGCAGGGTGTCATTAATGTCGACAGCAAAAGGGTTCTGGAATATGCAAATTTCTTTAACGTGGGCACGAAGCTCACGGAACCACACACTGAACTCCGCTCTCAGCGTTTCCAGTGCGTCCTTGCACTTCTTGGTTGGAAACGGGACCGCTGGTTACTCAGCTGAGAGGCTTCGAGTAGCAGGGAGATGGGTGAAGTCTTGGTTTTGCACTTGTCCAACAAGCAGCGCCAGTTTAACCTCAAATGCTTTGACGTGAGAATACATGTCACAGATTAATTTTCCCTTGCCTTGGAGCTGTAAATTGAGGCCGTTTAAAATTTCTGTCACATCTGTTAAAAAGGCGAGGTCCCATTTCCATTCTGTGTCGATCAGCTCTGGGACCGTTTTTCCCTTTGCCAGGAGAAAGGCGTTGATTTCAGGTAGCAGCTCGTAGAAAAACTCAAAAAAAAACTCAAACTCAAAACTCTGCCCCGGCTTAACCATCTGACTTCAGCGTGGTAAAGCACGTCTCCATGGGCAGACTCCAGCTCGGATAGGAAAGCTTGGAACTGCCTGTGTTTTAGTCCGTTTGCTCTGATGAAGTTTATGCAAGACACAACCACCTTCATGACAGATTCCCACTTCAGAACTTTGCAGCACAGTGCTTGCTGGTGAATCAGGCAGTGGACTTGTAGTGGGGGGGTGAGACCTCGTTCCTCCATTTCTCTTTTAATGCGCCCCACTAGCCCCCGCGACGCACCAACCATACTCGGAGCACCGTCCGTTGTGACGCTAGCCAGCTTAGACCAGTCCAAACCCAACTCTTCCATCGTTTGGCGTATTTTATAAAAAATATCCTCGCCTGTCGTACTATCCGTGAGACCTTGTAGAGCTGCCAGCTCCTCGGACACTTCAAAAAGTGAATTTACTCCCCGAATAAAAATCAGCAGTTGTGCTGTGTCCTGCACGTCATTGCTCTCATCCATTGCCAATGCAAAACACTCAAAATCTTTAGCTTTCTCTTTCAGCTGGACATGTACATTATGCCCCATTTCTTCAATTCGCCTGGTAACTGTAGATGCGGACAGACTCACCGCGTTCAGGGCATCTTTCCTGTCCGGACACACCTCCTCCGCGACAGCGTTCAAACACTTCTTAACAAACTCCCCATCACTGAACGACTTTCCACAGCTTGCAATCAGTTTAGCTACCTTGAAGCTGGCCCGAACGGATGACAGGTTCATCTGTGTTTGGCGTAGCATTGTACTCTGCTGGGCAGCAAATCCACTTTTTAGCCTAGCCACCTTGTCTCTCCTCACTTGGCCCAGCAAGCTAGCATACTGCCCGCCATGGCGGGTTTCATAGTGTCGGCCAGGGTCCAAAACTAACACTCGCCACTCGCCAATTACGAGTAGATTTTGTCTCTGGCTCGTAAATTTTTAAGACCACTCGCCACTCTGGCGAGTTATTATTTTTTTTACCGGCGAAAATTTAATTTTTCGTTACTGGAGGAGAACGACGCTGGTATCTGCTAGTTTCCTGACAGAGTAATGTGTCTTTTCAGCAGAGACAATCTTTTGGCACGTAAGCGCGTGATGCCACCATTCAGCGTACCCATTGGTGTTGTTTGGCGCGCCCAGTAGAACTGCTAGTTTCCTGACAGAGTAACGTGTCTTTCCAGCAGAGTTCTCCAAGTACGTCTCGCTGCGGCCTGCGGGAAGGCGGGGCGTGACATCACGCCCCGCCCACATCACGGGCGAGTGCATTCTGGGATTGTTTGCGCCCGAATATATTAATAATATTTTAACGGTAAATTACGTAAATATATATATAAAACGGGTGGCATAAATCAAGCGATCTGATTGGTTCCTAACTGTTGTATATTGAGCGTATAGTTGTCTGAACTGAGTGAAGTGAGTTGTCGTTCTGAGTTATCAATATTATGGCTTCGTTCGCTCGTTATCAAATGGAAACCATCCATCGTAACGTTACAACTTACTCCCTGTGATAAAATAATGTATAGACTGTGTGCTAGACCGATCTAACGGGGTCATCCCTATGTTCCCCGCTTTGTATGTGACCGGTGTTTTTCGTAGGTGGAATCCGGAAGAATGAATATTAGGGTTACGGTTATGGTTAGGGTTAGGATGAGGGTTATGGTTAGGGTGAGGGTTACGGTTATGGTTATGGTTAGGGTTAGGAGTCAGCGTGTGAGTTTGCCTGACAGGCTGTCTGTCCAATCCTAGCGCTTGAGGCGGAACTTTTTCCGGATTCCACCTACGAAAAAACGCGACCGGGGAACATAGTTTACGCTCCCGATCTAACTCTAACTACTACCACAGGTAACTCTCTCGTTACCTGTGGAGAAATGTTGGGAACAGACCTCGCTATGAGTAGTCGGCTGAAGTCTCGCCTATTAATTCTAGCCAGCCATAAATCTCTCCTTCGCTGGCTCAAGTCCTCAGTTTTGTTTGTTTGACGCAATCCCAGAATGCACTCGCCCGTGATGTGGGCACGCCCCGCCTTCCCGCAGGCCGCAGCGAGATGCTTCTCGAGTTATCGGCAGAGACGATCTTGGTCACGTAAGTGCGTCGCGCCGTCATTACGGTCGTACGCATTTCAGTAGTAGAAGAAGACGAAGAAGAAAGCAAGGATGTGGAGATGCTGGCCGGATATAGTGCAGCCTCCCGCAAAAAAAGCAAAAAGAAAAGTAAAAGAGCATGCCGATTCTGAGGCAGACACTCCGAAGACCCGCGGCCACGACCAAGAGACGGAGGATAATGCTGCCGCTGCTGTTGTTGTTCCTGCTCCCGCTCCCGCTCAGTCTCAGCCGCCTAAACCTGCTAACGTTAGCTGGCATTTCCTCGAGAGATGGCGGGTCGCAAGGCCATGGCTAGTGCATTCAGCCCAAGAAAAAAAAATGTTTTGTCATGTCTGCAGTGCTCACGCAAAGGGAAAGCGGAGGGGAAATGCGTTTGTGGTTGGCTGCACCACCATGAAGCTAGAAACAATCGTATTCCACGAAAATTCTCAGTCCCACAAAGACTGCCTGATTGCTGAGGAAAAAGTGTCAGAGCCTCTTCAACAGGCACCCTGTGTTATCTCTCTGGTTAAATTACCGGAGGCAACTAAGGAGAAGATGGCAATACTGTTCCGCACCTCCCATGCGATTGCCAAGAATGCTCGGCCGTTTTCAGATTTTAAATGGATGTGCAAGTAAGTTGATCTAACCTCGTGTTAATGTTTTGTGTTTTTGTTACCCACCAAATATTATATTATATGTTAACTACATGTAACGGCTTACAGCTTAATCAATAACTAAGCTAAATAAGCGCCACTCTCTGACACACACACACACACACACACACACACACACACACACACTATGTAACAAACGTGGTCAAGATAGAACATGATGGTTGTTGATATTTATATCAAAAGTAAAGTGTGTGGCCTAATGTTACTATTGGCTGTTGCCTCCAGCAATTTATTGATTTGGGAATGTTAATATTTCACAGCATAAGCATGAATGAAGTATGATGCACTATTATATGTAATTTCATTTATTATTTCATAGCAATTGAATATGTTTTTCTCTTTCCTTCTTTACAGCTTGGATGAGAAAAAAGGCCTGAAGGTTGGGAAAACCTACAGAAATGAAGTGGAGTGTAGGTTATTCACAAAATATGTAGCAAAGGCGGAACAAATCAAACTCAGAGAGGAGTTGGAGGAGACCAAATTCTGCTCTATTTTATCAGATGGATCCACAGATACTGCCGTGAAGGAGGAGGAGTTAGTCTATGTACGTTTTGTACAAAGGGGAATGTGAATGTGAAATTTATTGGCATTGAAGCTGTGGAGAAAGCTGATTCTGCTAACATTACTCAAGCCATCAAAGATCAAATGGATGCAGCTTGTAAAGGGTGGGAGGGGAAACTTGTAGCCTGTGTCACAGATGGGGCTGCTGTCATGTCAGGGGGGAAGAGTGGGGTTGTGACCAGACTGAAAGGGGACAAGACTTACGTTATTGGTGTTCATTGCATGGCTCACCGTCTGGAGCTCTCCTTCTCTGATGCCATCAAGGAATCTGCCATGTTCCGCAGAATGGATGAACTACTGGGTGGACTGTACTCTTTCTACCACAAAAGTCCCCTAAACAGGGCTAATCTAATCAAGAGCTACGCGACTCTCAAAGCAAAGCCCCTCATGCCAACAAGAATCGGCGGAACTCGTTGGGTGGGCCACCTTCTTCAAGCGCTGGACCACTACCTGAGGGGATACCCAGCCATTGTGCTGCATCTTGAACAGGTTATTGACACATTAATTAATAGTTGGCCTACACAAACACTTAATGTAATATGTAATATAAAGTACAGCAGCTTCATTGTCTTTTTTTTGTGTCTGTGTATATTCCAGATTCAATCCCCTGACGCACAGGGGGTCCGTAGTGTGCCTCAAGCTAAAGCAAAGAAGTTCCACAGTTTGGCAAAGGAGAGTGCTCTGTTACAGTTCTGTGGGTTCCTTTTTGATGTGCTGAGCCACCTCAGCAGCCTCTCTGCCACTCTGCAGAAGCCTACTATCACCCTGGCAGAGGCACACGCCTCCCTGCTTGCCACCCAGGCTGTGCTGGATAAATATGAAACCAGGTTTGTCAGTGGGATTATTTAAATGATCATTAATATGCAGTGAGCAACTATAAACTATTCAATTAATTAATTGATAAAGGATATAAGAAAAGAAAAAATATTGTAGTAATGTGTTATGTGTATAATTTTCAACTTAAGGGCAGGGCCAATGATGAAGGCCACCAGTGGTCTGACATTTGAAGGAGTCAAGTTAAGTGTGGGAAAGAATGACGACAGAGCAGTCAAGACCGCAGGGCAGACTCTACTCTCAAGACTCAGGGACAGCTTGAATGACAGGTTTCAGGATGTTAGTGAGGGAGTCCTGCGTGCAACCATGTTGGCGAGTTTCAAGAACTGGACTGATAGAGAATCTGTAGAAACAGGTTGGTTCTTTGTGTCAGAACAGGTTCCAATAATAATACCGAAATACCGAATTTTAAACAGCAGAGCAGTTTCAGTTTCAAAATAGGTAGAATGCCATTTTCAAATCTGGCTCTTATACTGTATGTATTCTGCCATTTCCAGATTTTGGGGATAGAGAGATTGAGGCTCTATGCCAACATTTTGGACCAGTGCTGACCTCCGCTGGTGTCTGTGTTGAGAAAATACCAGATCAGTGGACTATATTGAAGAGCAGGATCTATGCACAAACACAGACGGTGCAGACGACGTCCTGATCAAAAGTCAACCAACGTGACAGAGAACAGTGTCCTGATGTGCTTGACTTGATTGATTTGGTGCTAGCGGTCCCTGCCTCCACTGCTGACTGCGAACGGGGATTCAGTACAATGAAGCAGGTAAAGACTCAATCAAAATCCCTCCTTCGAGTGTGTCGAAGAGTATTCATGTGACATGTTTATCTCAATCAAGATAAACAATCAAGCAGTATTTTCTATTATCTACTGATGTTTTTTATTTTCATTTGATGTAACACAGGATTGACTTTCCTTTGTGTGCCAACAAGGTACATTTTCACTGACTCAATGTGTTATGCTTTTTTTCCTCAATATAGGTCAAGACTGACTGGAGGTCCAATCTCACATCCTCATCACTGTCAGATCTCATGACAATCCAGCTTTGCTCACCAGATGTCAATGATTTTGACCCCTCTACTGCCATTCACCTGTGGCACAGTGACACTGTCCGTTCCAGAAGACCAAATTATGTTCCAGAGGACCAGGAGGACCAAGATGGCTGTGTTTTGACTGGACTGTCCGATGAAGACTGAAGTCAGTGATACATGTTGTCATGTATGCAATATAGCTGGACAATATAACAATATTATACTCTGTATAGATATCATTTTAGATTGTGTATATGTTTATATGGTGATACAGCATAGGTGTTACTTCCTGATTTCCTAGCTGTTTGTTATTTGCATTTTATCCACTTAGTCATAATTGCATTATTGATTATTCTTTTTGTATGTTATTTGTGTAAATATTTTGTTAAAGCACAGACAGTCATTCCTGCAATATTATCAAAATATCTGTATTTGGTCAAAACTATTCTTAATTGATTTATCTGTATTGCCCGGCAGCCACTTTTACATGAATTTAAAAAAAAGAACTTAGGTCATGTCTTTGAATACTTTGTCCACCACTGGTCAGATATTCATGTTTATATAGGGCTGTTGCAGTCTGGTTGAGCTAAAATCAGAAACAGTGATTCATATTTTAACATACATTGCTACTAGTATTAGTGCATATACTATTAAAATATTGATTGAGAATCGCATATTAGACCAAAATGACATGTTAAATAATACTGATAGCAATTCACAACACTTAAAAGCAATTTTTATTTGGTTGGCTGGTAAAATATCTGCCTGGCTGGTAAAAAATTTCACTTACCAGCCAGCCTGGCTGGTAAGTGAAAAAGTTAGTTTTGGACCCTGGTGTCGGCGGATGTTAAATTCTTTGAACACCGCCACCGTCTCTTTGCAGATTAGACAAACTGCCTTTTCCTTGCACTGGACAAAAAAATAGTCATCTGTCCACTGCTGTTTAAAAACTCTGCACTCTGAATCTATTTTCCGTTTCCCCAACAGTTTCGACATTTTGTTGCCTTGCTTTCTACCGTTCTCCACTCCCGCGCTTACTTGCCGCTTGATCGCCGCACGCACTTGTGGCATGATCGCCCGACATTGCGGCGCGAACTTGGTGACGTCACGTTGCCAAGCGCTATTTGAGATCTCAAATATATGAAAAAGTACTATGTAAAAATTAACAATTGCCTTTTATGGTATATTTAAATTTTCACTTCCCTCGTAAAAAAAGCAAGAAATTAAGGTTTTTTTTTATTTTTATTTTTTAAATAGGCCATGTTTAAAGGGGTTGTTTGGGATCGTTAAGGGGGCCACTCCAGTTGTTTAGGTGGGCCGGATCCGGCCCGCGGGCCGTAGTTTGGGGACCCCTGCTCTAAGAAATAAATGATTCAAACAAAACTTGAAACTGATTTTATTATAAACTTTAGCATTGTTTCAACAAGTTAGCTAGTTAATCCAGACATGCAGTTGTCTGTATTAGACATAACTATTACTTGATTAAGTCAGCTAGTAAGCTAGCTATTTCAGGCATTCTGTGGGATTGAATTAGTCAACTCGTTAGCTCTAGTTCAGATATTTAACTCTAACATCTGGACCGGTAGGACAGCATTCCTCTCTCACTCTGTATTCTACCTGTTGACAATTTGCTGATGCAATAAAGCTGCCAATGAAATTTAGATTAAATAAAACTAAATATATAAATAGCATTAATTGAACATTGAAAAATAACATGGCCGTCCAACGATCAACGGGTTTGAAATATTTTGACGCCGCATTGGAGAGGCAAAGACCGGCCAGTAAATGGTCTAGTACAGGGGTTTTTAAAGTATGAGAGAGTGAGCCCCCCCTCAGAGAACAAATTTCAGCTGAGCCCCCCCCCCAAAAGAATGTTCTAAATCCCTGTGTTTTGAAAGATCTTTTAATTATTTTACACATTTTAAACATCTGATGGTATTTTAAACATCTCTGATCATATTTCTTTGAAACATTTGTAACTTTTTTGAAACATTTTAACATATTTTTGAAACATTCTAAAAATCTTTGTGCGTTTTTAAACACATTTAACACATTTTAACATCTTTATCTAAGCATGTTTTTGCTTAACGTTTTTGAAACACATTTGAACATCTTAATCTGTAAACTGCCAGTTTAGCCTCCTTTTTTAGCTCACCTCAACTTTAGTGGGAGCAATGAGTTTGCGTAGCTGTGTTCGAAATCGTTCCCTATCACCGATACAGTGCATAGGGTGACCAGATCCCAATTCACCAGAAGTGGGACAAAGACTACGAGGCGACATTGGACCTTCAGTGGGGGTTTCAGTCCGCAATAACAGATAATCCCCCGTTCCCCCCTTGTCCGTTCTATTTAGAAACATATTTGATAAACGTGTTTTATTTCGCTTATTTAGTTATATTTCATAATTAATTAAGGCCGCCACCAGAGGGCGCCTTCAACGCATTTGCCGCCCTAGGCGATTGACTAGGATCGCCCTTGCATTGCTTCTTGGTGGTGGGCGTGCCCTTAACCTGCGTCCGAGACCAAGTTTCATTGACATGATCAAACAACCTGCCCCTCCCCCTGATGACAGCCCTGCTGTCTCCGCACGCAGCTATTTGATAAATGCTAGAGCAGTGGTTCCCAAACTTTTCACAGCCACGTACCCCTTTAGACATCTGACCTCCAGCCATGTACCCCCTACTACCGCACACACAAAAAACCTGTCTGTAAGTCCCCCCACCACCATCACCACGCGCACGCACGCACATACACACACACACACACACACACACACACACACACATATTTCTATACATTTCTATATTATTTTATTTTTCACCAAATGGATCAATTCTTACCAGCATTTTTAGTGTGCAACACCAGTTCACTTTTGAAAAAAGTAATCTACCAAACATTTCTACATTTCTAGAACATATTCAATTATAAACCGCTTGAAACTAAATTACAAACTCACCGCAGCTTTAATGAGAAGGGTGTGCATGAGAGGATGCGCATAGGTCTGCAATATCTGGCTGAATTTGAGAAAGTCTGAGTCTTAAATTGTTCTCCACACAAAGTCTTGCTCTGTATTTTGTTTTCATACTTGTCAGAGCTGAGAATCCACTCTCACACATGTACGTGGTGGCAAAGGGCATCAAAGTCTTAACAGCGCGTTTGGCCAGCACGGGGTATTCTGTGCACAGTCCGATCCAGAAATCCGACAGTGGCTTCTGATTAAATTCCATTTTCAGGGAACCATCTGTTGTGATCTCAATGAGACTTTCCTGTTCAGATGTTGATAAGAAAGCAGGCACATCTGTAAACGGATGACGTATCCAACTGTCTGAGCTGTCAGATTCGGGGAAATACCTGCGCAGCTGTGCAGCCAGCTCACGGAGGTGCGCGGTTATCTCGTGTTTCATGCTGTCTGTCAGGCAGAGTTCATTTGCACATAAAAATTCATGCAACGTGGGAAAGACATCTGCGTTGTTGTTTTCCGTGCAGTTTAACCAGAGGTTCAACTTTTTTATCATGGCTTCAATTTTATCTCGCACGTTGAATATGGTTGCTGAAACCCCTTGTAATCCAAGATTAAGTTCGTTCAGACGAGAAAAAATATCGGACAGATAACCCAGGCGTGTAAGAAACTTTTCATCGTGCAGATGCTCAGACAAATGAAAGTTGTGATCACTGAAGAAAATTTTAAGTTCATCTTTGAGTTCAAAGAAACGTGTTAATACTTTGCCTCTTGATAACCAGCGCACCTCTGTATGAAGTAGCAACGTCTCATGATCGCTGCCCATTTCACTGCATAATGCAGAAAAAATGCGAGAGTTCAGGGGCCTGGCCTTCACAAAGTTCACCATTTTCACAGTTGTGTCCAAAACATTTTTCAGACTGGCAGACATTCCCTTGACAGCAAGAGCCTCTCGGTGGATGCTGCAGTGAATCCAAGTGGCATCAGGAGCAACCGCTTGCACGCGCGTTACTACTCCGCTGTGTCTCCCGGACATGGCCCGTGCGCCATCGGTACAGATACCAACACATTGTGTCCACATAAGTCCGTTTGATGTCACAAAGGTGTCCAGCATTTTGAAAATGTCCTCTCCAGTTGCCCTTTTTTCCAGAGATTTGCAGAAAAGCATGTCCTCCTTAATTGTCCCTTCATGAATGTATCGCACATATACCAGGACATGTGCCAGGCCGGCTACATCTGTCGACTCATCCAGCTGTAGCGCGTAAAATTCACTGGCTCGTACACGACGTAGTAGTTGATTTAACACGTCCTCGGCCATGTCACTGATTCTCCGAGAAACAGTGTTATTTGATGAAGGCATGGTCTGTACAGTTTTTTTGGCTTTTTCCCCCAGCATCGTCCCGACCATATCCATGGCAGCAGGGACAATTAAGTCCTCGACAATAGTGTGTGGTTTGCCAGTTTTAGCCACTCTGTAACTCACCATGTAAGATGCTTGTAGCCCGCTCCTATTAACGGTATCTGTCTCCCGTATGCAAGTCTTACTGGTAGAAAGTCCTCTCAATTCTCGCTCAAAAAACTCCTGTGGCTTATTTCTCAAATGAGCATGTTTTGTTTCTAAATGTCTGCGCAACAGTGACGGTTTCATTGAGTTGTGAGACAGTACTTTTGCACATATAACACACTGTGGCCGAGTAAATCCACCAGTATTAATCTTAGTGAACCCCAAAGCAATATAGTTTTCATCATATTTTCGCCTTTTTGACGAGGTTGTTCCTTTGCCCGTCGCTGCATGCTTTCCCGCATCAGGAGGCTCTGCATCGGACTCCTCACCACTGTCCGTGGCTATGCTCTCAGCGTGACCAGCCACAGGTGCATCGCTAGCATCCCGGTCAAAGGTAGACGACGTTGAAGGTGACGAATAATGTGGGTTGTTGTCGCTGGAAAGTGCACCTTCGACTGTTAGCTGACTGGTGGCAGCAGTGGATGTCCCTCTGGAAGGGCAATTTATCCTTTTTAGCCATTTAACCATTTACGGCGGTTAGCCGGGCGGCGGGCAACGTGTTTGTTTCGGCAGTGCAATTAATTCACTGACCACCAGAGGGTAGCCTATACATGTCTATGCATGACAGTGAGTGAACAGGCGCTTATTAATCCGCCGGTTTAAACATGTAATGACGCTCTTTACAAACAATGTTTTTTATTTTTTTTCTTTTGCATTTTTTCACGTACCCCCTGTGTCACGTGGCGTACCCCTGGGGGTACGCGTACCACAGTTTGGGAACCACTGCTCTATGGGACCAACTCAAAACGCAGCTGATATGAAACTAAAAATGTTATTCTGAATAAAGTATAAACGATATCGAAATTTCGTTTTGATATTATTGAAGTGTAGATTTGTCTTTTATTTTTTACATTTTGATCTTCATCAAAATGTTCTTGACTCGAGACATGTCGAGTCATTATGTAGCTCTCGTCACAACACACAGACACAGGTTGGCTTCTTCGAAACGGGCGTTCTTTAATGGCACGTTGCTTTATTCCTTTACGTCTTTACGTCTTTAAGCCTTTACGCCTTTACGCCGTGAAAACTATTACAAACAAACATAATACAAAAATGCCACATCAGCAAATTAGCAGTATTTACATAAGCACGAAATAAAACAGAAATATGACACTAATTGGCACGTAAAAATGACATGTATATACAGGAAATAAAAGTGCATTAAAATGGTGAAATAAAATACCTCGCTGGCCGCTTGTTGTGAAAAGAGATTTAAGTTCTTTACTGTCCTTATATTTTGGCCGTCTGCTTTAACTTTAGAGGCGAACTTATGCTATCGCTGCACTTAACGAGCGCCATTCATACATGCTTGGTCATGCCTTTTTACATCAATTACACCAACACTAATGACGTAGGGAAACTAGGAACAAAACATTAGTTCCGTTCGCTTGCAGCACATTAACACATCGGTTCAATTACATTATATTAACATTTTAACCTTTTAACCCAACATGAATTATTATCTATTTATTTATTACATGAAATTGAAGTGTTGATTATTAAGTGTGTATAATTAAAGAAAACTTATTTATGCTACGTCACTTACACTCCCACCAAATCACTAATTCCCTTTGGAATGTGAGATTTCCTTTAAACAAAGATCTTGAAAGAAATAAAAATGTTCAAGTCTCAATGTATGTGACCTTGTGTTTATGACTTTAGTTAGCCTCAAGTAATGTTACTACTTTGTGTATAGGCCTTTCAAGGTGGAATGATCTGGTAAGTGTCTTTCCTTTCTCAAGTGTAGTGCTACTGACAAGTAGCTTCAGCTTTCGCACCTTTCCATCTGCGCTAGGGTGAGCTTCTACCACCCTGGCAAGTTTCCATTCATTTCTCGGTGAGCTGTCGTCCCGTAGAATAACAATGTCATCTACCTTTGAGTTTCGTGATGTTTTTTGCCACTTCTGCCTTTGTTGCAGGTTCAGTAAGTATTCTCGCTTCCATCTTCGCCAGAAATCGTTGGCCAGGAACTGCACTTTTTTCCACCTTTTATTGAGATACAGGTCTTCTTTGCAGAACTCTCCAGGCGGGGGAAGAATAACCGAAGATTTCATCCTAAGTATATGGTTGGGAGTAAGCGGTTCTGGACCGGTAGGATCATACAGATGCTCAACACTTAACAACCTGCTGTTGATTATAGCCATTGTTTCGTAAAGAAACGTGCTCAGAGATGTAGTGTCAAGTCTACTTGTAGACTTGTCGAGAATGGCAGTGAGGATGCTTCGAACTGTACGAATTTGGCACTCCCAGACCCCACCCATATGGCTTGCTGATGGAACATTCATCACAAATTCACAACCAAATGTTTGTTGCTGTTCTTGATCCATTCCTTTGAGCAACTCACAAAATGTTCTTCTAGCACCCACAACATTTGTTCCCTGATCACACCTTAATTGCCGTACAGGTCCTCTGATAGCAATAAAGGTTCGAAGTGCATTCAGGAAGGCGTCTGTGGTTAAATCATTAAGTGTTTCGATGTGTACTGCTCTTGAGCATAAGCAGGTGAACAACAGTCCATATCGTTTCATTTCCTTTCTTCCTTCCTTAACACTGAAGGGGCCAAAACAGTCGATGCCACAGTATGTAAAGGGAGGGGATGTCTCCGTCCGCTCTTCCGGTAAGTCTGCCATTTGTTGAACTTCTGTAGCTCTTCTGTACCTTCTACATTTTACGCACTTGAAGATGTGAGATGAGACTACATTTCCACATCCTAAAATCCATACTCCGTTGGCACGCAACTCGTTTGTAGTTACGCCTCTTCCTTGGTGCTGTACACGCTCATGATGGTGTTTGACTATTAGAGCTGAAATGTGAGACTTCTTCGGCAGTATGGCGGGATGTTTTACGTCATAGTGCAAGGCTGATCTGGTTAGCCTTCCTCCCACCCTGAGGACATTGTTTTTATCCAAAAAGGCATTCAAACAGTGCAACTTGTTGTGCTTGTTCAGGGTGTTGGTTTTTTGTTGCTGAATTTTATGGATGTCTTCAGCGAAAGCTTCTTCTTGCACCAGCTTGATAATAAAGATTGCAGCTTCTCTTCTATCTTCAAGGCTAGTCGCTTCGCTCGTTCTTGGTTTAATTTTTTTGTATTCTCTGATGAATCGCTTGAGCCTGGCTACGGCTCTCACTGCTCTGGACCAGTCGGAAAACTTTGTTTTTTTTGTTTTTTTTTTGAGTTCACTTGTCTTGACTCTGTGAACATGGGCTTTACGAAGCTCAGGGTCAGTTGTTTCAACTTCTCCCACTATTTCTTCTTCGCGTGGAAGATCCTTCTGCCAGAGAAAGTTAGGTCCTTTCAGCCAGTTAGACCTTTTAAGCTGGGCTGCATTTAGGCCTCTTGAGGCATAGTCTGCCGGATTTTCTTCAGAGCTGACGTGTCGCCATTGCTCAGGGTTTGTACTAGACTTTATTCTTGTAATCCGGTTCGCAACGAACGTGTGGAACCTCTTGGCATCGTTGTTCAGATAGCCAAGAACCACCTTTGAGTCAGTCCAGTAAAACTCTTGCAGGTTTTCAATCTCAAGCTCCCTTTTGACGACATTGCCGTTGCGGACGGAAGTCACAGCTGATGACAACTCCAGTCTTGGGATTGTTGTGAGTTTGGTGGGTGCTACTCTTGCTTTCCCCATGACAAGAGAGCACCTGATCTGTCCAGATTTACTTATAGCTCGAAGATAGGAACATGCACCATAACCACTAAAACTTGCATCTGAGAAGTTGTGAATCTGGTATTGCTTGACCTCCCCAAAGCTTGATGGAAGGTAGCTTCTTGGGATCTTCAGAGCTGCTAAGTGAGGTAGGTCTTGGAGCCATGACTCCCATTGTGGCAGAATGTGCTCAGGAAGTTCTTCGTCCCAGCCTACTTTATCTTTGCATAAAGCTTGAAGTATCTGTTTGCCAACTAGTACGAAGGGGGCCACAAACCCTAGTGGATCGTAGACAGAGGCAACGGTAGAGAGAACCCCTCTTCTTGTCAGTGGATTCTCTTTAACTTCCACTCTGAATTGGAATTCATCTGCTTCGATGCACCACTGGACTCCAAGTGCACGCTCAATCTGAAGTTCTCCTAGGGCCATGTCTGGATCCTTGGTTTGGGCACGTTCTTGAGGTGGTTTGGCGTTGGTCACCTCTTTGTCATTGGATATAAATTTGTGCAGCCGAAGGTTTCCTGTTCTGCACAAGGCTCTTGATTCTTCTACCAAATGTATGGCTTCAGCAGGTTACTTGACGCTTGTTAAGCCATCATCAACGTAGAAGCTTCTCAGAATGAACTTGATAGACTCTTCGCTGAACCTTCCATGACCCTGCAATGCCAAATGCTTTAATCCAAAGTTGGCGCAGCCTGGGGAAGAAGCTGCCCCAAACAGGTGCACCTTCATCCTGTACACAGAGGGTTTGGAGTCCAGATCGCCATTGTCCCACCAGAGAAATCTGAGATAGTCTTGATGCACCTTTGCAACATGGAATTGGTGGAACATCCGTTCCACGTCGCACATGATGGCTATTGGACCCTTTCTGAATCTACACAGCACTCCAACCAATGTGTTGGTCAGGTCTGGTCCGGTCAAGAGATGATCATTTAGAGAGGTTTCTTGAAAACGCGCCGAGCAATCGCAAACCACACGAATCTTCCCCGGTTTGTGAGGATGGTAGACCCCGTGGTGCGGAATGTACCATGTTGGTTGATTATCAAGCTCAGGCTGTGGTACTTTCTCAGCATCTCCTCTTCTTATTGTGTCATTCATGAAATGGACATAATCCTTGTAGTACTGCTCATTTTTTCTCAAACGTCTCTCTAATGACGAGATCCTATGAACTGCACATTGCTTATTGTCTGGGAGATTTGGTTTGTCCATCTTAAAAGGAAGTGGGAGTTCGTATTGTCCGTTTTCCTTCTGCCTTATCCCATTTTTCACAATAGACAAGAAGAGAATATCTTCATGAGAAACTGGGTTATCGTCTGCAGTGTGATCCGTGAAATCAGATTCGAGAGCCCTGATTATATCCATCGGAGTGATCTCTTTGATTTGAGTTCTGCATACAAAGTGTACTTCCCCTTTGAGCTCAACTGATGGCTGCATAGGAGGTGTTACTTGTCGCACTATGATTCTATGACTGGTTCCTATTGCATCAACAGTCACTTGCTGGGTTTGAACAGCCGACGATGCTCCAGCCTAGATCGGTTCGCTGAGCATATGGGTGACTTTCTTCACCAGACAGGATCTCTCTCGGCAAAAGCGCTTGTTGGCAGTTATAGCCAATCAGTAGGCCTACTTCACAGTCTAATGGTGGTGGAATTTTGTCTGCCAGTTTTTCCAGATGAGGCCATTTTAGAGCTGTTTCAGAAGTTGGAATGTGTGCCCTGTCTGCTGGAATGAACTCTCGTGTAAAGAGTGGTGGCAATAGAATCCTTTTCTTAAGGTTGTATCCTCTCACTTGAAGGTTTCTTAGTTTCTGACAGTTTATAACCATTGACCTTGAAGACATTGTGGATAGCCGCAGACTAACATTCTCTTTGCTTGTGTTGAGGTTTTGGGCCACTTCATCAAGGATAAAGGTCGTATCACTCTGCGTGTCCAAGAGTGCGTAGACGAGCACTTCTTTGTCTGGCTGTTCAGTGGATGAAACCCAGACTGGTACAATCAAGGACGTTTGTGTGTTTGGTCCCTCTTGCATGACTCTGTTAGTGGTTGCTGTTGCAGCTATTTCTCTTTTGGGTGATATTTCCTTTGATATGTCTCTTCTCAGGGGTGTCGACCTTAGACGTTCCCTGAACTGGTCGTCGTGCAGACATGTGGGGTGTCTCTTCTGACACTTTTCACATGTGCTTCTGTTATCACAACTTCTTGAGTGATGACCAGTCTTCAAGCATCCAAAACAAAGCTTTTCTGCCTGCACAAACTTGACACGATCTTGAACTGTATTTTCTGCAAACTTTCTGCATTTAGCGACGACATGTCCTACTCTTTTGCAGAAAATGCATGATGGGATGTTGTTCTGCGTTGTATTGGTAGACAACGTCTTTGCTTGAACAGTATGGCTTCGTGGATACTTTGGTTTGTCACTTTCCACACCTTTGAGTGCTTGTACTGAGGAGATGGGATCACAAGCGAGGTCTGCTTCTTTCGACATGAAATTTACAAACTCTTTAAATGGTGGGTACTCACAGTATGCTTGTCTTGCTTCCATTGCTTTGCGGTTCCAACTGGATACCAACCAATCTGGCAACTTCAGCAGAATCTTTTGGTTCTCATTGCAGTCGTTGAGAACTTCCAAGGTCTTGATGTGGGGCATAGCGGCCTCACAGCTTCGGAGGAAATCTGCAAAGTCTCTCAGATCACGAGCATCCCTGGAATTAATTTTTGGCCAGTCATGCAGCTTGTTTCTGAAGGCCTTTCCAATTATGAATGGGTCTCCAAAACGTTTTTCCAACAGCTGCCAGGCTGACCCATATGCTGCTTCTGTGCCTAGTAGGAAAAATCCTTCGACGGCTGTTTTTGCAGTGCCACCTAGGTAGTGTCTTAGGTAATACAGTTTTTCTTTCTGAGGAATGTTTTTTCTGTCGATCAACGTTTCAAATGACATTCGCCAATCTTTGTATTTCAGGGGGTCTCCTGTGAATACTGCTGGCTCTGGTGTTGGAAGCCGGTTGGCACTTATAGCTTCTGCGAGTACATTTATCAAGTCAGAGCTGTTCTGCACGTGAGGCATAAGCATTGAAGTTGGTGAAGCTTGAATTTGACTTGGAACTGTTGGAGATTGTGAGATGAACGGAAAACTTGCGGCATTGAGGGCTTGAGTTGGGACTGGAAGAGGTTGAGGGATGAATGAGGGACTTGAGGTGTGGGGGGCTTGAATTGAGATTGGAGGAGGTTGAGGGATGAATGAGGGGCTGGAGGTATGGAAGGCTTGTGTTGTGTTAGGTTTAACTTCATACAGTAAGTCAACTGCTTCGACATTTTCTTCAGCTTGATCATAGACCTTTACTCTAGCCTTTGCAGCATTCAATTTTTTCACTTCTTCTAGACGGTTTAGCTTTCTGCGCCTGTCTTCCATAGTCTGCTGTCTAGCTAGGTTTTCAGCTTCAAATATTGCTTGTCGTTGTTTATCTTCGGCCTCTAGCCTTTGCAGCTCAGTCTCTTCCTTTTCTTGCTCTTCCAATACTGCCAGTATTTCTTGGGATGCAGCAGCTTCAGCTGCAGCCTCATTTCTTCTGACTGCGATGGAGCTAGAGGTAGCAGAACCACATTTTGATCGATAAGACATTGGCTTTGACATTGAACCTGTTGAGTCTAGGGTGGATCCGACATCAGGCCAAGGTTCTTCCTCATCGTCTGTTGTAAGCCCTTTAAGTTGTCTATCTGCCCTTTGTGTAATGAATCCTGAAAGTTCTACACACTTATCAACTCTGCGCCGCAGGTCTTGTTCAGGAGTTTGTATTCTTCGTAACTCTTCATAAATTACCTTTACTTCAGAGCAGGTGTTTTGAATGTTCTCAATGAGCTGATTCAACTCATCCTTTGATGCTTCATCAGTCAATATTTCCTTTGCTAATCTTGCGTGATACCTCCACTTCTCATAGGTGATTCTGTATCGACGTTTTACACTCTTCAGCCTTTCTTCTTGAAGTTCTTTTCCCTTTTCTGTGAGGGTTCGGCGTCTTTCACTTCTACGTAACTCTTCTACTTGGTCTGCATATTCATCGTCTGTAGCTTCGGGAACAGGTGCCTTTGGATCTTTAATGCAGGTTTCAGTGCTTGCCTCAGACATTTTGAGGTTACTTGAATGGCTTGGACATGTGTTGAATATTAGCTTTAATGTGAGTAGCCAAAAAATTAATAATTATGAATTTCTTGACAAATTTGTGAAGGCTATGTGAGAAGCCTATATATTTTCCTTTAAATATAGACTTGAATATCACACCAAAAAACCTTTTAAACACTCAAATTATATTATCTCAAGTTAACTTTGATTTTCAAAACAAAGTAAGCAAGTTTTAAATTACTTAACAAATTATCCACAATAAACCTTAGTTACGAATTGAATCAGCTTAGAAATACTTTTAACAACTTAACCCTTGAATGAGATTTTTTTTTTTTTAAATAGGTACTCTTTAAACTTCGTCACGTGTAACATCAATTAAGACCAGCAAATATGCATCCATAAAACATGTAGGCTAAGTACAGTATAATACAGGGTTAATAGATCTGAGTTCTTTGTTGCAACTATTTACCACTTTTCACACCACTTAAACTTGAAGGAAGTGGAGGAGGCACTTATTGCCTTGATTTGAACGGTTGCGCTTCTAACACCGTCTAATCACCGCTGCATGCAGTCGCTTTGCCGACAGTGCGTCATGGGCTTTCCTTATCTGATTGCTGGGTCCTCGTTGCGTCGGTACGCGCTCTTCTCGTCTCTCCTACCCGTGAGGAGCAGTCCGAGTTTTCACTGTAGCTCTCGTCACAACACACAGACACAGGTTGGCTTCTTCGAAACGGGCGTTCTTTAATGGCACGTTGCTTTATTCCTTTACGTCTTTACGTCTTTAAGCCTTTACGCCTTTACGCCGTCAAAACTATTACAAACAAACATAATACAAAAATGCCACATCAGCAAATTAGCAGTATTTACATAAGCACGAAATAAAACACAGAAATATGACACTAATTGGCACGTAAAAATGACATGTATATACAGGAAATAAAAGTGCATTAAAATGGTGAAATAAAATACCTCGCTGGCCGCTTGTTGTGAAAAGAGATTTAAGTTCTTTACTGTCCTTATATATTGGCCGTCTGCTTTAACTTCAGAGGCGAACTTACGCTATCGCTGCACTTAACGAGCGCCATTCATACATGCTTGGTCATGCCTTTTTACATAAATTACACCAACACTAATGACGTAGGGAAACTAGGAACAAAACATTAGTTCCGTTCGCTTGCAGCACATTAACACATCGGTTCAATTACATTATATTAACCTTTTAACCCAACATGAATTATTATCTATTTATTTATTACATGAAATTGAAGTGTTGATTATTAAGTGTGTATAATTAAAGAAAACTTATTTATGCTACGTCACTTACACATTACAAGTCAAAGAGGCAAAGTCCGAGTCAAGTCTCAAGTCAATAGCAGTCAAGTCTAAGTCGAGTCCCAAGTCATGTGACTCGAGTTCACATCTCTGCTAGTTTCTGAGTTTGAATCATCAGATTCACTTTCAGGTCATAGTTTCCGTTGTCCGGTAATTACCGGTCATTGACCGGAAAAAAATTAGTAGGACCGAAAATTCTAAATGTCTCCGGTCAAAATGACCAATGGAAATAATTTTCTCTGCTTAATTTGAATTGTGTTTAAATATGCTACAGTGGTCATTTGTTTAGCCAATTCATGTAAAACAATGCGGGTCGGGCCGATATTTCCCACCACTATCCTCGAGCCGGGTCGGGCCGGGCCTTTGATCAAGCGTTTGTGGGTTTTTTTAGTTTTTTTTAATCATTGCTTTATTGGCCTAATCTGAGGAGAAATCTATGCCATAAACAGAAATATTATAGGCCTTTATTACTGGGGTCTTCTTATTATCCCGATAATGACCGGCGTTCTATACATTATCCCTTACATATATATTTAGCAGAGTAGGCCTAAGTAACAAATGTGTACAAAGTTACACATGTATTCAAAAAAACGTTGGGTTGAAATCGGGCTCGGACAGAACGTGCACGGGCTCGGGCCGGTGCGGGCTTGATTTTCTGGGCCCGATCTAAGCTCTAATAAAGACTGCTCAGCGAAGCCGCCTTGGGGAAGGAAGCGTCACGAGGCTTATGTGCTTTTGTGTGATTTATGGTCTGATCCTGGGACTGGACCCATCTCGATGTCTCCCTCTCCAGCACCAGACCTGCAGACTGACTGGGAGATGGAGGGGATGGACTGGGAGGTGCCAATGTCTCTCCGGATGACCTCAGGACCCAGACTTTGGTCATCATCATGACCGTCAGGGGTAGTTGTTCTTGAGGTATGTTCTTGTTCTTCCCTGGTTGGCTCAGGAGATTCACTGGACATTAGCGGTGTAGTTTCTGGAAGAGAAGGCAGCAGAGAGTCAGGACATACAGCCAGCCTCCACATGAAGCAACACTCACTGAAGACTGAAGCCCAGTGGAGCAGCTCTGCAGCTGGGTACTCTCAGGTGGAGATGAGGACACAACCAGACACACAACCAGAGACAGCAAGACACACACACAGCCAGACACACAACCAGACACAGCCAGACACACACACACAGCTAGACACACACAACCAGAGATACACAATACCACCTGTAGAAAAAAACACCAACATTCTACACACCCGACACAACCAGGGACTCACCCAGAAACACAAACACCTAACACAACTAGAGACTCAGACAGACACACACAACCACCCCCCAAAACCAGACACACAACCAACCCACACTACCACATATACAAAACAAGACACACACAATGAGCATGATTATAGATAAAGGTTGACAAATACTGTTCAATTACACCAGTGAAAAAAGGTCCAAAGGTCATCTTGGATTAAATTATTCTTTGATGTGATTAAGTTCCAGTCTAATATAGTCTAATAGATCCCCTCTCATCTATTTGTGGACAAAGCATTTCAGAGGTACAGGGTGAACTGATCATGAATATTTAATAGAATTTGGATTATTTCATATTGTCATTAGTTGCATAACTGCAGCTGTAACATAATTAACACAACTCACCTTCAGCAGACTGTGTTTCACTGGAGGGAGCTGGAGGGCTGGATGTCTCTAGACCTGCAGGCTGTGTTCAAACATACAGTTCATCCATACTGTTACACCACTGCATTAAATCCTCTGTCATTCTACTACATATAAGGTAGCACTGTACAAATACACTTTATATCATTTGACTAAGACCTACAATTAATTAGCAACAAGGTGTAACTGTAACATTCAACAATAATAATAACTATAATAAAAAAGACAAAATAGCAGTTTATTATTAATGACACAGAGACCACAAATAATGGTCTGAACGTACAAGCTCCGTAGAGAGGAGAGGTGTGGATGAGGGACCAGACGTCCCTTCTCCAGCAGCTCCACCTGGACGGTTATAGAGTAGATAAAGTTAGCCTTACATTACAAACAAAACCTGTAGCTAATGCTGCAGAGTAGCTAGCTAGCTACCAAAAATGAAGGCTTTCCTTTCCTCCTCCTATTTTCTCCATTTTCTAAATTGCGCGCCTGAAGCCTGCCTCTCTCTTTCTGCCTTTTTTCACCGTGCAATAAAGTAAAAATATGTTCAACTTTGGGCGCTGTGCCCAGGGTAGCAGCACTCATCAACAAAATAATAGATGTAACAAAATGTCCAACAACGTTGAAAAAGCTTTCCAAGTACATTTTTACAGTCAGAGCAGATCTCTGGGAGCAGCTCTGTGAGAGTTCTGTACTCTTGGTGTACAGACTCTGTCCTGGTGCTTGGGGTCTCTGCACTTCAAATGAGTGTGGGAATTTTTAGCATCAAACGGTAACCTGTCCCCCCCCTTTCAGTGAGCAAAGTAGGCTGCAAGATGGAAACTAGTGAGGGCAGCAAGGTTTATTACTTTTTTCTTTCTTTATTCTTTTCTCTACTCTAGTATGGTCAGAAAAATAAAACTGTGGTCTGCTTGAAAACGGGGTTCTATGTCCGCTTCCAAGTGAACTGTAGTTTGGTTTGCTTTAGGTTTTTAACGCAATCAGACCCGTCTATAACATGCTTGATGTTGTGTTAGTGTGTCGGCACTGCGGTTTCTGTATAAACTGTGTTAACAACTTGTTTTGAAAACAGGACGTAGTCACATGTGAAAAGTCGCTTACTCTCCATGTCAGCTCGGCCGTAGTCATTTCAATTAATTTACCATAAAGGATAGAAAATGGGTGCAATCCAAATGTAAGGGCGGACGGCTTGACTGCAGTCAACTATATATCCCACCCACAACACACACGATGCCTTGTGGGTGGGATGTGCACTTTTTCCACACACAGGAAATAAATAAAACATATTCAGCCAGGTATACGTGAACTTTTTGAGATTAAAGTGAGTCAGACGTGGTGCAATAAGGAGGGGAAAGCAGTTATCGAGATATGGCCTGAAGAATATGTAAATACATTTTGTGGCACATAAAATTGTGTGTCATCGATTACTTGTTTTAATTACTCAGTTAAAGAATGGTGGAAGTTCCTCCAAATGATTTTTAATTTGTAGGAACACCGAAGCAAAATGAAAAACTGAAGACCGGACAAAGTTGCTCCATTGTTATTGTCCTCAACTAGGAGGCGTTGGGAGTTTCCCTCGGAGGTTCTGTCCAATAGACGAGCGACCCGCCAACCGCGAGGCGTTGGTTTACAATACGGTCGGCCTATCAGAGTCCAGTGTGAACGCTGACCGAACCAAATGAAAATGTAACAAAGCCTCACCCTCACCCTGAATTGGACCGAGTCTACAAACTAAAGGAGTGAAAGCGCCCTTTCTACCCTTGGTCCCTGCTCTGTGTTGTCATGATGACTCAGTGAGCTACGTTATAAACGCCACTGAGCTGGCGTTATGCTAGCCACATCTCCCCAGAAATGTTTTTAATCACAGCGATCATTTGACTTGGTGTGAGTCAGTGACCCTTTCGAATCACTGGATATTAATAAATTATCTGTTACTCATTTACAAAGTGAAACATGTGGAATAAGAACTTACCATAGTGCGCCCTTTCCCATTTCAGTGTTTTGATTTTCTATAAGATAAAAATGAAAACAAAATATCAACATTGGGTTCATTACAGGGTCATCATCCAATAACTCCACCACTGCCAGGTAGGCAGTGATGGAGTATTACCAAGAAAGTATTACCAAAACTCAACAAAAATGTATGCTTTCCAACAAGAGATAAAAACACACCGGACCATCAGATCATATCTAATCAGATCATATCTCCTTGACACTGATTTCATCTTATAAACCAGTTGTCTGTAGAACCAAACCAGCTGTGAAGACAGTACAGGTATGGAGTGAGGAAGCTGTAACATCACTACAGGACTGTTTTGAGGGCACAGTATGGGAGGTATTTTCTCAGGGAGACAACTTGGAGGAGTACACCTCTAACGTCCTTGACTACATTCAGTTTTGCACCGAGACAGTACTGCGCACCAGAACCATCAAGGTGTTCCCTAATCAGAAACCCTGGTTTGGCGGTAATGTCAGGTCGCTGCTCAGGGCGAGAGATACTGACTTCAGGTCGGGTGACATGCTGGCCTATAGAACTGCCCGACGAGACCTAAAAAAGGGCATTAAGGAGGCAAGTACAGACAGCGCATTGAGGGTGACTTTGAAAACACGGACCCCAGGGGCAGGTCTGCGGTCTGTTTCAAACAGACCGCAGAATTTCAGAGTAGGGGATCTGACATCCTCAACTACAACCTTGAACACCGCTGCGCCCAAGGTTATGTACTCAGCCCAGCCCTATAAACCCTCTTCACCCCTGACTGCGTACCCATCCATTCATCCAACACCATAATCTAATGAGCTGATGACTCCACTGTGGTGGGGCTCATTAGTGACCACAATGAGTGCCATTACAGGTAGGAGGTCCAACACACGGGAGACTGGTGTGTGGAGAACAACCAGGTGCTAAACACCACCAAAACAAATGAGATCCTTGTGGACTTTAGGAGGTCCAAGAGGACCACGCAGACCCCACTTACCATCAATGGGGAAGAAGTGGAGAGGGTGGACTCTGTTAAATTCCTGGGGACGTACAACACCAAGGACCTAACATGGGCTACTAACATCTCCAACCTTGTAAAGAGGACCCAGAAGAGGCTCTTCTTCCTACTGAAGCTCAAACAGGCAGGTTTATCCACACACCTGCTCATTAACTTTTATAGGAGCACAATTGAGAGCATCCTCTGCAGGGCTGCAGTGTGCGGTATGAAGGCTGCACAGCGGAGAGCAGGAGGGACTTGGCCAGAGTGGTTAGGTCAGCAATAAAGATCATAGGAGCTGAGCTCCCAGACCTGGCCTCTGTGTGTGGTGACCGCCTGAAGACGAAGGCAAGGTCAATAAGCACAGATAAAACTCACCCTGGACACACCTTGTTTGTCCCCCTACCATCAGGGAAGAGGTACCGCACACTGCGGGCCCGCACCACAAGACTGAGGAACAGCTTTTCCCCCAGGAGCTGTAGCCTCCATCACCCCCTCAACCCCCTAACAAAGCACTAAGGACAACTCTCCTCCAGGAGCAGTAGCTTCCACCACCCACAACCCCCCCGCCCTGCCCCTCCACACACACACACACTGGACTTGATGGGCACAATATGGACAGGGTGTGTGTGTGTGTGTGTGTTTACCATTACTATTGTGCACTTTACAGTTGTGGCCTCCACTGAAATCTTTATGTACTTTACAACTGCTGTTCATTTTTAATCTACATATCACTATTTATATATGTTTTAAACACTTCTGTCATTTGATCTTTGTCTTTGTGTGATTGTCTTATTTGTCATTGTCTGATTTTGTCTTTTTGTGTTTTGTGTCATTTAGACATTTAATATATTGTGCTGTGTATCAAACCAGTAAAAACACTTACCTCCATAAGTCGATCTAGCAATTCTACATAGAGATAAACAAGGCACTCGCATGTTAGGATATCAGTCAATATCATTCAACATAACCCTGATACATGTTAGTTTAATGTAACATGATACATGTTGGATTAATGTTACCATGAAACATGTTAGTTTAATCTAACCACGATACATTTCAGTAGTGTAATGTTATCATGATACATGTTAGTTTAATGTTATCATGATACATGTCAGTAGTTTAATGTTATCATGATACATGTTAGTTTAATGTTATCATGACACATGTCAGTAGTTTAATGTTATCATGATACATACGTTATAGTTTATTGTAACGCGTAACTCCCAGGACTATGGTTGATAAAATTAAAGATATGCATCCTATTATTATGAACTGCTCAAAAAATGTTATCTGTTACTCATTTACAAAGTGAAGCATGTGGAATAAGACCTTACCCTGAAGCTTCCTCTCCTGTTCCGGTGTTTTAGTTTTCTATAAAATAAAAATGTAAATAAAATATTAACATTGGGTTCATTACAAGGTCATCATTTAATAACTCCACCACAGCCAGCTAGGGTCACACATATTATTGTGTTTTGTATCAAACCAGTAAAAACACTTACCACCTGAAGTCGATTATACATGGCTATATAGAGATAAACAATACAGTAACATGTCAGGACAGCAACCAATATAATTTGTTAGTATAATGTAACCGTGAAACATGTTGGTTAAATCAAACCATGATACATGTTAAAGTTTAATCTAACATGATACATTATTATGAACTGCTCCATATATTCTGATCATGTAGAATCAGTTGAACCAGTTCCTGGTTTCCACTCTGAATTAGCCTCTACACAGAAGAACATCTTGACAGACTGAATATGTGTAGGGAGACGGCTGCCATTATCGTGGTCAAACAAGGACAGAAGTCTTTCTACCCTTTGTCCCTGCTCTGTGTTGTCATGACGACTCAGTGAGCTACGTTATAAACGCCACTGAGCTGACGTTATGCTGGCCACATCGCCCCAGCTATGAGAGTAGTGTCTTATATACATGGATAGCTCCATTCTATAATCTAATATCTAGATGATGTTGTTCAGTAGGTCTGCCACTCTGGTCCCTCTGCTAGGTAGGCTCTGACTCTCTGGTACAATAGGATGAAATGTTTTAATCACAGCGATATCATTTGACTGTGTTTGCGTCAGTAACCCTTGAAAATCACTGGATATTAATAAGTTATCTGTTAGTTATTAACACAGTGAAAAATGTGGAATAAGTACTTACTGTAACACGCCGTCTCCTGGTCCGGTGTTTCCTTTTTCAATAAAATAAAAATGTCAATCCAATATGAACATTGAGTTCATTACAAGGTCATCATCAGTGGTGGATTAAGGTGGTCATTGGCCCCTAGGCTACTATTTTTGTGAGGCCTCCTTACTGATCCCGCAGAAAAAGTAAATTCAGTGCCATGTGTAAAAGCGTGCTAGAATTATTACAAGGCCCTCACGCACACTCGGGAGCACTGGCATACACACACACACACACACACACACACACACACACACACACACACACACACACACATTGAGACGGCCTTCACTAAAACAGCAATGAGACAGAAACAAGGGTGAATTCCCCATAGCTGCTGCAACCACGTATTTCTGGGGACCGACGAACAGAACTCCTTAATGAGGCTGGTAAAATCCAATTTGTGCAGAATATCGCTTTCAATGGACTGATCAGAGACGGGTGATTCAGTCTCTTTTGGCCCATTGTGGATCTCAGTCTATCTTTTACTAGCGCCAATTAGTGCTGGGCGGTATGACCGAAAATTGATATCACAGTATTTTTCTCAATTCTAACGGTTTCACGGTATATGATGGTATTTTTTTGCCATGCATTATTAGGTGTTCACTAGTACTGCCACTAACGACTAATTTTCTAACGACTAATCTTTCGAGAAATTTTTCGATAAGTCGACTCATCTAAACTACTAATAAAAAAAAATAATAAAAAAAATAAATTAAAAAAATTATTACAAATAATAATAATTACGCGCTGAACGCAGGCAGGCACGCAGATATGCTGCTCGGGTTTACACTTGCGTGAATGGCGGGGTTTAAAACATTACTGCCAAAGTCCTTTTAAGTAATATAATGCAGGTTCACAAGGCAGCCACAGGAGACACCAACATTGTTTTCAACCGCTCGGTACCGCGCCGTATTAATTCCCAAGTTTTGAAAATAAAGTATTTCAAGCGAAGAAGCGACTCTGTTTTTGATTTGTTTATTTGGTTTTGAACTAATAGTTTTGGATGCATGCATCGGCTTTGAGCTTGTTTGTTTGTTACTTTGAAATCGCATACGCTCGCAACACACACAGACATCCACACACACACACACACGCACGTTCATTTATTCAAGCATGCAGCCACTACAACCTGCCGATCTTCAATCAAAACAACATCAAGTAAGTGATGCCGCAGCGCGTTGACAAGTCCGTCCCGAGGCGTCCATAGGCTTTATGGTTTATATGTTTGAAAGCCGTGACACACTCTGTAATATTCTTATGTTGTAGCTGTTAAATGACGGGACCGATTTAACATGAAGGGTACTTTATTCGAGCGTCCATTTCCTTGTGACACACCAAACGATACATCTCGCGCCTCACCCTTCACATATGCAAATGAGGTGTCATCTGACCAATCACAGTAACCCATCTATCCGTAGGATATTACATCTCCCTTCTTTTGTAATAAACAATGAACATAACTAACACGCCTAACAGTGGCTCATAAACAAATACCAGAGGTAATAACAGGTAAGTCCAGTAACTGTAATAACTGCTTTTCAGACATATCCTATAAGTAAAAGGTAGGTTATCAAGGTTATTGTTTTGTAATAAACAATGAACATAACTAACACGCATAACAGTGGCTCCATAACAAATACCAGAGGTAATAACAGGCAAGTAAGCTTTTCAGACATATCCTATAAGTAAAAGGTAGTTATCAACAGGTAGGTTATCAACAGGTAACTTCAGTGTTCACTTTACATACATGTTTCCTTTTTTTTTTATTTTTTAAACGCTACACTTTAATATCACAGGTCCATCACTTGTCTCGGCTTCACCAGAGGCCCAGACCTAGTGTGGGCATATGGCGCTGGCCCATCACTGGCAAGGCCCCCAGTGTTAGTGGTGTCCGTAGGTAGGTTCTCAGAGTGTCTGGCCTGTTATTCATTACAGCTGTGTGTTCTGGCGCAGGAGTATCAGACCTGTCACTCACTTCAGCGGTGTGTTCTGGTGTAGGTTCCTTGGTCGGTAGGAGGTGGCGGCGGTTGCGGCGGTAGGTCTGACCCTCACTAGTGCTGATGTGGTACGATCTGTCAGTATGTGCCGGTTGCATGATGGTTGCAGGTCTCCACAGTCCATTATCCTGCCGGTAACGTATATTGTCCCCAGCCTGCAGAGTCGACAGCGGCCTGGCGCTCCGGTTGTAGTACCGGCGTTGCTGGTGTTGCATGTGTTCCCGCCTCCTTCTGGCGGCGGTTGGGCTGATGAGCTGGGGTTGTAGTTGCGCTGCTGTGGTAGGAAGGATGGATCTCAGCCTGCGGCTGTTGAGCAGCTGGGCCGGTGATTTGAAACCGTCCACTGGAGTGTTCCGGTATTCCAGTAGGCTGAGGTACGGGTCCTTCTTTTCTGCCCGTGCCTTGTCCAGTATAATCTTGGCTGTCTGGACAGTTTTTTCTGCGAGCCCATTGCTTTGGGGGTAGTGCGGGCTTGTCGTTGTGTGTTTGAAATCCCATGTGTTTGCAAAGTTCTTAAAGTCCTGTGAGCTGTATTGTGGGCCATTATCCGAGATCACCTTCTCGAGGATGCCATTACGGGAGAACATGGCTTTCAGTTTTCGGATTACCGCTGATGAAGTAGTGGAATACAGCCTCTCGATCTCGAAATACCTGCTGTAGTAATCCACCGATACAACATAGTCTTCTCCATTCCATGTAAACAGGTCAGTTGCAATGACCTGCCATGGTCTGTCGGGGATTTCATGAGATAGCATTGGCTCTTTTGGGTTTGACTTCCTGTGTTGCAGGCAGATGGTGCACTTTTCCACCATGGCCTCTATTTCTCTCCCCATTCCTGGCCAGAAAAGGATGTCTCTCGCTCGTAGTTTGCTCTTTTCCATGCCTGGGTGCGGAGTGTGTATTGCTGTAAGCATGCTGGCTCGGAGAGAGTGTGGGACTATGATCTTTTTCCCTTTGAATAGGATTCCGTCCATCTCTGATATTTTATCCCTGTGGTTCCAGTATTCGGCAGTGGTGGGTGAGCATTTCTTCCTGGTTTCAGGCCACCCAGACAGTACAGACTCTTTCAGCATGGTGAGCTGAGGATCCTGTTCAGTGGCTGTTCTGATGTCTGTAAGCTTTCTGTCGCTCACAGGGAGGTTGCTGATAACCGTGTGGACTTGCGTATCCATGCCCTCACTCAGAGTGTGGTCGTTGCAGGCTAATGACTTCCTGGAGAGTGTGTCTGCGACAGGGATGTGTTTACCTGGGCGGTGGATGATGGTGATGTCATACTTCTGCAGCTGCAGGATCATCCGTTGTAAGCGTGGTGGGGCCGCTGCGAGGGGCTTTCTCATAATTGATTCCAATGGCTTGTGATCGGACTCGACGACAACCTGGCGCCCGTAGACATACTGGTGAAAACGCTTACATCCAAAGAGAACAGCGAACAGTTCCTTCTCAATTTGAGCATAGTTTTCTTCTGTGGCTGTGAGTGATTTTGAAGCGTAGGCGACGGGCTTTTCTTCTTGCAGGAGCACAGCCCCCAAACCACTTTTAGACGCGTCGACCTGGAGCCTCAGCTCCTTGCTTGGGTCAAAGTAGGTGAGCACAGGTCCTGGCTCCCGTGTGATGAGGTCCTTCATTTGCTGGAAGGCGGAGTTGTGTGTTTCATCCCACACAAATTCGCTGCTTTGCTTCAGTAGCTGGCGGAGGGGTGCGTTTATTTCAGACAGACTTGGGGCAAATCGAGCCAGGTAGTTCACCATCCCCATAATGGTCTCCAGTTCGGCTTTGTTCTGGGGTGGCTCCATCTCTTTTACAGCTTTCACCTTGTCAGGGTCTGGCTTGATACCTTCTCGTGTGAGCCTGTGTCCAAAGTATTTGACCTCTGTGACGCAGATCCTGCTCTTCTCGGGGTTGAGCCGTACACCTCTCTCTCTGGTCCTCTCCAGCATGGCCCGCAGGTTAGCGTCGTGTTCCTCTCTGGTTCGCCCGTAGACCAGGATATCGTCAACTATTGCAGCGACACCTTTCAGGCCCTCATACGTCTCGTCTATTTTTCTCTGAAACTCATCCTGGGCTGATACGATGCCGAAAGGAAGGCGGAGGAACCTGTATCGGCCGAACACAGTGTTGAATGTCGTAAGCATGGATGAATCCTCGGTTAGTTTAATGGCCCAATAGCCTGACCTTGCGTCCATGACGCTGAAAAACTGTGCGCCTGCCAGTCTTGGGGTGACATCCTCCAGAGTGGGGAGTGGGTAGTGAGGTCTTTTTATAGCTTTGTTTAGCTCGCGGGGATCTAGGCATACTCTCAGTTTACCTGTATGTGGCTTCTCTACTACCACCAGTGCATTCACCCAGTCTGTAGGCTCGGTCACTTTCGCGATGATTTCGGCCCCTTCCATCTCATCGAGCTCGTCCTTCAGGCAGCTGCGGAGGGTGAACGGGATTCTCCGTGGTGGGCACACGACGGGTGTGGCTGTGGGGTCCAGGCGTATGCTGCATTCACCTGGGAACTGTCCAACGCCCTGGAACACATCTGCAAATTCCTCCCTCACATCACAGCCTTCTGTTTGAGTTGCATTTACAGACAAAACTAGTTTAATGAGGTCCATATCAATACATGCTCTCAGTCCTAATACAGGTGGAGCTTTGGTGGTGACTATGTAGAACTCCAGTGTCATAGCAGTTCCTTTGTATTTACAGCTTAGGTTGCATGTCCCTTTTACATCAAGTGGCTCACCACCATATCCTGTGAAGAGCGGGTTGTGGGCTTCATGTCTGCCTTGCTAAACAGTTTGTGAAATTTTTGAGCTGGGATTATGTTGACTTGGGCACCGGTATCTAACTTGAATTTGACTTTGTGATTTTTCTGTCCAATTTCCATCTCAGCAATGGCCACATCATTGTCTGTGCCTTTTGAAATTGTGTCAATGTATAGTGTCTCCTGTTCGTCTGTATCGTTGTCTTGGGCGTTAGCGCCCTCTACTGCATGCACTGGCTTGGCCCTGCGTTGCTGCTGAGATCTGCATACCTGGGCGAAATGATCAAAACGTTTGCACTTGTTGCATTGTCGGCCCCTAGCTGGGCAGTCCTGACGGTCACTGTTTTGTTCTCTTCCACAATTCCCACACGTTTTGCCATGTGGTCTGGCTCTGTCTCCACTGCTTGAATATTTCCCCCCTTGACTGTAGTTAGCGCTGTATTTTGGCGCCTCTCTGTGCATCTTGGCGCGGCCCACAGCGTGTATGTCGTGGCTATCAACGTTAGCTGGTGCTCGACTGTTCATGGCTTTCATTTGTCCCTGGGCTAGCTCATGCGAGCGTGCAATGTCTATTGCTTTGATCAGATCTAGCGTAGCTCCATGACTGAGTAGTTTCTCACGTACCTTATGAGAGTTTGTTGCGAAAACTATCCGGTCCCTAACCATCTGGTCCGAGTCAGCATAGCCACAGTCCTTGACCAGCAACTTCAAATCCGTGACGAATTGCTCAAATGGCTCGCCAGAGCCTTGCATTCTTTCTTGAAACTTGTATCTTGCAAAAATGGGGTTCGCTTTTGGGGTCACATATTCCTCAAACTTGACGTAGTACGTCTCCAACAATTTAGCCTGATCTTCCGTGAGTGTCCAAGTGTTAAAAATGTCCCGACCTTTGTCTCCGACCCACAGTAGAAGGTAACTGCATTTATCCTCCTCGCTCACGGCTTTCAGTGGGCCGGTGAACATTAGCTTCACATGCTGCTTGAACCTTCTCCACGACTCCGGTAAATTAGCAGATTCCCAGTCCAAAATTGGGCTCTGAACACCAGAGGAATGCATCCCGACTGAATGGTAAGCGTTGAGTTCTTAATAACTCTGACACCATGTAATATTCTTATGTTGTAGCTGTTAATTGACGGGACCGATTTAACATGACGGGTACTTTATTCGAGCGTCCATTTCCTTGTGACACACCAAACGATACATCTCGCGCCTCACCCTTCACATATGCAAATGAGGTGTCATCTGACCAATCACAGTAACCCATCCATCTGTAGGATATTACACACTCTTTTACCAGCTGGCCTGAAATATCACGCCTCGCAGCCATGGACCTATAAAGAAAGTTGCAGTCACAGTCGTACCATTCTTGTTTAGAAGCGCAACAACGAAAAGGGTCCCGTCTGAAACAGTGTGGCGCGGCGCAGCGTTCCGAACGTTGTGTAATAGAACACACTGGTATGGCGGTATACAAAAAAATCATATCATAACGAAAATACACACCGGTATGCGGTGTGAACCGGTATACCGCCCAGCACGAGCGCCAATTTTGAAAAAGAGCGTCCCCCGCTGGCATTGGCCACAGGTAAATTCATAAATAATGGAGTGCTATATCGACAAATGGAAACACTTCGCTTTATCCTTTTCATACATTATGCCTCTTTGCTGTCCAGTAGACATGACTTATTCCTTTACAACCAAATTGACTTTATGTCCCTGGCCATATGACATGGCCCACACATATACCCAATCAGCTGCTTCACTTTTTAATGGTTCTTGTTATGGGCCAATAGGGATGAAGACTTTTTTTATTTTAAGTAAAATTGAAAATAGTCTGGCCAATCCAGGGCCCCTTGCACACCTGGGCCCCTAGGCTCAGCCGAGGCTAGCCTGTATGTTAATCCGCCTCTGGTCATCATCTAATAACTCCACCACTGCTAGGTTCACACATACTATTGTGTTCTGTATCAAACCAGTAATAACACTTACCATCTCATGTATTTGTTTTTCGAATTCTATAGAGAGAAACAACACATCGACATGTCAGGACAGCAGTCACTATCATTGAGCATAACCCTGATACATGTTAGTTTATTGTAACTATGATACATGTTAGTTTAATGTAACATGATACATGTTAGTTGAATGTAACCATGATACACGTTAGCTTAATGTAACATGATACATGTTAGTTTATTGTAACTATGATACATGTTAGTTTAATGAAACATGATACATGTTAGAGTTCAATGTAACCCTACCTCCGAGGACTATGATTGATTTTAAAGGTATCCATCCTATTATTATGAACTGCTGCATATACTTTAATGTAGAATCAGTTGAATCAGTTCCTGGTTTCCACTCTGAATTAGCCTCTACACAGAAGAACATCTTGCCAGACTGAATACGTGTAGAGAGACGGCTGCCATTATCGTGGTCAAACAAGGACAGAAGTCTTTCTACCCTTTGTCCCTGCTCTGTGTTGTCATGACGACTCAGTGAGCTACGTTATAAACGCCACTGAGCTGACGTTATGCTGGCCACATCGCCCCAGCTATGAGAGTAGTGTCTTATATACATGGATAGCTCCGTTCTATAATCTAATATCTAGATGATGTTGTTCAGTAGGTCTGCCACTCTGGTCCCTCTGCTAGGTAGGCTCTGACTCTCTGGTACAATTAGATTAAATGTTTTGAATCACAGCGATATCATTTGACTTGGTGTGAGTCAGTAACCCTTGCAAATCACTGGACATTAATAAATGATCTGTTACTCATTTACAAAATGAAACATGTGGGATAAGAACTTACCAGTTAAATCCCTTTCCATTTTCAGTCTTCTATAAACCAATGCTATGAAGTGATAAACAACACATGTCAGAACAGAAGTCACCATCATTCAGCATAACCCTGATACATGTTAGTTTAATGTAAACATGATACATGTTAGTTTAATGTAAACATGATACATGTTAGTTTAATGTAAGCATGATACATGCTAGTTTAATGTAACTATGATACATATGTTAGTTGAATGTAACCATGATACTTGTCAGAGTTTAATGTAATATGATAAATGTAAGGTTAATGTAACCATGATAGATGTTAAGAGTTGAATGTAACATGATACATAAAATAGATGAATGCAACGCTTACCTCCCAGGACTAACAATATAATGAAAGATATGCATCCTATTATTATGAACACAATCGTAACATATGGAAAACATGTAGAATCAGTTGAATCAGTTCCTGGTTTTATCTGCACCCCTCCCACAGAACCACACCTGAAACCAGAAGGACAAAACCACGTTTAGTTCTAGAGTAGTAGACTGGGTGATGGTACGAAGGTACTGGGTTCGATCCCCAATGTCCACAACCAACCTGTAGGCCTTCAGGAAGGTTCTTGAGCTAGATGCCCGACCCCTAACTGTTCCTAATGACCTGTATCTACCTGTGTCTGAATTCACTGGACACCGCTTTGGAGAAAATGACTAAATGGTAAATTATATATATGATCAAGCATTAATGACACTTTTATAATGTCTAATTCTGATAATTTAATTATTAAATTGGAGAGTAAACAAACATAACATTATGACTATGGCAAATAAAAGCCACACCAGTACATGATATATTGCCCAGGCCTAATTCTTAACAACCATTATTGTACTTTATGGACAGATTGTTTAATTAACTCCACTTACATCGTGTGGGGTTGGCATGACAATGTGGCCTTTGAGAATGTGTCATTATCTGCTGAGTCACTACAGAAGAATCCATCCAGGGCCTCACACTCAGCATCTGATGTTGATGAACACAACCTCTTCACCTTCAGACCAAGACCTGTCAATCACAACAGTTACAGACAACCTGAGAGTACACAACTTATGTTATAAATATGAGCAACACAACTTATCTGTTATCAACATGAACAACACAACTTCTCTGGTATAAACATGAACAACACAACTTCTCTGGTATCATCATGAACAATACAACTTCTCTGATATAAACATGAACAACACAACTTCTCTGATATAAACAACACAACTTCTCTGATATAAACATGAACAACACAACTTCTCTGATGTAAACAACACAACTTCTCGGATATAAACATGAACAACACAACTCTGATATGAACATAAACACAATGGTCTCATCAACACAATATATGGGGGTTGCATGGGGGGGCGTTTCCATTTAATAATATAGATATACCTGTGTCACACTTTGTACAGGCAGAGCATTGCTTCTGTCCGCTAAGGTCTTCTTTGAAAGTACCATCGGGGCACTTTGAGCACAATGAACTGGTTGTCGCTGTGCAATCCCTACGAACCCTATATCCTGTTGGAAAGAACGTTTCAAATATGTTGTTTTCCAATGGATTTGGTTGAAGAAATCATACAGAACTATTTTGGACAACAGCTTGACAACAGCTGGGTTAATGGACTCTTACCAGCAGGACATGCAAGGCAGCAGAACTGTCCTGCTCTGTATTCATCGCTGGTACACGATGGTGATGCAGTACTAGCAACGCCATAAGTATTACAAACTGAACATATTAGGAACATCATTTGTAAGAACATGGTGGTCCAGTTTGTATGACCTTCAACCATCTGATGTTTTTTGGCAGATAATTCTTCTGTGTGTCAGTGCAAGTCTTGTTATTCAATCATTCATTGCCATGCAGCTACAGACTTTTCTTGAAGTTCAGAAACATCTGGAGAGATAAAAAAAATATTCAGGAGTTAATAAATGTATTCAAATCTTTACTTCTTTTCGCTAAACCAAAATAATATGAAGTTTGAAAACATTTGAGCTGTTAAACAAAGTTGTTAAGCTTTTATGTCTGCATTAACTGTGATATAATGCTTACCATTTTGCTGTGATGAACTAAATACATTTGTGAGTGTTAAAAGTGTGTCAAAAATATAATGTACCACTTTAATGTTCATTGGGCTACATCATTTTCTAGATTAATTTGGTCTTTGGATCCTATGTTTAATATAGGATTTATTTGGGTGAAACACTCCACCTTACTCATCCATGTAGGCCTGCACAAATACAAACATACATATACACATACTAAACCCGAAACACAGTCACCTGGATGCAGAAGATCTCAGGGCCTAGGGGCTAATCACCAGCCTGGAGGCCTGGGGCCTGCCCAATGAGCAGGCCCCAGGCCTACAGGAGGTCTGCACCTGGAGTTATGGCTCTATTGATTGTTCATCAGCTGAGACACAGGGTCTCTTATGATGTTCCGAGGAGCCAGAATGTTTGTTGAAAAATACAAATCCTATTTTATAATTACAACCGTGGAGGTCTTTGTTGTTTCTCCGTGAGCAAACTAAGTGAAAGCGAAAGTAAGAATGGCACCATAAACGTATCACTCTTTTTATGCAGTTATAGTTTTTTTAAACCACCTGAACTTTAAAAAAAATGTGTGAACGACCTGAATATAATGAGGATACGAGGATATCAGTTTTGACATAGACAGCGTTTATATTACCTTACTTTAATTGAGAGCGTCGAAACACATTCCTCGGTCCTCAACTGGAATAAAGCCCAGCCTTCTCATTGCCCAGACCTGACGTTGCAGGGCAGGTCCGGGCAATGAGAAGGCGTTGCAGGGCGTGTGATAAGTGAAGGGCATGTGATAATTCAAGCCGTCTCCAATCACTACCGGTTTTATTCATGTTATTTCAATGAACAATCCATTATTGTAAGCTGGTGGATGTTTGACAACCCTTGAACCTTGAAATAGCTGCTACACACGCTCAATGTTAAATTAAAATATTACTGAAGAGAATGCAATGCATTGACATTATTAAGTAAAAGTACATGGTGACTTGTTCAAGACTTGAAAAAGTTTGGGACTAGGACTTGGACTCGATTTGACTTTGGTGTGACTTTGACTTGGACTCGACTTGCCTTTCCCTGTCTTGACTTGGGACTCGACTCGGACTTGACTGCTAAGACTTTGGACTTGCTTGGGACTTGCCAAACAGTGACTTTGTCCCATCTCTGCTAAGTGCTGAACACAGGGAGACAGCGGCGGGGAAACGGGATTTATTGGTAGGCAGGCGGGTAGTCAAGCATGCAGGGGTCCGGTAACAGGCAGGCAGTCAGGCAGGCGAGGACGAGACGGTATGCGGGTAGTCAGGCAGGCAGGGGTTCGGTGGAGAACTAGGGGAGAGGAGAGAGGGTTACCACGGGGATTGGTTAAGAAACAGATGTCTCAAGAGTGCTGGTAGGATCGATACTGACGGGGTAGACGTAACGACGAACTGGCGCCGGCTGATAGGAAATCCCCGGCTGAAGTAGGGAATGGTGATTGTTGATTGTAGACTGGTGTGTCAGGAAAAGGACAACTGGCGTCAAGTAGTCACTAGATGGAGGTATTGGACCGCGTAGCAGGACGCGTCGTGACAGGCAGATCTTTTTTCATGAACATTTCTCAGAATTTTTGCCAATCGACTGTTAACTCTAAGAAATAAATGATTCTCTATTACTTGACAAATTACTGCTCCATTACTGCTGGAGGAGGGAGAGCTGATCCTGGGGCAGGAGGCGGAGCAGGAGGGGGGTGCATGAACGCGCTAAAAGAGCGGCGTTCATTGAACGCACTCATATATTTTGTGAACGGTGAAGGACGCTCACGCACTGTTTACCGGCTCCCGTGGATTAACTGCAACAGGCATCATGCCAGCATGGCTTCTTAAAACAATAATGACAACGGAGCTAAATGAGTTTTATGAACAAACAAGTACAGATTAGAACGGTAAAGGTCTGAACGTCAGCCACATCGGTAACAAATGTAGATGTATGACGGATTGATGAGCAACGTTTGCTACAGTCCAATGGGTAGGCTGATTGACTGATCTATCCAGCACACATCTAGGTGGACACGCCCACCTGTGATGTCAGAAGCTGCACATTTTCAAAGGGCTTGTAACAGCTAATCACACTCACACCAGGTGGAATAATATGTCCGCTTTAAACAGTATTTTGGGTCATTTTCGTTGGGTGATGAAATTAAATGTGAGTAAACAACATCATACTAGGTTTGGCGTGGTGTAGTGAGCTAAAGCCAGTTATCTACAGCCAAAGTTAGCTTAAACCTGGCTGGTACCGCTACGTTAACTTCCAATAACCCTGTCAAAAGGTGTGTCCGTTGTGGTTATTCTGGATTGGAATGAAACAATTGTCATGACAAGCTGTCCGAATTCAGGCCCAACTTGTCAGATTGATCTTACGTTTGGTCTTGTCTTACGTAGTCAGTTCAAAAGGCCCTGTAGTCTGCCTGCCTAGTTCCTGCCAGTCTGGTTCCTGCCTGCCTGGCTCCTGCCTGTTTTTAGACTTTGCCTGCGGTTCTGCCTGACTACTCCTCAGAAGGTGACCTGTCTTTTCTTCCTTTGTTTGGATTGTTTCCCTGTCTTAGTCTACAGCGGCCTTGTGCCCTTTTGTGCTTTTTCAATCTTCCCGTGAGACCGGACTTTAGGTGGAGTTTCCAGGTCCCTTGTCACAAACAGACCACAAGCTAAGACGCAATGTTCAACCCTTTATTCCTGGGCTCTCATCACAGGATACCCCAACAACCAGCCGTTCTCTTACTCCAATTGATCACAAACAATAATATGTAACTAACCATGTTTGACTGACACATGAAAGAAGGCCATTTAATGCTAATCCCAGCCCCCCAAATGCTTCCTGATCAACTCAAGAAAAGTCATTAAAAAAATGTACAGGAATTACTTTAAAAAAAACAAAAGCCATTAATTGTAAATAAGATATCCTCATTGAAATACAGTGCAGTACATTGGTAGATATTTTCATTAAAGGTTTTGCATCTGTTATTTTACAATTTATTCCCTAAATAATTACGGTCTAAAGCCTTAAAAAAAGGTGATGTTACTAAAAGTTTAGCAAAATATGTACATGTCATCGTTTACAAAATAGTTTAAACGTTGTAAAAAATATAACAGAAATTATAAAATACCCATCATATCCCAGGACGCCTCACAGAGCACACCTCACACTATTGATTAACACCTCGCTTGTCTTTGCTCTGTGAGCCATATAAGAATGATGTGAGGACTCATCAAATAATGATGATAAACACACCACGCCTCTTCTCCTGTGAAAGCTGGCATCAGGAAGCAATCTGACAGGTGTATTTCCTCCTCTAGTTTCCTGAGATGGGCCAAAAGTCACTGTTTGGCAAGTCCCAAGTCTTAGCAGTCCAGTCCGAGTTGAGTCCCAAATCAAGACAGGGAAAGGCAAGTCGAGTCCAAGTCAAAGTCCCAAACTTTTTCAAGTCTTGAACAAGTCATCATGTATTTTTACTTAATAATGTCATTATTAGGCTCATAATTTCATAATTCTGAATAAATAATAATAATAATAAATAATAAATAAATCTGCAGCTGCTGTTCAGTGCCAAGTTTAGTGAACTCTTGGTTAATTCCTTTTTTGAAATCATCCAAGTCTCGTTTCACGTCCATCCTCAAATCTTCACCAAATGCGCGGAATGAGGCTTTCATTTCTGTTTTTAAGTCCTTTATGTCCTTGCTAATGTTTGCCAGACCCGAGCGCATTCCAGCCTCGCTGTCGGCTAGTTCAAAGCAGGTAGTTTCATGGCCGCCATCTTCTTCCATCTCGAGGTCAGCTAGCGCGTTTTCAGCTTCGTCTTGCGCCGTATTTTCAGGCTGATTAACCGCAGTTTTCCTACCCTTCGAACCTCTCCCCCTTGTCATTACAGCAGAGATGATTTCTAGATCTGAATATTCGAGTTTTCAGGGGTATTAGCACCTGGCTATCGGGAGCTCTGATACCGTGCGACCTATCCCTCCATGACGTAACCGGAAGCCCCGGTATGGTATTCTTGTTGGTCCCTGGTTGGTTCAGGACCGTCAGTGGACTTTAGTGGTGGAGTTTCTGCAAGAGAAGGCAGCAGAGAATCAGGACATACAGCCAGCCTCCACATCCAGCAACACTCTTTTGGTAATGTCTGTTTTTTCTGCACCTTCCGCGAACAATTGCGTCTCTCTGATGATCAGTAAGCTTCTCTGGCAAAGCTGTTCTGCAGCGCTCTCCCTTTCCCCCCTTCCCCTCCTGTCCTCTCCTCCTCCCTCTCCTCACCCTTAGAGTAGCCTTCATTTCCCTCACTCTCAACACCTCCATCCTCCTCTATCACATCTTCACTATCTGGGCTGAAGGCTGAAGGGTGGAGCAGCTCTGCAGCTGGTTATTCTCAGGTGGAGATGGGGACACAACCAGACACACAACCAGAAACACACAACATTTGACACACAACAACCAGACTAAATATCCTCCCTACACAGCCAGACACAGGATCAGAACAGCTATTGTATTTTATTTCAACACACCCACCCATCCATCCACACACACCCCCACACCGACACACTACCTGTTGGACGGTAGTCTTGGCTCAACTCTACTATTTACACGATGCATCATGTAATAAATATCTGTATAAGTATAGTACACAATCAGTATAACACACTATCATTTAGTAAAACCATGATACATGTTAGTTTAATGTAACATGATGCATGTTAGTTTAATGTATCACTTACCGCTTTTTTTCTTCCTCAGAATAATGGCTATGATTATTAAAGCCATTCCCAGTATGACTGGTATTATTCCTGCCACATGTCCTCTCTCTGGAACATGTTCTCCACATAAAGAATCAGTTGAATCAGTTCCTGGTTTCATCAGTTTCAGTCCCACAGATTCACATCTGAAATGAGAAGGACCAGACAACAGGTTTAGTTTCAGGGTGTGTAGTGTATATCCTATACTGGGGGGAGGATAGTAGACTGGGGGTTTGTCTCCTGGTCCAAAGGTACTGGGTTTGATCCCCAATGTCTACAACCTTCCTGTAGGCCTTCAGGTCTTGTTCTTGAGCTAGATGCCTGACCCCTACCTGTTCCTAATGACCTGTATCAGCCTCTATTCTAAATGACTGAAGGACACTCTGGACGAAATGAAAATAGAAAATCATGTTTGATTGTAAAGCTTTTATAATACTTTTGCCGTTTATTTTATTACTACTTATCTTAAATGGAGATTCAATTCAATTAAATGGAAAAGTAAACTGCAAAACATAATGACTGCTAATAATAAGACACACCAAAACACATATGGTATATTACCCAGGCCTGATGCTAAATGTGCCATTAATGTACTCTGTATTGATAAATAAAGTATAACATTCACTTACTTTGTGTGGTTCTGACAAGACGTTGATGTGCCATCTGAGAATGTTCCATCAGTACAGTGAAGGCACTCTGTGTCTTTATCTGCTGTTCCTTTAGGAATATATTGATGTTTTATTAGAACACGATCATTTTGAGTTGGTGTGAAAATGACATTCGTGAAAAACATGGCGAGGTACAATATTGCAACTATCTTCACCAAAATTGTTTGGCGAAAGCTCCACGAGGGCGAAGAAAATAGAGAATTGTAATTAAAAAAGGTGTTTCTGTCTATGGAGTCATTACCAGACTGTTGTAGATTATCATGGAATAACTTTAATACATTAAATGTTAAGAAGCTGGATGGCCCCTTATAGAGCTGAATAGAATCAGTAATGTGTTTCGACACCAACCTCTTTGACCGATGTAATGACCAGGACTGCAAACCGTGTGTATCTGAGCAGCCCTACATCCACCTCCGTTAGAGTCACTACAGAAGAATCCATCCAGGACCTCACACACAGCATCTGATGTTGATGAACACGACTTCTTCTCCTTCAGACCGAGACCTGTCAATCACAACAGTTACAGAGGACCCTGAGAGAACGAGAAGGTCGTCTGAGGAAGTCTTTAATTAGAATAACTTGATAGGAAAAGAAGGGGAGTATTCAGTGCCTTCAATGGGCATCTAGGCATCTGTTACCCTCATTAATCTAAACTCATGTTTCTCATTCATGACCTGTTACTCAGTATCCATGGTCTTGTTTAAGGGGGAAAGGGTTTTAAATGACATGGGTACATATCACTGAGCTAATAAGTTGAAAAGTGAAAATGTACCTGCATCACAATGTTTACATGAAAAGCATTGTTCACGCCCATTGTTGCCATCTTGGAAAGTACCTTCTGTGCAAGATGCACATGATGTACTTCTGAATTCTGTGCAATGTCTAGAAACATACATTCCTGTTGGAACCAAAACAATTGACTATGTTGAAAAAGCAAAAATACAAACAAAATAACATTCCAAATTAGTTTTTTGAACCAGCTAATTAGTCAGGATATTGTCTCTTACCTGGGGGGCAGGTTGGACAACAGCCCTCTTCTGTATTGTATTCTTTTTGGCGACAATTTGCTGATGCAGTAGCATTGTCAATACAATAAATATGAAATAAAAGTAAATGTATCTTGAAAATTAATTCAACATTGAAAAAAAACATTTTCCAATTTGTATCGACCTAAACCATCATAAAGTTAGTTTGAGGGTAGCAAAGCTGTGTGGCTGCAATTAATTTATTGTAAAATAAGGTTTATTTTTTTCACATGCTTTCATTTAAAAGTTATATGGGCCACAGTTCCTATATTTTGGCTGCCATATCATCATTGCCATGCATGTTGACGTTCTGAAATATCTGGGGAGAGATGAAAAAAAAAAGGCAGTTAATGAATGCAATGTTTATGAATGTGCGATGTGAACGAATTCATTGTGTTTTTTCAGCGTGATCAGGAGCTACCTAGTGGCCATATGGGATATAATAGTCTCTTTGGGGAGACCCAGTGAACGTGAAAGCTCAATCGAATTTGAAATGAGTGGCGGCACGCAATGAAGAACTTAACATAATGGATTTAGTTCTGAGTTGTCCCCTCATCGCTCGGTGACTCAATCTATTATATTTGTCGACCGTGCTCAAGCAGAGTTGCATTGATCTTGACCCAGTGTTGAACTCATTCAAAGTCATGCTCAAAAACGATCGATTAGGTATGACCTCTTTCCCCCCAACCTTTACCAGAAACACCCATTTGATGTTTTGTAAAATTAAAAATTGTGGCGAGCAGCATGGGAAGTGTTATAGATTGAATTAATGTTGCATTCATTTATATATTGCACCCCGGAACCTTTGTGCCTTTACCCGTGTACTCTACCGGCCGGTTTTAGTGTTGCACCGTCTAAGGAATGCATGGTCCATGCTGGGCTGTTGTACGGTGATATGTTTTTCCAGTAAAGTACCCTAACTGAGCTCCAAGTGTGCGTGCGTCATTACCCTCGGGTTACCACACTTTTGGCGACGAGGATTAAAACATATATGACGGAGTGTCGTGTGGTTAGGGTCGGAGAAGAAGTTCCGTGTAGTTTTAGCTTGTAGCATGGCTGCGGCTACGGTCGGCACGCTCAGTGAGTTCGTCGAGCTGGATGGTGACTGGATTGAATATGTCGAGAGACTGGAGCACTTTTTCCTGGCGAATGGCATTGAGGGGGAGGAAAGGCAGAGATCGATTCTCCTCAGTGTGTGCGGTGCCAAGACGTACAAGTTGATACGCAACTTAGCAACCCCACGGAAGCCAGGTGACTTGTCATTCAAGGAATTGGTAACCCTGGTGCAGGAGCATCACAACCCCAAACCGTTAGTGATTGTTCAGCGCTTCAAGTTCCACACCCATTCACGCAAAGAGGGAGTTTCAGTTGCTGCATTCGTGGCGGAGCTGAGACAACTGTCGGAATATTGCGAGTTTGGACCGGGGCTTGACGACATGCTACGGGACAGGTTGGTCTGTGGTATCAATAATGACAGCATTCAACGCCGATTGCTGGGTGAAGTTACACTACCTTTCAAGAAGGCGTTGGAGATCGCTCATGCGATGGAAACGGCAGCTAACAACTCAAAAGACATTCAAGCAGCTAATGCCAGTGTGCCACAGAGCACTGTTCACCGTCTGTTTAAGGAGGGGAGAGGCAAGCCGATGAAGTCATTAGAGTGTTACCGGTGTGGGGGAGCGCATCTCGCTAATGACTGTGGTTTTAAAGATGCTGTTTGCCATAACTGCCAGAAAAAGGGACACATAGCCAAGAAGTGCAGAGGTGCTAAAAAGCAATGGAAAAAGGAGTGGGAAGAGTCAAAACCCCAAATGAAAACGCATCATTTGCAAAGTGAAGGACCTGAGGAGCAGTGTTCATTCAACATGTTCAGTATGGACCTCTGTAAACCCCGGGCAGCCCCAATCTGCACAACGCTGCAAATAAATGGAAAAGAGATGACCATGGAGGTGGACACGGGTGCCTCAGTTTCAGTGATAAGTCATACCACCTACTGCAGGTTGTGGGGCTCTGGAAAGGCGCCCGCTTTAAGAAAGACTAATATTAAACTGAGACAATACACTGGTGAGTGCATTCCTCTACTTGGAGCTATAGAAGTAGACGTTATGTACGAAGGCCAGTCAGCTAAAGGGGAGCTGATAGTGGTAGACGGGGAGGGACCTAGTCTGCTTGGGCGGGACCTCCTACAGAGAATCCGCCTCAATTGGGGGGAGATCATGCACATGAGGGTGGTTGGAGACATCCTATCAAAGTATGCAGACGTTTTTAAGGATGAGCTTGGCACCCTCCGGGGCACAACAGTGAAGTTGACCGTGGACCCCAACGCAAAGCCACGTTTTTGTAAACCACGCACAGTGCCATACGCTATGAAGGCTAAGGTGGAAGCGGAGCTGGACAGGCTGCAGCGGTCAGGTGTCATTGAACCGGTGGAGTTCTCTGACTGGGCAGCCCCAATTGTGCCTGTGCTGAAAGAAGATGGTGGGGTGCGGCTATGTGGTGATTACAAGATGACAATCAACCAAGCCTCACAACTGGACCCTTATCCCCTGCCACGAGTGGAGGATTTGTTCGCCACACTGGCAGGAGGACGAACGTTTACAAAACTGGACATGAGTCACGCGTACCAACAACTGCTGCTGGACGAGGACTCTAAACAATACGTGACCATCAACACTCACAAGGGTCTGTTCAAGTACAATCGCTTGGTGTTCGGCGTCGCGTCCAGCCCAGCCATTTTTCAGCGCACCATGGACAACCTCCTGCAGAACATTCCCCATGTTGCTGTCTACCTAGACGACATCTTGGTGACGGGTAAGACCGAAGGGGAGCATCTGCAAAACCTCGACCAGGTGCTGCAGAGAATGAAGGAGGCCGGGCTGCGGTTAAAGCGCAGTAAATGCGTTTTCCAGGCTCCGAGTGTCACCTACCTGGGTCATATGATTTCAGCTCAGGGGCTTTCCCCCATGACGGAGAAGGTGAGGGCGATAAAGGAGGCTCCTAGCCCAAAGAATGTGGCAGAACTCAGGTCGTTCTTGGGCTTAGTGAACTATTATGGGAAGTTCTTGCCTGAACTGTCCACTGTGCTTGCTCCACTCTATCAGCTTCTGCACAAAGACTGTTCCTGGAGTTGGCAGCAGGATCAGGAGACAGCGTTCCAGCAGGTAAAAGGACTATTGCACTCTGCAACGCTGCTCGTGCACTTTGACCCAGACAAGGAAGTTGTTTTGTCCTGTGATGCATCACCCTACGGCGTGGGGGCGGTCCTTTCGCATCGTATGGACGACGGAGGTGAGAAGCCTATTGGGTACGTGTCTCGTACTCTCACATCAGCAGAACGGGGTTACTCTCAGCTAGAGAAGGAGGGGCTAGCTGTAGTTTTTGCTGTGAAACGGTTCCACCAGTACCTTTATGGTCGCCCATTTACCATTTTCACAGACCACAAGCCTCTGCTGGGCCTGTTCGGTGAGACTAAAGGTATTTCACCCATGGCGTCAGCAAGAGTGCAGCGCTGGGCATTAACTTTGTCAGCGTACCAGTATCACATTGTGTATAAAGCAGGAAGTGAAAATGCAAATGCAGACGCATTCAGCCGTCTTCCCCTCCCAGAGTCACCGAGCCAAGCTAACCTCCTTCCAGAGACTGTGTTTTTGTTAGACAGGCTGTCTGACTCTCCGGTGTCCGCAAAGCAGATCAAACAGTGGACTGAAAGAGACCCGGCACTGTCACAAGTAAAGCAGTGGCTACTGCAGGGCTGGCCGGTAACAGTTGAGCGGGAGGAGCTCAAGCCCTATGTCCAGCGTCAGCTGGAGCTCAGTGTGCTGGATGGCTGTATCCTCTGGGGCTCCAGGGTGATTATTCCACCTGCGGGTCGTGCTCAGGTAATGGAAGTGCTGCATGAAGCCCACCCTGGGGTGTCAAGGATGAAGAGCCTCGCCAGGTCGTTTGTGTGGTGGCCAGGGATGGACGGTGCGTTGGAAGAAAAGGTCAAAGCATGTTCACAGTGTCAAAGTAACCAGAAGATGCCCGCACCGGCGCCTCTCCACCCATGGGAGTGGCCGGGCTGTCCCTGGTCCAGGCTCCACCTGGATTTTGCTGGTCCGTTTATGGGTCGCATGTTCCTTGTGCTGGTGGACGCTCATTCAAAGTGGATGGAGGCACACATCATGTCAAATATCACAGCCCCTGTTACCACTGACACGCTCAGAAGCATCTTTGCCACCCACGGGCTACCGGATACAGTGGTCAGTGACAACGGGCCCACTTTCTCCAGTGAGGTTTTCAAAGAGTTTGTGGAGAAGAATGGAATCCGACATATACGGTCTGCACCATACCACCCTGCTTCCAACGGCTTAGCAGAACGTGCTGTGGAGACGCTGAAGGATGGACTGAGGAAAATGTCGGGGAACACGCTGGAGACTAAGCTTGCACGTTTCTTGTTCCAGTATCGGATTACTCCACACACAACCACTGGCTTGCCTCCAGCAGAGATGTTGCTGGGGAGGAAGCCCAAATCTCATCTGGACCTCCTTCGCCCGGATGTGGGGGCAAAAGTTGCCCGGTCACAGGAGAACCAGAAGGTGAGACGGGACCAACATGCCAGGGAGAGGCTGTTGCAGCAGGGGGACTGTGTGTATGTGAAGAACTTTGCCGCTGGCTCACCATGGCTGCCAGGAGTTATTCACCGCCAGTCTGGTCCAGTTTCTTTTGTGGTGGACCTGTTGGATGGCAGGCAGGTTCGCCGGCACCAGGATCACGTGCGGGCCCGCACTGATGCAGAGGGGGAGGGGTCTCGGAGTGTTGCTCACAAGGACAGTGTGAGCGGCTCTACGGACTGTGTGGCACCGGTGTGCATTGATGGACGGTTGCTACCTCCTGAGGAATTGTCTGAGCAGACTGCCTCACCTGCCCCTGCCCAACTTCCTCCCAGTGGAGCACCGTCTGTTGCCCAGGCTGTGGACTCTAATGTTTCACTAAGAAGGTCAGAGAGGCAACACAAGCCTCCAGAGAGACTGAACTGTTAAACTAAAAGAAAAAGAGTGTTATGCCATATCGGTCGTTGTTGCCTGTTGTGTTAAAGAAAAATGTTGTGCAATACCGGATGTTGTTGATGGCTTGTTGTGAAATGTGAATTGGAGTTGGTTTAAGTGCAATAGTATTTATGTATTGGTTACAAGGGTACATACATGCAAAGTCAGTTTATTTGTTTAACCGTATTCTAAGTGTTTACTTAAAGGGGGAGAGGTGTTATAGATTGAATTAATGTTGCATTCATTTATATATTGCACCCCGGAACCTTTGTGCCTTTACCCGTGTACTCTACCGGCCGGTTTTAGTGTTGCACCGTCTAAGGAATGCATGGTCCATGCTGGGCTGTTGTACGGTGATATGTTTTTCCAGTAAAGTACCCTAACTGAGCTCCAAGTGTGCGTGCGTCATTACCCTCGGGTTACCACAGGAAGGATGAGACGGGAGCCCAAGTTTAGCAGTTGAATACAGTAGCCTACACAAACACACGTGTGTGGTCAAATAATAGTAACAAACTGTGTGTGAAACAACACCATTACACCAACATGAGAAATACTATGTCAACATTTGATGAACAAAACACAAAACAACGTCTCTCAAACGTACTTTCCAACAATGTGTTTTTTTAAGTATATAGATCAGGTTAGGATTACAAGACACAACACATTCGGTGCCTCAGCATGCTGCTTGGGGAATTAAAACCACCAAGGAAAGGGATTCATTAAATATCCTTTTAAAATAGTGTGAACAAATCCATTATTAATTCACTAATTTAACCAGCTTTAAATGCATTGCTTAATAAGTCATTCGCTTGCTGCTCGCCACAATGTTTCTTTCCCCCCTCATCTTTTAAACGTAATGCTCCATGGAATAATCATGTTTGATCTTAGTATTTAAATGGGAAAATTATTGAACACTCAATAACTTTTGCCGTTGCAATGCTCTTCCTTTTTCGTATACTGAAGCCTTCCTTTCAATGAACGGCATAATAACGTTTTAACTGCACATCCCCAATTGAAATATAAACGAACTAATTTAATCTGATAGAAGTAGAATATATGATTAGATTCAAGGACAGTTTAGTTTACCTCAACTCGAAGAACTTGAACTTGAAAATATCCCCCCAGCCAATACTTTCAAATTTGGTGCTCTCATCATTGGTCCGTCATCATTGGTCCGTCTTCTCTTCGTGTAAATATAAAGGGAAACGGCAGCGCCATCGGGCGCATTGCTGCCACCTATCTGTTTGGCGGCCAATACATTTATGGCAAATACATACAAAATAAATGTAACTTAATCAAATACGATGTAGGAATTGTAAAAGTGAAGCCTGAACTTCTGATACATGGACAGCAAGACCGACAACGTGTGCAGTGAAAGAGTGCTCACACCAATGTCTGCCAAAAAACCTAACAATATCCCTCTCTTACTATACAATGAACAACCAAATGTACAAGACAGGGTAACGCCATTCCACATGTGATGAATTTTGCTGGTGTACACGGTGTACACCAGCAATTACAGAATAAGCCCGATGCACCAATATTCGTCTCGGGTGTCTTCAACCACTGCAACCTAAAAAGCGCGCTTCCTAGGTTTCAGCAGTAGGTTAAAAACTATGGACGTATATCCGTCTCAATCTTCTATGTTTAGCATTTTAGATACATAACATTGCAAGGAGTAAAATAAAGTTAATTCAAGACACATAACAGACACATAACGCCCAGGCGCTGGACGCTTCAGACCAACGGACGTGCAGAGCCGCTCTGGAGGCTGACTCGGGGAGCAGAAAGGCGTCCGGGACCGCCCGGGAGCACGGAGCGGAAGGAGGAGCCGTTCAGGAGGCCGACGGGAAGGAAGAGACACTCAGGAGGCTGGAGAAAGCTTGGTGGTCGCCCAAGAGAGGTGGAGCGTGGACACGAGCCAACGTTACCATCATACCCCAGGACGCCTCACAGAGCACGGCTCGCTCCTCTTGTTATTAACCCGCTTGTCTTTGCAACTTTTTGAGCGAACATAAGACCTGTAGGCTGCCAGGAAGGTGGGGGGGATACCCAGACTGAGGAGGCTGGACTGGGAGTGAGACAGATCCATTATGCGTGGGGCTTGAGGGTTGGGCTGGGTCCAGTCTCTGGTCACCATCTTGATCATCCATAGATGCATCAGGGGGAGTTATGGTATATTCTTGTTGGTCCCTGGTTGGTTCAGGACCGTCAGTGGACTTTAGCGGTGGACATACAGCCAGCCTCCACATCCAGCAACACTCTTTTGGTAATGTCTGTTTTTTCTGCACCTTCTGCAAACAATTGCGTCTCTCTGATGATCAGTAAGCTTCTCTGGCAAAGCTGTTCTGCAGCGCTCTCTCTTTCCCCCCTTCCCCTCCTGTCCTCTCCTCACCCTTAGAGTAGCCTTCATTTCCCTCACTCTCAACACCTCCATCCTCCTCTATCACATCTTCACTATCTGGGCTGAAGGCTGAAGGGTGGAGCAGCTCTGCAGCTGGTTATTCTCAGGTGGAGATGGGAACACAACCAGACACACAACCAGAAACACACATTTGACTCACAACAACCAGACTAAATATCCACCCTACACAGCCAGACACAGGAGCAGAACAGCTATTTATGTATTTTATATTTATTTTATTTTGTATATGTATTTTATTTCAACACACACACACACACACACACACACACACACACACACTACCTGTTGGATGGTAGTCTTGGCTCCACTCCTTGCTCTGTGTTTCCATCTAAATAAAATATGATCAAATTATTTACAAGGTGCGTCATGTAATAACTATTACTCAGTATAAGACACATTGTTGTATTCTGTGTCAACCCAGTAATAACACATACCTTTGATTGTGGGGTTGATTCTATATAGCAGAGGTCCCCAAACTTTTTTCGGTGGGGGCCACATCAACTTTCCTTTCTGTGATGGGGGCCGGGATCAGTCTATAACAGGAAATGATATGGGCCAAAGTGACAACCAGTATTATTGTGGAGATTATAATGATAATTCTTTTGCAGCTGCCCTTGTTGGTTTGCAAAGAAAGTAATAGAAAGTCTTCACGTGTTTATTTGAAGTACCACAAGAACTCCTTTTATTTTATGGAAAATAAAAACACAAGCTGATGCCAGGTAACAATGAGGTGGTGTGATTTTGTAACAGGTACAAGTGAGTTAACAACAGGTAGGTATTTTGTCTTTACAGGTAGTGAAATAATATTAATAGAGAATAATAGTAAAAATCAGGTAAAGATCAGGTCTCAGATAAAGGGGAGTTAACAATAGTATAATAATAATTATTATGTCTAACAGGTATGTTTACTAAGGCTACAGTAAATAACATTAATACAGAATAATTTTAATGAACAGGTATATAAGGTGATCTGGTTTCGTATTTACATGAATCTTAGATTATGTTTTTGTGCTGTGATAATGAGGATCCTGGCTCCAGGGTGGGAGCGGTCAACCACAATCTCTCCTCCTGACTTCAGGGTGGTCCTGGAAGCATGCAGGCCCTTCAGGAATGGCAGATAAAAAACACAAGCAACGAATCAGCAGATGACATCGGCTTGACATCAGGTCAGCTTAGCTCAGGAGGTAGAGCAGTGCTCTTGTAACCGAAAGGTTGCCAGTTCGGTCCCCAGTTCCTCCTAGTTGAAAGTTCATGTGTCCCTGAGCAAGACACTAATCCCTAACTGCTCCTGGGCTGTCGCCTTGCATAGTTGACTCTGCCGTTGTAAGTCTCTTTGGATAAAAGCGTCTGCTAAATGCCCTGTATGACATGCTGCAGTCTCATTTTGTCTGTGACATCACTGTTCAAGAAACATGTTGCCTATAAAAAGAGCACTATACTGAATTCTTTTCATTTTCATAGTTATTGAAATCAGCAGGCTTACCATATCAGTGTGAGCTGTGGACTTGCTTCTGACTGGTTAGGAGATTGATGTCAGGTTCCATTCCAGTTACAGCCAGTCTCAGAGACTGATGCAGGTGTTGATCTGAGAGTCTTGATCTCGTCAGATTTTTTATCAGCTTCATGCGTGAAAAAGTTTGCTCACAGATATATGTGCTCCCAAAAACTGTGGACATCTTCATTGCGTTCTTTCTTATGTTGGGGAAGGTCTCGTTTGGGAGAAAAGCATAGTATTCTATGAGACAGTTGGGGTTGAATGCGTCTTTCAGCACATCGCAGGTCTGCAACTCAGCCAGTTCAAATTGAAGAGAAGGCAGGGTGTCATTAATGTCGACAGCAAAAGGGTTCTGGAATATGCAAATTTCTTTAACGTGGGCACGAAGCTCACGGAACCACACACTGAACTCCGCTCTCAGCGTTTCCAGTGCGTCCTTGCACTTCTTGGTTGGAAACGGGACCGCTGGTTACTCAGCTGAGAGGCTTCGAGTAGCAGGGAGATGGGTGAAGTCTTGGTTTTGCACTTGTCCAACAAGCAGCGCCAATTTAACCTCAAATGCTTTGACGTGGGAATACATGTCACAGATTAATTTTCCCTTGCCTTGGAGCTGTAAATTGAGGCCGTTTAAAATTTCTGTCACATCTGTTAAAAAGGCGAGGTCCCATTTCCATTCTGTGTCGATCAGCTCTGGGACCGTTTTTCCCTTTGTCAGGAGAAAGGCGTTGATTTCAGGTAGCAGCTCGTAGAAGCGTTTCAAAACTCTGCCCCGGCTTAACCATCTGACTTCAGCGTGGTAAAGCACGTCTCCATGGGCAGACTCCAGCTCGGATAGGAAAGCTTGGAACTGCCTGTGTTTTAGTCAGTTTGCTCTGATGAAGTTTATGCAAGACACAACCACCTTCATGACAGATTCCCACTTCAGAACTTTGCAGCACAGTGCTTGCTGGTGAATCAGGCAGTGGACTTGTAGTGGGGGGGTGAGACCTCGTTCCTCCATTTCTCTTTTAATGCGCCCCACTAGCCCCCGCGACGCACCAACCATACTCGGAGCACCGTCCGTTGTGACGCTAGCCAGCTTAGACCAGTCCAAACCCAACTCTTCCATCGTTTGGCGTACTTTATAAAAAATATCCTCGCCTGTCGTACTATCCGTGAGACTTTGTAGAGCTGCCAGCTCCTCGGACACTTCAAAAAGTGAATTTACTCCCCGAATAAAAATCAGCAGTTGTGCTGTGTCCTGCACGTCATTGCTCTCATCCATTGCCAATGCAAAACACTCAAAATCTTTAGCTTTCTCTTTCAGCTGGACATGTACATTATGCCCCATTTCTTCAATTCGCCTGGTAACTGTAGATGCGGACAGACTCACCGCGTTCAGGGCATCTTTCCTGTCCGGACACACCTCCTCCGCGACAGCGTTCAAACACTTCTTAACAAACTCCCCATCACTGAACGACTTTCCACAGCTTGCAATCAGTTTAGCTACCTTGAAGCTGGCCCGAACGGATGACAGGTTCATCTGTGTTTGGCGTAGCATTGTACTCTGCTGGGCAGCAAATCCACTTTTTAGCCTAGCCACCTTGTCTCTCCTCACTTGGCCCAGCAAGCTAGCATACTGCCCGCCATGGCGGGTTTCATAGTGTCGGCGGATGTTAAATTCTTTGAACACCGCCACCGTCTCTTTGCAGATTAGACAAACTGCCTTTTCCTTGCACTGGACAAAAAAATAGTCATCTGTCCACTGCTGTTTAAAAACTCTGCACTCTGAATCTATTTTCCGTTTCCCCAACAGTTTCGACATTTTGTTGCCTTGCTTTCTACCGTTCTCCACTCCCGCGCTTACTTGCCGCTTGATCGCCGCACGCACTTGTGGCATGATCGCCCGACATTGCGGCGCGAACTTGGTGACGTCACGTTGCCATGCGCTATTTGAGATCTCAAATATATGAAAAAGTACTATATAAAAATTAACAATTGCCTTTTATGGTATATTTAAATTTTCACTTCCCTCATAAAAAAAGCAAGAAATTAATGTTTTTTTTTTATTTCTATTTTTTAAATAGGCCATGTTTAAAAGGGGTTGTTTGGGATCGTTAAGGGGGCCACTCCAGTTGTTTAGGTGGGCCGGATCCGGCCCGCGGGCCGTAGTTTGGGGACCCCTGCTCTAAGAAATAAATGATTCAAACAAAACTTGAAACTGATTTTATTATTAACTTTAGTATTGTTTCAACAAGTTAGCTAGTTAATCCAGACATGCAGTTGTCTGTATTAGACATAACTATTACTTGATTAAGTCAGCTAGTAAGCTAGCTATTTCAGGCATTCTGTGGGATTGAATTAGTCAACTCGTTAGCTCTAGTTCAGATATTTAACTCTAACATCTGGACCGGTAGGACAGCATTCCTCTCTCACTCTGTATTCTACCTGTTGACAATTTGCTGATGCAATAAAGCTGCCAATGAAATTTAGATTAAATAAAACTAAATATATAAATAGCATTAATTGAACATTGAAAAATAACATGGCCGTCCAACGATCAACGGGTTTGAAATATTTTGACGCCGCATTGAAGAGGCAAAGACCGGCCAGTAAATGGTCTAGTACAGGGGTTTTTAAAGTATGAGAGAGTGAGCCCCCCCTCAGAGAACAAATTTCAGCTGAGTCCCCCCCCCCCAAAAAAATGTTCTAAATCCCTGTGTTTTGAAAGATCTTTTAATTATTTTACACATTTTAAACATCTGATCGTATTTTAAACATCTCTGATCATATTTCTTTGAAACATTTTTAACTTTTTTGAAACATTTTAACATATTTTTGAAACATTCTAAAAATCTTTGTGCGTTTTTAAACACATTTTAACATCTTTATCTAAGCATGTTTTTGCTTAACGTTTTTGAAACACATTTGAACATCTTAATCTGTAAACTGCCAGTTTAGCCTCCTTTTTTAGCTCACCTCAACTTTAGTGGGAGCAATGAGTTTGCGTAGCTGTGTTCGAAATCGTTCCCTATCACCGATACAGTGCATAGGGTGACCAGATCCCAATTCACCAGAAGTTGGACAAAGACTACGAGGCGACCTGGGACCTTCAGTGGGGGTTTCAGTCCGCAATAACAGATAATCCCCCGTTCCCCCCTTGTCCGTTCTATTTAGAAACATATTTGATAAACGTGTTTTATTTCGCTTATTTAGTTATATTTCATAATTAATTAAGGCCGCCACCAGAGGGCGCCTTCAACGCATTTACCGCCCTAGGCGATTGACTAGGATCGCCCTTGCATTGCTTCTTGGTGGTGGGCGTGCCCTTAACCTGCGTCCGAGACCAAGTTTCATTGACATGATCAAACAACCTGCCCCTCCCCCTGATGACAGCCCTGCTGTCTCCGCACGCAGCTATTTGATAAATGCTAGATGATAAATCACGCATTTCCAAAAAAAAAAAATCGAGTCTGACTGTCAATAACAATGCGGGACAACGTCTCAATTTGCGGGACGCGTTCAAAGTCATGGAAATGCGGGACTGTCCCGCACAAAGCGGAACATCTGGTCACCCTAACAGTGCACTATATAGGGTGCTCACCATTTTGTAGTGGTGTTCGAATTCTCCGTGGTAAATTTCACGCACTATAAAGTAGACTTAAAATACCCCAAATTTGAGTGAACATCCGATGTTCCCTACATGTTACTCCCGTATACCACAATGCAGTACGGTCGTGTTTTTCCGGCTCCGGCTTTCGTTTAGAAATGTCAACAATTTGTTTGGGATTTAACATAGAAAATATAACATTCAAAATGAATAAAAGAAAACTTGATCAAGGAAATGTAACATTCAACATCAATACAACCTCCAGCTTACCTCGTGGGTGCCCGGTTTGTTCACATGATGTGGGCGCATCTGTCTGCGTCACACAAATACCCGGCGCATTTACTGACGCAAAAGACGTTTAGAAATGTTCAGCGTAGTGTCCGAATTCTCGTTTGTTCGTTCCCTATATAGTGCTCTATATCATAAACACTATATAGGGAATAGTATGTGAGTGAATAGGGACGACGCGCTGCGTCTGTTTTTCCTGTTACTTTTTCTGGTTTATTTTGTGTGTATGTGTGTGTGTGTGTGTGTGTGTTGTGTGTGTTTGTATCCTTATAAAAGGGGGATGACAGGTCCGTCAGCTAGAATCAATAGGAGGCCGGTATGAAGCCCTTGCCTGAACCTGTCTGTGTTTTCTACCCACAATGCACTTGAATGTGACAGAGACAAATTCCACATTCCATACTCGATCATCGCCAAGGAAAATGTTAATAATTGTGGGGGGGGGGGGGGGGGGGGGGGGGGTGAGGGTCACACATAATAATATATAGTATAGTATAACACTTTATTAGAACTATACTAGAACTCTAATAAAAGGTAAAGAAATGGTGTAAAAATGTCTAGTTTCACGGAAGAGACCTTATATTATGATTGTTGTATTTTTTTTTGGTTTTAATTGTTTTGATTTTATGAATATACGTCAGTGGTTGATTTATTCCCCCGCCCTGATGGACACCAATGTAGTTAACGTCACCTGATACAGTGTACTACTTCCATCCAACTCTAATACAGTGGTTACAAAACCATTTGTCAAGTAATATCCATTACTTGACAAATTACTGCTCCATTACTGCTGGAGGAGGGAGAGCTGATCCTGGGGCAGGAGGCGGAGCAGGAGGGGGCCAGCCCTGAGGTCAGTCCCCGTCCTGGGTCCCATGTGGAAACGAGTCCATTCAGAGACTCCGGAGAAAACATTTTCTGCTTTCATTCTGTGGTATGAATGTAATGCTGTGCAGGGCATGCTAGCGTGTTAGCATAGCGAGTTTCACGGTCGTCCTGCACCCCCATTGAGAGGGGGTACACTATAATATCAACAGCCTAACATGGTCATTGTTCAGAGGTATAGTTTTAATCAGATGTAACATGAGAACGGCGCGCCGTGGCCATGACCCTTGCTAAGAGACCGACGCGAGGCCTACAGTCCCCGGGTTCCCCTAAAGCTCCTTCACTCTAACCCAACCCCTCCACCTGAACCACGCGAGGTCCTCACCAGAACCTCGTGTTGCCAGCCAGTGGGGTGCATGAACGCGCTAAAAGAGCGGCGTTCATTGAACGCACTTATATATTTTGTGAACGGTGAAGGACGCTCACGCACTGTTTACCGGCTCCCGTGGATTAACTGCAACAGGCATCATGCCAGCATGGCTTCTTAAAACAATAACGACAACGGAGCTAAATGAGTTTTATGAACAAACAAGTACAGATTAGAACGGTAAAGGTCTGAACGTCAGCCACATCGGTAACAAATGTAGATGTATGACGGATTGATGAGCAACGTTTGCTACAGTCCAATGGGTAGACTGATCTATCCAGCACACATCTAGGTGGACACGCTCACCTGTGATGTCAGAAGCTGCACATTTTCAAATGGCTTGTAACAGCTAATCACACTCACACCAGGTGGTATAATATGTCCGCTTTAAACAGTATTTTGTGTCATTTTCGTTGGGTGATGAAATTAAATGTGAGTAAACAACATCATACTAGGTTTGGCGTGGTGTAGTGAGCTAAAGCCAGTTATCTACAGCCAAAGTTATCTTAAACCTGGCTGGTACCGCTACGTTAACTTCCAATAACCCTGTCAAAAGGTGTGTCCGTTGTGGTTATTCTGGATTGGAATGAAACAATTGTCATGACAAGCTGTCCGAATTCAGGCCCAACTTGTCAGATTGATCTTACGTTTGGTCTTGGCTTACGTAGTCAGTTCAAAAGGCCCTGTAGTCTGCCTGCCTAGTTCCTGCCGGTCTGGTTCCTGCCTGCCTGGCTCCTGCCAGCCTGGCTCCTACCTGTTTTTAGACTTTGCCTGCGGTTCTGCCTGACTACTCCTCAGAAGGTGACCTGTCTTTTCTTCCTTTGTTTGGATTGTTTCCCTGTCTTAGTCTACAGCGGCCTTGTGCCCTTTTATGCTTTTTCAATCTTCCCGTGAGACCGGACTTTAGGTGGAGTTTCCAGGTCCCTTGTCACAAACAGACCACAAGCTAAGACGCAATGTTCAACCCTTTATTCCTGGGCTTTCATCACAGGATACCCCAACAACCAGCCCTTCTCTTACTCCAATTGATCACAAACAATAATATGTAACTAACAATGTTTGACTGATACATGAAAGAAGACCATTTAATGCTAATCCCAGCCCCCCAAATGCTTCCTGATCAACTCAAGAAAAGTAATTTAAAAAATGTACAGGAATTACTTTAAAAAAAACAAAAGCCATTAATTGTAAATAAGATATCCTGATTGAAATACAGTGCAGTACATTGGTAGATATTTTCATTAAAGGTTTTGCATCTGTTATTTTACAATTTATTCCCTAAATAATTACGGTCTAAAGCCTTAAAAAAAGGTGATGCTACTAAAAGTTTAGCAAAATATGTACATGTCATCGTTTACAAAATAGTTTAAACGTTGTAAAAAATATAACAGAAATTATAAAATACCCATCATATCCCAGGACGCCTCACAGAGCACACCTCACACTATTGATTAACACCTCGCTTGTCTTTGCTCTGTGAGCCATATAAGAATGATGTGAGGACTCATCAAATAATGATGATAAACACACCACGCCTCTTCTCCTGTGAAAGCTGGCATCAGGAAGCAATCTGACAGGTGTATTTCCTCCTCTAGTTTCCTGAGATGGGCCAAAAGTCACTGTTTGGCAAGTCCCAAGTCTTAGCAGTCCAGTCCGAGTTGAGTCCCAAATCAAGACAGGGAAAGGCAAGTCGAGTCCAAGTCAAAGTCCCAAACTTTTTCAAGTCTTGAACAAGTCATCATGTATTTTTACTTAATAATGTCATTATTAGGTTATTGATCATAATTTCAACATATCACTCTAATGTACAGTCATTTCTTATCAATACAGTAATATGTTCATTGTTTGTCTTCAAATGTGTTGATATGCGCATGCGCCGAAATCTTATGTTGTTAAAAGTAGCCCAATAGGGTGGGAAAACCGCCCAATCTGGCAACACTGCCTGAACGTCCTCAAAACGTAGGCCAATAGGTCAGTAAAAAACGCCCAATCTGGCAACACTGCTGAACGTCCTCACCTCCAGCGTCAAAGTAAATTAATGAGACCAACTGAAACGAAGCCAATATGAAACTTAAACTGTGATTCTGAAGAAAGCATAAATTGATATCGAAATTCAGTTTTGATATTATTGAAGTGTAGATTTGTCTTTTATTTTTCACATTTTGATCTTCATCAAAATGTTCTTGACTCAAGACATGTCGAGTCATTACAAGTCAAAGAGGCAAAGTCCGAGTCAAGTCTCAAGTCAATAGCAGTCAAGTCTAAGTCGAGTCCCAAGTCATGTGACTCGAGTTCACATCTCTGCTAGTTTCTGAGTTTGAATCATCAGATTCACTTTCAGGTCATAGTTTCCGTTGTCCGGTAATTACCGGTCATTGACCGGAAAAAAATGAGTAGGACCGAAAATTCTAAATGTCTCCGGTCAAAATGACCAATGGAAATAATTTTCTCTGCTTAATTTGAATTGTGTTTAAATATGCTACAGTGGTCATTTGTTTAGCCAATTCATGTAAAACAATGCGGGTCGGCCCGATATTTCCCACCACTATCCTCGAGCCGGGTCGGGCCGGGCCTTTGATCGAGCGTTTGTGGTTTTTTTTTGTTTTTTTTAATCATAGCTTTATTGGCCTAATCTGAGGAGAAATCTATGCCATAAACAGAAATATTATAGGCCTTTATTACTGGGGTCTTCTTATTATCCCGATAATGACCGGCGTTCTATACATTATCCCTTACATATATATTTAGCAGAGTAGGCCTAAGTAACAAATGTGTACAAAGTTACACATGTATTCAAAAAAACGTTGGGTTGAAATCGGGCTCGGACAGAACGTGCACGGGCTCGGGCCGGTGCGGGCTTGATTTTCTGGGCCCGATCTAAGCTCTAATAAAGACTGCTCAGCGAAGCCGCCTTGGGGAAGGAAGCGTCACGAGGCTTTTGTGCTTTTGTGTGATTTATGGTCTGATCCTGGGACTGGACCCATCTCGATGTCTCCCTCTCCAGCACCAGACCTGCAGACTGACTGGGAGGTGGAGGGGATGGACTGGGAGGTGCCAATGTCTCTCCGGATGACCTCAGGACCCAGACTTTGGTCATCATCATGACCGTCAGGGGTAGTTGTTCTTGAGGTATGTTCTTGTTGGTCCCTGGTTGGCTCAGGAGATTCACTGGACATTAGCGGTGTAGTTTCTGGAAGAGAAGGCATCAGAGAGTCAGGACATACAGCCAGCCTCCACATGAAGCAACACTCACTGAAGACTGAAGCCCAGTGGAGCAGCTCTGCAGCTGGGTACTCTCAGGTGGAGATGAGGACACAACCAGACACACAACCAGAGACAGCAAGACACACACACAGCCAGACACACAACCAGACACAGCCAGACACACACACACAGCTAGACACACACAACCAGAGATACACAATACCACCTGTAGAAAAAAACACCAACATTCTACACACCCGACACAACCAGGGACTCACCCAGAAACACAAACACCTAACACAACTAGAGACTCAGACAGACACACAACCACCCCCCAAAACCAGACACACAACCAACCCACACTACCACATATACAAAACAAGACACACACAATGAGCATGATTATAGATAAAGGTTGACAAATACTGTTCAATTACACCAGTGAAAAAAGGTCCAAAGGTCATCTTGGATTAAATTATTCTTTGATGTGATTAAGTTCCAGTCTAATATAGTCTAATAGATCCCCTCTCATCTATTTCTGGACAAAGCATTTCAGAGGTACAGGGTGAACTGATCATGAATATTTAATAGAATTTGGATTATTTCATATTGTCATTAGTTGCATAACTGCAGCTGTAACATAATTAACACAACTCACCTTCAGCAGACTGTGTTTCACTGGAGGGAGCTGGAGGGCTGGATGTCTCTAGACCTGCAGGCTGTGTTCAAACATACAGTTCATCCATACTGTTACACCACTGCATTAAATCCTCTGTCATTCTACTACATATAAGGTAGCACTGTACAAATACACTTTATATCATTTGACTAAGACCTACAATTAATTAGCAACAAGGTGTAACTATAACATTCAACAATAATAATAACTATAATAAAAAAGACAAAATAGCAGTTTATTATTAATGACACAGAGACCACAAATAATGGTCTGAACGTACAAGCTCCGTAGAGAGGAGAGGTGTGGATGAGGGACCAGACGTCGCTTCTCCAGCAGCTCCACCTGGACGGTTATAGAGTAGATAAAGTTAGCCTTACATTACAAACAAAACCTGTAGCTGCTGCTGCAGAGTAGCTAGCTAGCTACCAAAAATGAAGGCTTTCCTTTCCTCCTCCTATTTTCTCCATTTTCTAAATTGCGGGCCTGAAGCCTGCCTCTCTCTTTCTGCCTTTTTTCACCGTGCAATAAAGTAAAAATATGTTCAACTTTGGGCGCTGGGCCCAGGGTAGCAGCACTCATCAACAAAATAATAGATGTAACAAAATGTCCAACAACGTTGAAAAAGCTTTCCAAGTACATTTTTACAGTCAGAGCAGATCTCTGGGAGCAGCTCTGTGAGAGTTCTGTACTCTTGGTGTACAGACTCTGTCCTGGTGCTTGGGGTCTCTGCACTTCAAATGAGTGTGGGAATTTTTAGCATCAAACGGTAACCTGTCCCCCCCCTTTCAGGGAGCAAAGTAGGCTGCAAGATGGAAACTAGTGAGGGCAGCAAGGTTTATTACTTTTTTCTTTCTTTATTCTTTTCTCTACTCTAGTATGGTCAGAAAAATAAAACTGTGGTCTGCTTGAAAACGGGGTTCTATGTCCGCTTCCAAGTGAACTCTAGTTTGGTTTGCTTTAGGTTTTTAACGCAATCAGACCCGTCTATAACATGCTTGATGTTGTGTTAGTGTGTCGGCACTGCGGTTTCTGTATAAACTGTGTTAACAACTTGTTTTGAAAACAGGACGTAGTCACATGTGAAAAGTCGCTTACTCTCCATGTCAGCTCGGCCGTAGTCATTTCAATTAATTTACCATAAAGGATAGAAAATGGGTGCAATCCAAATGTAAGGGCGGCCGGCTTGACTGCAGTCAACTATATATCCCACCCACAACACACACGATGCCTTGTGGGTGGGATGTGCACTTTTTCCACACACAGGAAATAAAAAAAACATATTCAGCCATGTATACGTGAACTTTTTGAGATTAAAGTGAGTCAGACGTGGTGCAATAAGGAGGGGAAAGCAGTTATCGAGATATGGCCTGAAGAATATGTAAAAACATTTTGTGGCTCATAAAATTGTGTGTCATCGATTAGTTGTTTTAATTACTCAGTTAAAGAATGGTGGAAGTTCCTCCAAATGATTTTTAATTTGTAGGAACACCGAAGCAAAATGAAAAACAGAAGACCGGACAAAGTTGCTCCATTGTTATTGTCCTCAACTAGGAGGCGTTGGGAGTTTCCCTCGGAGGTTCTGTCCAACAGACGAGCGACCCGCCAACCGCGAGGCGTTGGTTTACAATACGGTCGGCCTATCAGAGTCCAGTGTGAATGCTGACCGAACCAAATGAAAATGTAACAAAGCCTCACCCTGAATTGGACCGAGTCTACAAACTAAAGGAGTGAAAGCGCCCTTTCTACCGTTTGTCCCTGCTCTGTGTTGTCATGACGACTCAGTGAGCTACGTTATAAACGCCACTGAGCTGGCGTTATGCTGGCCACATCTCCCCAGAAATGTTTTTAATCACAGCGATATCATTTGACTTGGTGTGAGTCAGTGACCCTTTCGAATCACTGGATATTAATAAATTATCTGTTACTCATTTACAAAGTGAAACATGTGGAAAAAGAACTTACCATAGTGCGCCCTTTCCCGTTTCAGTGTTTTCATTTTCTATAGGATAAAAATGTAAATAAAATATCAACATTGGGTTCATTACAAGGTCATCATCCAATAACTCCACCACTGCCAGGTAGGCAGTGATGGAGTATTACCAAGAAAGTATTACCAAAACTCAACAAAAATGTATGCTTTCCAACAAGAGATAAAAACACACCGGACCATCAGATCATATCTTATCAGATCATATCTTCTTGACACTGATTTCATCTTATAAACCAGTTGTCTGTAGAACCAAACCAGCTGTGAAGACAGTACAGGTATGGAGTGAGGAAGCTGTAACATCACTACAGGACTGTTTTGAGGGCACAGTATGGGAGGTATTTTCTCAGGGAGACAACTTGGAGGAGTATACCTCTAACGTCCTTGACTACATTCAGTTTTGCACCGAGACAGTACTGCGCACCAGAACCATCAAGGTGTTCCCTAATCAGAAACCCTGGTTTGGCGGTAATGTGAGGTCGCTGCTCAGGGCGAGAGATACTGCCTTCAGGTCGGGTGACATGCTGGCCTATAGAACTGCCCGACGAGACCTTAAAAAGGGCATTAAAGAGGACAAAGGCAAGAACAGACAGCGCATTGAGGGTGACTTTGAAAACACGGACCCCAGGGGCAGGTCTGCGGTCTGTTTCAAACCGACCGCAGAATGTCAGAGTAGGGGATCTGACATCCTCAACTACAACCTTGAACACCGGTGCGCCCCAAGGTTATGTACTCAGCCCAGCCCTATAAACCCTCTTCACCCCTGACTGAGTACACATCCATTCATCCAACACCATAATCTAATGAGCTGATGACTCCACTGTGGTGGGGCTCATTAGTGACCACAATGAGTGCCATTACAGGCAGGAGGTCCAACACATGGCAGAGTGGTGTGTGGAAAACAACCTGGTCCTAAACACCACCAAAACAAATGAGATCCTTGTGGACTTTAGGAGGTCCAAGAGGACCACGCAGACCCCACTTACCATCAATGGGGAAGAAGTGGAGAGGGTGGACTCTGTTAAATTCCTGGGGACGTACATCACCAAGGACCAAACATGGGCTACTAACATCTCCAACCTTGTAAAGAGGACCCAGAAGAGGCTCTTCTTCCTACTGAAGCTCAAACAGGCTGGTTTATCCACACACCTGCTCATTAACTTTTATAGGAGCACAATTGAGAGCAACCTCTGCAGGGCTGCAGTGTGCGGTATGAAGGCTGCACAGCGGAGAGCAGGAGGGACTTGGCCAGAGTGGTTAGGTCAGCAATAAAGATCATAGGAGCTGAGCTCCCAGACCTGGACTCTGTGTGTGGTGACCGCCTGAAGACGAAGGCAAGGTCAATAAGCACTGATAAAACTCACCCTGGACACACCTTGTTTGTCCCCCTACCATCAGGGAAGAGGTACCGCACACTGCGGGCCCGCACCACAAGACTGAGGAACAGCTTTTCCCCCAGGAGCTGTAGCCTCCATCACCCCCTCAACCCCCTAACAAAGCACTAAGGACAACTCTCCTCCAGGAGCAGTAGCTTCCACCACCCACAACCCCCCCGCCCTGCCCCTCCACACACACACACACACTGGACTTGATGGGCACAATATGGACAGGGTGTGTGTGTGTGTGTGTGTGTGTGTGTGTCTATCTAATCTACATATCACTATTTATATATGTTTTAAACACTTCTGTGATTTGGTCTTTGTCTTTGTGAGTGTCTTATTTGTCATCGTCTCATTGTGTCTTTTTGTGTTTTGTGTCATTTAACCATTTAAACTCTAACTGCTGCTAGAGAGTGCCAACCTGTATTTTGTTGTGTACTACAATCACAATTAAACTCCTTGAACCTTCACACATATTATTGTGTTCTGTATCAAAACAGTAATAACACTTACCTTATAATAAAGATGAATCAATTCTATATAGAGATAAACAATACAGTAACATGTCAGGACAGCAGTCAATATCATTCAGCATAACCATGATACATGTTAGTTTAATGTAACATGATACATGTTAGTTTAATGTAATCATGATACCTGTTAGTTTAGTGGTATCATGATACACATGATACATGTCAGTACTTTAATGTTATCATGATACATGTTAGTTTAATAAAATGCGTCGCTCCCAGGACTATGATTGATGTAATGAAAGATATGAATCCTATCATTATGAACTGCTCAATATATTCTATCTGTTACTAATTTACAAAGTGAAGCATGTGGAATACCTCTGAGCTTCCCCTCCTGTTCCGGTTTTTTCTTTCTCTATAAAATAAAAATGTGAATACAATTTAAACATGCGGTTCATTAGAGGGTCATCATCTAATAACTCCACGACTGCCAGCTAGGGTCACACATATTATTGGGTTCTGTATCAAACCAGTAAAAACACTTACCTTCTGAAGTCGCTTACGCATGTCTATATAGAGATAAAGAATACAGTAACATGTCAGGACAGCAGCCAATATCATTAGTTTAGTAACATTAGTATAATGTAACCGTGATACATGTTAAAGTTTAATCTAACATGATACATTATTATGAACTGCTCCATATATTCTAATCATGTAGAATCAGTTAAATTAGTTCCTGGTTTCCACTCTGAATTAGCCTCTACACAGAAAACATCTTGACAGACTGAATACGTGTAGGGAGACGGCTGCCATTATCGTGGTCAAACAAGGACAGAAGTCTTTCTACCCTTTGTCCCTGCTCTGTGTTGTCATGACGACTCAATGAGGTACGTTATAAACGCCACTGAGCTGACGTTATGCTGGCCACATCGCCCCAGCTATGAGAGTAGTGTCTTATATACATGGATAGCACCATTCTATCATCTAATATCTAGATGATGTTGTTCAGTAGGTCTGCCACTCTGGTCCCTCTGCTGGGTAGGCTCTGACTCTCTGGTACAATAGGATGAAATGTTTTAATCACAGCGATATCATTTGACTGTGTTTGAGTCAGTAACCCTTGAAAATCACTGGATATTAATAAGTTATCTGTTAGTTATTAACACAGTGAAAAATGTGGAATAAGAACTTACTGTCACACGCCTTAACCTGTTCCGGTGTTTCCTTTTTCAATAAAATAAAAATGTCAATCCAATATGAACATTGATTTCATTACAAGGTCATCATCAGTGGTGGATGAAGGTGGTCATTGCCCCCTAGGTTACTATTTTTGTGAGGCCTTCGTACTGATCACGCAGAAAAAACTAAATTCAGTGCCATGTGTAAAAGCGTGCTAGGATTATTACATGGCCCTCACGCACACACTCGGAAGCACTGGCATAAACACACACACACACACACACACACACACACACACACACACACACAGAGACAGCCTTCACTAAAACGGCAATGAGACAGAAACAATTGTGAATTCCCCATATCTGCTGCTACAACGTATTTCTGGGGACCGACAAACAGAACTCCCTAATGAGGCTGGTAAAATCCAATTTGCGCAAAATATCGCTTTCAATGGACGGATCAGAGACGAGTGATTCAGTCTCTTTTGGTCCATTGTGGATCTCAGTCTATCTTTTACTAGCGCCAATTAGTGCTGGGCGGTATGACCAAAGATTTATATCACAGTATTTTTCTCAATTCTAACGGTTTCACGTATATGACGGTATTCTTTTTAATGCATTTTTCAGGTGTTCACTAGTGCGGCCACTAACAATTAATTTTCTAACGACTAATCTTTCGACAAATTTTTCAATCAATCGACTCATCTAAACTACTAATTTAAAAATAATTAAAAATAATAATTACAAATAATAATAATTACGCGCTGAAAGCAGGCAGGCACGCAGATATGGTGCTCGGGATTGCATTTGCGTGAATGGCGGGGTTTAAAACATTACTGCCAAAGTCCTTTTAAGTAATATAACGCAGGTTCACAAGGCAGCCACAGGAGACGCCAACATTGTTTTCAACCGCTCGGTACCGCGCCGTATTAATTCCCAAGTTTTGAAAATAAAATAAAGTATTTGAAGCGAATAAGTGACTCTATTTTTGATTTGTTTATTTGGTTTTGAACGAATAGTTTTGGATGCATGCATCGGCTTTGAGTTTGTTTGTTTGTTGCTTTGAAATGGCATACCCTCGCAACACACACGCACACACCTTCATTTATTCAAGCATACAGCCACTACAACCTGCCGATCTTCAATCAAAACAACATCAAGTAAGTGATGCCGCAGGGCGTTGACAAGTCCTTCCCGAGGCGTCCATAGGCTTTATGGTTTATATGTTTGAAAGCCGTGACACACTCTTTTACCAGCTGGCCTGAAATATCACGCCGCGCAGTCATGGACCTATAAAGAAAGTTGCAGTCAGTCGTACCATTCTTGTTTAGAAGCGCAACAACGAAAAGGGTCCCGTCTGAAACAGTGTCGCGCGGCGCAGCGTCCCGAACGTTGTGTAATCAAACACACTGGTATGGAGGTATACCAAAAAATCATATCATAACGAAAATACACACCGGTATGCGGTGTGAACCGGTATACCGCCCAGCACGAGCGCCAGTTTTGAAAAAGAGCGCCCCCCAATGGCATTGGCCACAGGCAAAGTCATAAATAGTGGAGAGCTATATCGACAAATGGAAACACTTCGCTTTCCCCTTTTCATACATTCTGCCTCTTTGCTGTCCAGCAGACATGACTTATTCATTTACAACCAAATTGACTTTATGTCTCTGGCCATATGACATGGCCCACACATATACCCAATCATTTGCTTCACTTTTTAATGGTTCTTGTTATGGGCCAATAGGGGTGAAGACTTTTTTTATTTTAAGTAAAATTGAAAATAGTCTGGCCAATCCAGGGCCCCTTGCACACCTGGGCCCCTAGGCTCAGCCGAGGCTAGCCTGTATGTTAATCCGCCTCTGGTCATCATCTAATAACTCCACCACTGCTAGGTTCACACATACTATTGTGTTCTGTATCAAACCAGTAATAACACTTACCATCTCATGTATTTGTTTTTCGAATTCTATAGAGAGAAACAACACATCGACATGTCAGGACAGCAGTCACTATCATTGAGCATAACCCTGATACATGTTAGTTTATTGTAACTATGATACATGTTAGTTTAATGTAAAATGATACATGTTAGTTGAATGTAACCATGATACACGTTAGCTTAATGTAACATGATACATGTTAGTTTATTGTAACTATGATACATGTTAGTTTAATGAAACATGATACATGTTAGAGTTCAATGTAACCCTACCTCCGAGGACTATGATTGATTTTAAAGGTATCCATCCTATTATTATGAACTGCTGCATATATTTTAATGTAGAATCAGTTGAATCAGTTCCTGGTTTCCACTCTGAATTAGCCTCTACACAGAAGAACATCTTGCCAGACTGAATACGTGTAGAGAGACGGCTGCCATTATCGTGGTCAAACAAGGACAGAAGTCTTTCTACCCTTTGTGCCTGTTCTGTGTTGTCATGACGACTCAGTGAGCTACGTTATAAACGCCACTGAGCTGACGTTATGCTGGCCACATCGCCCCAGCTATGAGAGTAGTGTCTTATATACATGGATAGCTCCGTTCTATAATCTAATATCTAGATGATGTTGTTCAGTAGGTCTGCCACTCTGGTCCCTCTGCTGGGTAGGCTCTGACTCTCTGGTACAATTAGATTAAATGTTTTGAATCACAGCGATATCATTTGACTTGGTGAGAGTCAGTAACCCTTGCAAATCACTGGATATTAATAAATGATCTGTTACTCATTTACAAAGTGAAACATGTGGGATAAGAACTTACCAGTTAAATCCCTTTCCATTTTCAGTCTTCTATAAACCAATGCTATGAAGTGATAAACAACACATGTCAGAACAGAAGTCACCATCATTCAGCATAACCCTGATACATGTTAGTTTAATGTAAACATGATACATGTTAGTTTAATGTAAACATGATACATGTTAGTTTAATGTAAGCATGATACATGCTAGTTTAATGTAACTATGATACATATGTTAGTTGAATGTAACCATGATACTTGTCAGAGTTTAATGTAATATGATAAATGTAAGGTTAATGTAACCATGATAGATGTTAAGAGTTGAATGTAACATGATACATAAAATAGATGAATGCAACGCTTACCTCCCAGGACTAACAATATAATGAAAGATATGCATCCTATTATTATGAACACAATCGTAACATATGGAAAACATGTAGAATCAGTTGAATCAGTTCCTGGTTTTATCTGCACCCCTCCCACAGAACCACACCTGAAACCAGAAGGACAAAACCACGTTTAGTTCTAGAGTAGTAGACTGGGTGATGGTACGAAGGTACTGGGTTCGATCCCCAATGTCCACAACCAACCTGTAGGCCTTCAGGAAGGTTCTTGAGCTAGATGCCCGACCCCTAACTGTTCCTAATGACCTGTATCTACCTGTGTCTGAATTCACTGGACACCGCTTTGGAGAAAATGACTAAATGGTAAATTATATATATGATCAAGCATTAATGACACTTTTATAATGTCTAATTCTGATAATTTAATTATTAAATTGGAGAGTAAACAAACATAACATTATGACTATGGCAAATAAAAGCCACACCAGTACATGATATATTGCCCAGGCCTAATTCTTAACAACCATTATTGTACTTTATGGACAGATTGTTTAATTAACTCCACTTACATCGTGTGGGGTTGGCATGACAATGTGGCCTTTGAGAATGTGTCATTATCTGCTGAGTCACTACAGAAGAATCCATCCAGGGCCTCACACTCAGCATCTGATGTTGATGAACATGACCTCTTCACCTTCAGACCAAGACCTGTCAATCACAACAGTTACAGACAACCTGAGAGTACACAACTTATGTTATAAATATGAGCAACACAACTTATCTGTTATCAACATGAACAACACAACTTCTCTGGTATTAACATGAACAACACAACTTCTCTGGTATCATCATGAACGATACAACTTCTCTGATATAAACATGAACAACACAACTTCTCTGATATAAACAACACAACTTCTCTGATATAAACATGAACAACACAACTTCTCGGATATAAACATGAACAACACAACTCTGATATGAACATAAACACAATGGTCTCATCAACACAATATATGGGGGTTGCATGGGGGGCGTTTCCATTTAATAATATAGATGTACCTTTGTCACACTTTGTACAGGCAGTGCATTGCTTCTGTCCGCTAAGGTCTTCTTTGAAAGTACCATCGGGGCACTTTGAGCACAATGAACTGGTTGTCGCTGTGCAATCCCTACGAACCCTATATCCTGTTGGAAAGAACGTTTCAAATATGTTGTTTTCCAATGGATTTGGTTGAAGAAATCATACAGAAGTATTTTGTACAACAGCTTGACAACAGCTGGGTTAATGGACTCTTACCAGCAGGACATGCAAGGCAGCAGACCTGTCCCACTCTGTATTCATCGCTGGTACACAATGGTGATGCAGTACTAGCAACGCCATAAGTATTACAAACTGAACATATTAGGAACATCATTTGTAAGAACATGGTGGTCCAGTTTGTATGACCTTCAACCATCTGATGGTTTTTGGCAGATAATTCTTCTGTGTGTCTGTGCAAGTCTTGTTATTCAATCATTCATTGCCATGCAGCTACAGACTTTTCTTGAAGTTCAGAAACATCTGGAGGGATAAAAAAAAATTCAGGAGTTAATAAATGTATTAAAATCTTTACTTTTCTCTAAACCAAAATAAAACATTAGAGCTGTTAAACAAAGTTGTTAAGCTTTTATGTTTGCATTAACTGTGATCTAACGCTTATCATTTTGCTGTGATAAACTTAATACATTTGTGAGTGTTAAAAGTGTGTCAAAAATATAATGTACCAATTTTATGTTCAATGGGCTACATCATTTTCTAGATTGATTTGGTATTTGGATCCTATGTTCAATATAGGATTTCTTTGTGTGAAACACTCCACCTTACTCATCCATGTAGGCCTGCACAAATACACACATACATATACGCATACTAAACCCCAAACAGTCACCTGGCTGCAGAAGATCTCAGGGCCTAGGGGCCAATCACCAGCCTGGAGGCCTGTGTGTAGGCCAGCCCAATGAGCAGGCCCCAGGCCTATAGGAGGTCTGCACCTGGAGTTAGGGCTCTATTGATGGTTCATCAGCTGAGACACAGGGTCTCTTATGATGTTCCCAGGAGCCAGAATGTTTGTTGAAATATACCAATCCTATTTTATAAATACAACCGCGGAGTTCTTCGTTGTTTCTCCGTGAGGGAACTAAGTGAAAGCGAAAGTAAGAATGGCACCATAAACGTATCACTCTTTTCATGCAGTTATAGTTTTATAAACCACCTGAACTTTCAAAAAAAGTGTGAACGACCTGAATATAATGACGAGGATTTCAGTTTTGACATAGACAGCGTTTACATTACCTTACCTTAATAGAAAGCGTCCAAACATTCAAAGTTCCTGGTGAAACACATTCCTTCGTCCTCCTGCAACAAAATCCAGGAACTCATGAATATTCATGAAGTGTCAACGCTGTCACGCCTTCTCATTGGTCGGATTTGAATACATCCATACGCCCTCGTTGAGGAAGGCACGGAAGAGGTCCACTATAAACTCATACCTGCCCTTAAAGGCAGGTATTGCAAGTGTGATAATGCAAGCCGTTTCAAATCACTACTGGTTTTATTCATGGTAATTCAATGACCAAACCATTATTGTAGGTTGGTGGATATTTGACCTCGTTTGAACCTTTAAATAGCTGCAACACACGCTCATTAAATTAAAATATCTCAGAAGAGATTGCATTTCCGATGCATCATCTTATATCCGTGGAGCATGCCCTATCAGTTCAACTGATCCTGGAGAAACGCCACAATGTCAAGGAGATCATGATGGGCGTCCCGTCTGAACGACCCCACATTCCTGAGGTTCCTGAGCAAAGTGGACAAACCAATAACAATACCATCAATATTACGGATGGACGTTAGTATCGCCCACCGTCTCAAACATAAACCAGAATTAAACTGGATTCAACCCAACAGGCGGGACTTCTATGAATTACAGCTCTCAAGTGAATGAGCATTTGTCGTTCTGAGGATTTTGAGGTATCACATTATTTCAGAAAGATAAGAGCAGATCTTTTTTCATGAACATTTCTCAGAAAAAAATTCTCAGAAAGAGATAATAAACTCTTCATTTCATAAAAACAGGGCATCATCTTTTCAAGCATTACAATTTTTTTCAGAATACAGAAAAAAAGAGTAGATTATTATTTTTATATTGTATTTTTTTATGTGAATGTATTGATTACGCTTCCGTTCGACTCGATTCACGTGTCACATTAAAACTCAAACCAGGGCTGCCGTTTCATATTTCTCCAGCAGATGTCACTGCTGGTGAACTAAATATTAGATGAACATAGGCTAGCGAGAGCATTGTTCTTGTCATTCTTCTGCGCAAGGTGCGCACGATGTACTTGTGAATCCTGTACAATGTTTATAAACATGCATTCCTGTTGGACAGAACATTTTTGCCAATCGACTGTTAACTCTAAGAAATAAGAAATAAATGATTTAAACAAAAACTTGAAACTGATTTTATTTATTTAACTATAGCATTGTTTCAACAAGTTAGCTAGTTAATCCAGACATGCAGTTGTCTGTATTAGACAGAACTATTGCTTGATTAAGACAGCTAGTAAGCTAGCTATTTCAGGCATTCTGTGGGATTGAATTAGTCAACTCGTTAGCTGTAGTTCAGATATTTAACTCTAACATCTGGACCGGTATGACAGCATTCCTCTCTCACTCTGTATTCTACCTGTTTTTTATAATTTGCTGATGCAATAAAGCTGCCAATGAAATATAGATTAAATAAAACTAAATATATTAATAGCATTAATTGAACATTAAAAAATAACATGGCCGTCCAGCGATCAACGGGTTTGAAATATTTTGATAGCAACAAGGTTGTGCGGTAACATATAAAAGGCAAAATATGGTATGATACATTGTTTGGTTGAACATGATTGTATACGATTGGCCACATTGGCTGCCATATCATCATTGCCTTGCGGTTCTCACCTGGCGTCGATCAAATGGACCGCACAGCTCAGGGGTCAAGGCACCCTAAGGATGTAATACATCTGAATGTAGGCTTCATTAACAAGTAATTACCCAACCTATAAAATATATTGCTTTACTTGCAGTAAGTATCCAGATGTCCCTGAATGTCTATGCCGAGTGATGAAAAACTAATTAGATCCATTGTGGTATGGCTGTCTCGGGCTAGGTATGACTCGGAGATTGGTAAATGTTCAACACGTGGTTTATTCTAACGGAGACACAAGGTAAACAAGCTTGCGTTCTGGAGGTGGTTCATGAAGCATCTCTCAAGCACAGGTAAATTAACGTTTATATTGGGAGTGGGCGGAATGGTAAATAAACCACGCCTACATGTTCTTATTTACCCAGGTAAACCTTTGGTCTGTCTTGGCTTTAGCGGACTTGGCAAAGTGGCCATGTTTGTATTCTTTAACTTATCTACAAAATCATTAAACCATACATGGTGTTGTCTATTATGTGAAGAAGAAACCATTCATAACTGTTAGCTTGAAACATGTCATCAGAAATAGCATAGACTATACTACAAGGCAGATCACGAGGCAAAGGGGTTGTTCTTTTTAACGGAAGGTTGGGATGCAGAGCAGACACACACGAGAAAGCGCAAAAAAAGCGATCTACACTAAAAACACAGGAGTATCTAAAATGCAGACTCTGAATATGTTCCTGTTGTGGCCGCTAAAGGGCAGTGTGTTTATCAACCCGTCCGATAGCCAGGCTATTGTACATCATGGGTTATCATACACCATGGACTGTCTGTACTGCCATAGACTATGAAACAGCCTCATAGAGGGGAGTTTATGCTAAGGCTTTTCTTCATGGCTTTCTTAGTATGGTAGGGTACACCATGATGTGCTTTCACTCATTGAGTCGTGTTTCCACTTCAAAACATGAAAGCTACACTTGCACGGCTGGAGCCCACTTGAACGGGGCTACAGCTGTGTATATCACACGACATTACAAATTTTAAAACAGCCGTCATTATCTGTCTGTAGATATTTTCATAACGAGTGATTCCTTTCTATTTTAACCCACCTGCTTTCTATAATCCTCTGTATATTGTCATAGTGGGTCCAGTCTGTATATCATAGTGGGTCCAGTCTGTATGTCTTCATAACGCAGAGGTCTATGAAACTGATTTGGTGAATCAGTGTGTTGGTCCGTAGGTCCGATTCTAAAGCATGAAAATGCTGTTTCTTAACTGACATTAGCCTGATGTTGGGGTGAACAGGAAGTGGGCGGGGTAAGCAGGCGTAGACATGTATACAAAGACAAGGCATTGGCCTTTAGATCGTACCTCAACGTCGACGCCGCATTGGAGAGGCAAAGACCGGCCAGTAAATGGTCTAGTACAGGGGTTTTTAAAGTATGAGAGAGTGAGCCCCCCCTCAGAGAACAAATTTCAGCTGAGCCCCCCCCCCCAAAAGAATGTTCTAAATCCCTGTGTTTTGAAAGATCTTTTAATTATTTTACACAATTTAAACATCTGATCGTATTTTAAACATCTCTGATCATATTTCTTTGAAACATTTTTTGAAACATTTTAACATATTTTTGAAACATTCTAAAAATCTTTGTGCGTTTTTAAACACATTTAACACATTTTAACATCTTTATCTAAGCATGTTTTTGCTTAACGTTTTTGAAACACATTTGAACATCTTAATCTGTAAACTGCCAGTTTAGCCTCCTTTTTTAGCTCACCTCAACTTTAGTGGGAGCAATGAGTTTGCGTAGCTGTGTTCGAAATCGTTCCCTATCACCGATACAGTGCATAGGGTGACCAGATCCCAATTCACCAGAAGTGGGACAAAGACTACGAGGCGACCTGGGACCTTCAGTGGGGGTTTCAGTCCGCAATAACAGATAATCCCCCGTTCCCCCCTTGTCCGTTCTATTTAGAAACATATTTGATAAACGTGTTTTATTTCGCTTATTTAGTTATATTTCATAATTAATTAAGGCCGCCACCAGAGGGCGCCTTCAACGCATTTGCCGCCCTAGGCGATTGACTAGGATCGCCCTTGCATTGCTTCTTGGTGGTGGGCGTGCCCTTAACCTGCGTCCGAGACCAAGTTTCATTGACATGATCAAACAACCTGCCCCTCCCCCTGATGACAGCCCTGCTGTCTCCGCACGCAGCTATTTGATAAATGCTAGATGATAAATCACGCATTTCCAAAAAAAAAAAAAATCGAGTCTGACTGTCAATAACAATGCGGGACAACGTCTCAATTTGCGGGACGCGTTCAAAGTCATGGAAATGCAGGACTGTCCCGCACAAAGCGGAACATCTGGTCACCCTAACAGTGCACTATATAGGGTGCTCACCATTTTGTAGTGGTGTTCGAATTCTCCGTGGTAAATTTCACGCACTATAAAGTAGACTTAAAATACCCCAAATTTGAGTGAACATCCGATGTTCCCTACATGTTACTCCCGTATACCACAATGCAGTACGGTCGTGTTTTTCCGGCTCCGGCTTTCGTTTAGAAATGTCAACAATTTGTTTGGGATTTAACATAGAAAATATAACATTCAAAATGAATAAAAGAAAACTTGATCAAGGAAATGTAACATTCAACATCAATACAACCTCCAGCTTACCTCGTGGGTGCCCGGTTTGTTCACATGATGTGGGCGCATCTGTCTGCGTCACACAAATACCCGGCGCATTTACTGACGCAAAAGACGTTTAGAAATGTTCAGCGTAGTGTCCGAATTCTCGTTTGTTCGTTCCCTATATAGTGCTCTATATCATAAACACTATTTAGGGAATAGTATGTGAGTGAATAGGGACGACGCGCTGCGTCTGTTTTTCCTGTTACTTTTTCTGGTTTATTTGTGTGTATGTGTGTGTGTGTGTGTGTGTGTGTGTGTGTGTGTGTGTGTGTGTGTGTGTGTGTGTGTGTGTGTGTGTGTGTTGTGTGTGTTTGTATCCTATAAAAGGGGGATGACAGGTCCGTCAGCTAGAATCAATAGGAGGCCGGTATGAAGCCCTTGCCTGAACCTGTCTGTGTTTTCTACCCACAATGCACTTGAACGTGACAGAGACAAATTCCACATTCCAATGTGGAATTTGGGGGGGGGGGGGTGAGGGTCACACATAATAATATATAGTATAGTATAACACTTTATTAGAACTATACTAGAACTCTAATAAAAGGTAAATAAATGGTGTAAAAATGTCTAGTTTCACGGAAGAGACCTTATATTATGATTGTTGTATTTTTTTTTGGTTTTAATTGTTTTGATTTTATGAATATACGTCAGTGGTTGATTTATTCCCCCGCCCTGATGGACACCAATGTAGTTAACGTCACCTGATACAGTGTACTACTTCCATCCAACTCTAATACAGTGGTTACAAAACCATTTGTCAAGTAATATCCATTACTTGACAAATTACTGCTCCATTACTGCTGGTGGAGGGAGAGCTGATCCTGGGGAAGGAGGCGGAGCAGGAGGGGGCCAGCCCTGAGGTCAGTCCCCGTCCTGGGTCCCATGTGGAAACGAGTCCATTCAGAGACTCCGGAGAAAACATTTTCTGCTTTCATTCTGTGGTATGAATGTAATGCTATGCAGGGCATGCTAGCGTGTTAGCATAGCGAGTTTCACGGTCGTCCTGCACCCCCATTGAGAGGGGGTACACTATAATATCAACAGCCTAACATGGTCATTGTTCAGAGGTATAGTTTTAATCAGATGTAACATGAGAACGGCGCGCCGTGGCCATGACCCTTGCTGAGAGACCGACGCGAGGCCTACAGTCCCCGGGTTCCCCTAAAGCTCCTTCACTCTAACCCAACCCCTCCACCTGAACCGCGCGAGGTCCTCACCAGAACCTCGTGTTGCCAGCCAGTGGGGTGCATGAACGCGCTAAAAGAGCGGCGTTCATTGAACGCACTCATATATTTTGTGGACGATGAACGACGCTCACGCACTGTTTACCGGCTCCCGTGGATTAACTGCAACAGGCATACCAGCATGGCTTCTTAAAACAATAATGACAACGGAGCTAAATGAGTTTTATGAACAAACAAGTACAGATTTGAACGGTAAAAGTCTGAACGTCAGCCACATCGGTAACAAATTTAGATGTATGACGGATTGATGAGCAACGTTTGCTACAGTCCACTGGGTAGGCTGATTGACTGATCTATCCAGTACAAATCTAGGTGGACACGCCCACTTGTGATGTCAGAAGCTGCACATTTTCAAAGGGCTTGTAACGGCTAATCACACTCACACCTGGTGGTATAATATGTCCCTGTATTTTGGGTCATTTTCATTGGGTGATGAAATTATATGTGAGTAAACAACATCAGACTAGGTTTGGGGTGGTGTAGTGAGCTAAAGCCAGTTATCAACAGCCAAAGTTAGCTTAAACCCTGCTGCTACCGCTACGTTAACTTCGAATAACCCTGTCAAAAGGTGTGTCCGTTGTGGTTATTCTGGTTTGGAATGAAACAATTGTCATGACAAGCTGTCCGAATTAGTATTGGGAATATGTACACTTGTGTACATACATACACTCTACACAATAATCATTTTTTTCAATGGACAACCCACAAATATTATAACAAGAAATGTTATAATCTTTGATTGTCAGCACCTGTCTGGGCTCAGTGACTCTGTGGCCTCCTGCTGGTTATTCTCGGTTTTGTCCACCATGTGTCTATTTTACATTAAGGGCATTTAGCAGACGCTTTTATCCAAAGCGACTTACAATAAGTGCATTTGTTACAATAAGTACATTTGTCATAAGAAGTGAAACAATATATCGCTGTCGGTACAGTAAAGATGTTCATAGAACCAAGTTCAAGTATTACAATCGCTAGGCTAACCCATTCCCCGTGTAAAGCAATGATAGCAGCTACTGTAGATGCTACACAATTAAGTACCTTGAATAAGTGCAATGTACAAGTGCCAGGACGAACAACATTCAATGGTGGCTGTGCATTGGTTTCTATGCAGAGTCGAGGTGAACTCTGAACAGGTGAGTTTTGAGTCTTTTGCGGAAGCTGGTGAGCGACTCTGCGATCCTGACATCGGTAGGGAGCTCGTTCCACCACTGAGGTCCCAAAACAGAGGAAAGTTGTGACTTCGCTGATCGACCTTTGCTTGCTCTTAGCGATGGCGGTACCAGACGTCCAGCTGAGGTAGTTGAGCGGAGGGATCGAGCTGGGGTGTGTGGCTTTACTAATGCTTGGAGGTAGGCAGAGGCAGTTCCATCGACTGCCTTGTATGCCAGTACCATCATCTTGAATCTGATGCAATCTATTACAGGGAGCCAGTGGAGGTCTCGGAAGAGGGGGGTTACATGTGAGAACTTTGGTAGGTTGAACACGAGGCGCGCTGCCGCATTCTGGATGCGCTGCAAGGGTTTAATCGCAGAGGCAGGGAGTCCAGCCAGGAGCGAGTTGCAGCTTCTGCAGGACTAGAAGCTAAGCTGCTTCCCTTGTGAGGAAGGGCCGATCCTGCGGATGTTGTAAAGTGCAAATCTGCAGGATCGGGCCACCGCAGTGATGTTTGCGGTGCAGCATAACTGATTGTCCAACACTACACCAAGGTTTTTGGCAGTCGGAGAAGGAGATACAGTGATGTTCTCAACAGTGACCAGTAAGTCCATGTGTGGGCAAAGAGTGTCGTCAGCATAGAAGTGATAGGAAAAGCTGTGGGATGTAATTACAGAGCCCAGAGATCTGGTATAGAGGGAGAACAGAAGAGGCCCCAGTACAGAGCCTTGAGGGACACCAGTATCAAGCATGCAAGGTTTGGACAAGGAGCCATTCCATGTTACCTGATAAGTGCGATTCATCAGGTAGGATGTGAACCACTATTTTTGTAGTGCCTCTGACTTCGCCTCTCACCTGTCCATCATGGTCTCCCACCCTTTTTCCTGCTCACCTGTTCCTCATTGTTTGTTAACTACTCCTATTTATATCCTGGGCTGTCAGGGCCAACTTGTCAGATTGATGTTACGTTTGGTCTTGGCTTACCTAGTCAGTTCAAAAGGCCCTGTAGTCTGCCTGCCTAGTTCCTGCCGGTCTGGTTCCTGCCTGCCTGGCTCCTGCCGGTCTGGTTCCAGCCTGTGGTTCTGCCCTCTGACTGATCCCTGACTACTCTTCAGAAGGTGACCTGTCTTTTCTTCCTTTGTTTGGATTGTTTCCCTGTCTTAGTCTACAGCGGCCTTGTGCCCTTTTGTGCTATTTCAATCTTCCCGTGAGACCAGACTTTAGGTGGAGTTTCCAGGTCCCTTGTCACAAACAGAACACAAGCTAAGACGCAATGTTCAACCCTTTATTCCTGGGCCCTCATCACAGGATACCCCAACAACCAGCCCTTCTCTTGCTCCACTTGATCACAAACAATAATATGTAACTAACAATGTTTGACTGACACACGAAAGAAGGCCATTTAATGCTAATCCCAGCACCCTAAATGCTTCCTGATCAACTCAAGAACAGTAGTAAATAAAAAGCACAGGAATTACACTTAAAAAAGCAAAAGCCATTAAATATAAATAAGATATCCTCATTGATGTACAGTGCAGTAGAAGTTTAGCAGACAAACAAAATATAGTTGTATGGGTGAAATATGTACATGTCATCGTTTAAAAACGTAAATATATAAAATATACTACAATTTTCTCTCAAAGACAAGTGGTTCCTCTCACCCAACATCTCCTTATCTCCGTATTAACATTCCCTGTACATCTTCCATGGTGGACGCCCAAGAGATGTGGAGCTTGGAACCAAACAAACGTTACCCATCATATCCCAGGACGCCTTATAGACCAGACCTCACACTATTCATTAACCCCTCGCTTGTCTTTGCTCTGTATGTCACATATAGAAGTATAATGTGAGGATTGATCAAATAATGATGACACACCACGCCTCTTCTTCTGTGAAAGCTGGCATCAGAAAATAATCTGCCAGGTATATTTCCTCCTCTAGTTTCTGAGTTTGAAACATCAGATTCACTTTCAGGTTGATCCAGAATTTTTAGAACTGCGTTACTTTGTCTCCTGTAATGTCATTCACCTTCAATAGTGAAACACGCTCAATGTTAAGGAATCCTGGGACTGGACCCATCTCGATGTCTCTCCCTCCAGCAGCCGACCAGCAGGCTGACTGGGAGGTGAAGGGGATGGACTGGGAGGCACTAATGTCTCTCCTGATGACATCGTCCTCAGGATCTCTGGACATTAGCGGTGTAGTTTCTGGAAGAGAAGGCAGCAGAGAGTCAGGACATACAGCCAGCCTCCACATGCAGCAACACTTACTGAAGACTGAAGCCCAGTGGAGCAGCTCTGCAGCTGGGTACTCTCAGGTGGAGATGAGGTCACAACCAGACACACAAACACACACAGCCAGACACACACACACACAGTCAGACACACACACACAGTCAGACACACACACAGACACACAACCAACCCTCACAACCACACACAAAAAACAAGACACACACAATGAGCATGATTATAGATAACGGTTGACCGCAGGGCCCGGTTTCCCGAAACCTTCTTTAAGCCTTCTTAACGCTGAGTCATTCGTAACCTCTACTTAAAGATCTCCCTTAACATTTTGCGTGTTTCCCGAAACGTTCTTTACTACGAATCTCTTTAGTACGTTGTTCGTTGGTAAGGTTGGTCTGAAGCGCTCGTAGGACCTTCTTAGCTCTACCGTAGTGATGTTTCGGTGCCTGGCTCTAGTCGCCGCCACTGTACAGTAACCTTTAGAAATCCCCGTTGCTCATTAAACTGCCACATTGGCAGTGTTGTGTTTCACCATTGGTTTTAAGTCAGGTATTTTAACAGTTAATGGAAGGACGTGATATGAGGCGTAGCAGGATAATAATGCAGGATAGCAGGGTAGGCCAAGTTGTTTAATTGTTCATTCCAAGGTCGCATCCGTAGTCAATTGAGGCCAAATCAAACGGCATGTTTGAATTAACAATGTTGTCTCGGCTGTTATTGATTTGGGCCGTTGGTACAATAGGCGAGTTCAGTTTGATTCGCTCACCAACAATTAAAAAATGAACAAAACTGTCTTCTAAATTATGGAAATTATACTGAGAAACGAATAAACCATTAGGAGCAACGATTGAACGGCGGTCAAAATACTTTTTTCAACCACCGCCTCTTTCCCTTGACATTTCCCACTGCAGGAAATGTATACATGATCCCACTGCGCAATGTGTCGTCGGTGTGCCGTCCTCAGTATGTCTGTTAATACCCTGACGGCCAGCTAAACTCTTTCCCAAAACACCAAGACTCTGCAGACGTATATCTCACTTCCACGGGTTTATTGGACGCACATGGGAAAAGGTGAAACTGCAACACACAAATAAAAGGGCAGAGAAATCAGAAGTGTCTTACAATGAAAACTATACAAACTTGTCAAAATAGTGATTACTACCTTAAAATTAAATCAAAATACGTACCAACGATGCTATGTAAAGCACAAGATTTTGGCGGATGTAATTAAATTGTTCTAGATTTACTGAACCAGCTAGACGCAAAATGAGTTTACTTCCTGGAGTCACTCGATAGGCCGATCGGAACCGCGTATCTTAAAGGGAACGCGTCCTGAATAGAAACGCATACCTGTAACATGGAACTTGTACGCGTAACAAAGCAGTCGGAGTGACGTCTTTTCTGTGTCACTATTGGTCGTCAAATTTCAGTTTACCGAAGGGGTTGTTTTGTAACGCCTGGCGAAATTTTTTTGTCTTTCTTTTTTACTTCTACCGAACGTCTAATGTTGATGTCCGTTGGACCTCCTTGTAAGGGCTATTTATAGTCCAAATGTGACATCTGAGTGACGTCTTTTCAACGTCAAATTTAGAATCATTTTAGACGCCTTTTTTATACTACTTCTCAATGTTTCAAGGTGTTTTCTGGACCATTTTTTTTCCTGTAGCTGTAGCATTTCTCCTTTGAACTGGGTAAAAAATAAAGTCAGTATGATATATCATAAATCTCAAGTTCCGCCTTGTGCGTCAGTGCCACACCATCACAAGCAATCGACTCCCCATCCGGACGGGGGTAAAAAAAAAAAAAAAAACGTTTGGAGGGAGGGGCTGATGGGGTGTATGAGCCCCCCCCAGAACCACCCGTGCTTATTTTAGATTTCCTGGTTTAATTATTTTAAGTAATCAAGTGATTCTTAATGCATATATTTATTTTTTCATTTATCTGTTTATTTAATGGAAATGCAGTCTGTGGGAAAAAGTTCAGTAAATAATTTCATGGTAGCCTTAAAGAATTGTGACGCCATGCCAGCCATTGTGGTGGGCATCCGTGGCCTACTTGTTAAGGAGTTCGAATCCAGACTGGGACACAAAAAGTGTGGACAAGGTAGTGCAGCACTCTCCTACGTCCTCATCCACGGATGAGGTGCCCTTGAGCAAGGCACCTGAAACTCCCACCTACTGCGGTGTGCATGTCTTCATGGGATGGGTCAAAAGCAGAGGACGAATAAGAAGCAGAGGACGAATAAAGGTGACTTAAACTTTTTCCCGGTCGATATTTTCAAGAGAGCGAGGGTGCGAGCGAGAGACACTGATCTCAAACAAACCAGCAGATAACAGCTCCGTATCAAGGGCGTATTTCAAAGTGAGCCAGTCAGTACGTTTACATGCACAGCTTATTCAGATTTCAGCCATAGTTCGACTATGCTCCTCAATTGGATAACTGCAATTGTCAGTTCACTTCGGGTCCATAGCATTTCTCCGACGCTCCATTTAAATAAATTGCTGTTTCTCGTTTTCCGACAGCAACAACCATGAACATATGAATTAATCAATTAATTTTAAAAAATAGCGTGCTAAGAGTGGACGCTATTGGGAAACCGGGCCCAGTACTGATCAGTACACAAGTGAAAAAAGGTCCAAAGGTCATCTTGGTTTAAAGAATAATTGAATTAAGTTGCAGTCTAATATCACACTAAAAATTGGACGTTGGATAGACGTTCAGATCATGTCTGTAGTCCGTCGGTCCATGACCAATTCTGGACATCTATTTGACGTCCAAACTTGGTCCACTATTTGGGCGTCAAATGATGACCAAACTTGGACGTCATATTGACGTTCAACATTTCACCATTGAAATGGGGTCATTGTTTGGACGTCATTTGGACGCCTATGCCAGGTGCAGGAAATGTATTCATGATCCCACTGCGCAATGTGTCGTCGGAGTGACATCTTTTCTGTCATTATAGGACGACAAATTTCAGTCCACTGAAGGGGTTGTTTGGTAACGCCAGGCGACGTCTCTTTTTCAACTTCTACCGAACGTCTAATGTTGCTGTCCCTGGGGCCTCCGTGTAAGGGCTATTTGTAGTCCAAATGTGACGTCAAATTTAGACTCATTTTAGATGTCTTTTTCATACTATTTCTTAATGTTTCAAGATGTTTTCTGTACCATTGGTCGACTTCGTCTCGGGCAGTAAGCCGTCCACGAGCCAGGCATATCAAACTGTTTATTGCCCTGCCTCTCGGTGATTATCCCTTACATCTCGCATCTATTTCAGAGGTACAGGGTAAACTGATGGTTAATATTTAATATAATGTGGATTAGTTCATAATGTCATTAGTTACATAACTGCAGCTGTAACACAATTAACACAACTCACCTTCAGCAGGCTGTGTTTCACTGGAGGGAGCTGGAGGGCTGGATGTCTCTAGACCTGCAGGCTGTGTTCAAACATACAGTTCATCCATGCTGTTACATCACTGCATTAAATCCTTCATTCTACTGCATATAAGGCAGCACTGTACAAATACATTTTATACAATTTGACTAAGACCTTCAATTAATTTGTAACAATGTAAAGACGTAACTGTAACATTCAACAATAATAATACCTAAAATATAGCAGTTTATTATTAAAGACACACAAGCACAGACCACAAATAATGGGTTGAACGTACCCAGAGGAGAGGTGTGGACCAGAGACGAGACGTCCCTTCTCCAGCAGCTCCACCTGGTCGGTTATAGAGTAGATAAAGTTAGCCTTACATTACAAACAGAACCTGTAGCTGCTGCTGCAGAGTAGCTAGCTAGCTACCAAAAATGAAGGCTTTCCTTTCCTCCTCCTATTTTCTCCATTTTCTAAATTGCGCGCCTGAAGCCTGCCTCTCTCTTTCTGCCTTTTTTCACCGTGCAATAAAGTAAAAATATGTTCAACTTTGGGCGCTGGGCCCAGGGTAGCAGCACTCATCAACAAAATAATAGATGTAACAAAATGTCCAACAACGTTGAAAAAGCTTTCCAAGTACATTTTTACAGTCAGAGCAGATCTCTGGGAGCAGCTCTGTGAGAGTTCTGTACTCTTGGTGTACAGACGCTGCCCTGGTGCTTGGGGTCTCTGCACTTCAAATGAGTCTGGTAATTGTTTAGCATGAAACGGTAACCTGTCCCCCCCCTTTCAGTGAGCAAAGTAGGCTGCAAGATGGAAACTAGTGAGGGCAGCAAAGTGTATTACTTTTTCCTTTCTTTATTCTTTTCTCTACTCTAGTTTGGTCAGAAAAATAAAACTGTGGTCTGCTTGAAAACGGGGTTCTATGTCCGCTTCCAAGTGAACTCTAGTTTGGTTTGCTTTAGGTTTATAACGCAATCAGACCCGTCTATAACATGCTTAATGTTGTGTTAGTGTGTCGGCACTGCGGTTTCTGTATAAACTGTGTTAACAACTTGTTTTGAAAACAGGACGTAGTCACATGTGAAAAGTCGCTTACTCTCCATGTCAGCTCGGCCGTAGCCATTTCAATTAATTTGCAATAAAGGATAGAAAATGGGTGCAATCCAAATGTAAGGGCGGCCGGCTTGACCGCAGTCAACTATAACCCATCCACAAGACACACGATGCCTTGTGTGCAATTTTTCCACACACAGGAAATATGAAAACCATATTCAGCCAGGTATACGTGAATTTTTTGAGATTAAAGTGAGTCAGATGTGGTGCAATAAGAAGGGGAAAGCAGTTATCGAGATATGGCCTGAAGAATATGCAAAGACATTCTGTGGCTCATAAAATTGTGTGTCATCGATTACTTGTTTTAATTACTCAATTAAAGAATGGTGGAAGTTTCTCCAAATGATTTTTAATTTGTAGGAACACCGAAGCAAAATGAAAACTGAAGACCGGACAAAGTTGCTCCATTGATAGTGTCCTCAACTAGGAGGCGTTGGGAGTTTCCCTCGGAGGTTCTGTCGAACAGACGAACGACCCGCCGACTGCGAGGCGTTGGTTTACAATACGGTTGGCCTATCAGAGTCCAGTGTGAACGCTGACTGTACCAAATGAAAATGTAACAAAGCCTCAACTTCACCCTGAATCGTACCAAGTCTACGAACTAAAGGAGTGAAAGCGCCCTTTCTACCCTTGGTCCCTGCTCTTGTCATGATGACTCAGTGAGCTACGTTATAAACGCCACTGAGCTGGCGTTATGCTGGCCACATCGCCCCAGAAACGTTTTGAATCACAGCGATATCATTTGACTTGGTGTGAGTCAGTAACCCTTGCAAATCACTGGATATTAATAAATGATCTGTTACTCATTTACAAAGTGAAACATGTGGAATAAGAACTTACCAATGATCTCCAAATCTAGTTGCAGTGTTTTACTTTTCTATAAGAGAAAAATGTAAATGAAATTAAAAAAGAACATTGGGTTCATTACAAGGTCATCATCTAATAACTCCACCACTGCCAGCTAGGCAGTGGTGGAGTTATTAGATGATGACCTTGTAATGAACCCACAGGTGCATGTGGAAAGGCATCAAAACTATAACTGACTACAAATATAAGACCACTGTGATGACCTTGCTCTGGGTGGTTGTGCAGGGGATTGTGGAGGCGTGTCTCAGGTGTGACAGCAGGAGCTGCAACACACCTGATCTCCATTCCAATCAGGCTCCTCCACACTTATTTAAGATGGCTTCTAGGCCATCTCACTCTCTCTGATCCTACCCAGACAGCAGGGCTGTAGGTTCTTTAGATGGGTCTGATATACTACACTACACTATTCACATGCACCCATACACTACAGACACTACTGATGATACTGATGGTTTACATGGTTACATGGTTTATCGTTATCTCTTTACAGAGGTTATTGGTACAAAATAAATACACTAAATATACTACTGTGTGGTCTCCCCTTTTTTGTCATGAATTACAAGCTAGTTCATGACACCGCACTGGTTAGCGAGGAGGAGGAGCAGACAATCACTCTTCAGCACCAGCAGGTGAGGTCCACCTTGAGAAGGATTGACACCAATAAGGCTACTGGCCCTGATGGGTTGTCGGGCCGTATACTGAGTTCATGTGCCGACCAGTTGGCAGGAGTCTTTACAGAAATCTTCAACCTCTCCCTGCAACAAGCTGCAGTTCCCACCTGCCTTAAGACCACTACCATCGTCCCTATCCCCACAAAATCTGCCATTCCCTGCCTCAATGACTACCGCCCAGTCGCCCTCACCCCAGTAGTCATGAGGTGCTTTGAGCAGATGATACTGGTCTACATCAGAGACCACATCCCTGTGGACCTGGACAGCCACCATTTTGCCCATGAGGCAAACAGATCCACAGAGGACGCTGTCTCCATCGCACTTCACACAGCCCTGTCCCACCTGGAGTACCGAACACATATGTAAGGATGTTCTTTGTGGACTTCAGCTCTGCCTTCAGCACCATAATCCCCCATAAACTGGTCCTCAAACTCATTCATCTTGGTCTCCCGAACTAACTCTGCTCATGGATCCTGGACTTTGTTTCAGACCGCGGAATGTCAGAGTAGGGGATCTGACATCCTCAACTACAACCTTGAACACCGGTGCGCCCCAAGGTTATGTACTCAGCCCAGCCCTATAAACCCTCTTCACCCCTGACTGCGTACCCATCCATTCATCCAACACCATAATCTAATGAGCTGATGACTCCACTGTGGTATGGCTCATTAGTGACCACAATGAGTGCCATTATAGGCAGGAGGTCCAACACATGGCAGAGTGGTGTGTGGAAAACAACCTGGTCCTAAACACCACCAAAACAAATGAGATCCTTGTTGACTTTAGGAGGTCCAAGAGGACCACGCAGACCCCACTTACCATCAATGGGGAAGAAGTGGAGAGGGTGGACTCTGTTAAATTCCTGGGGACGTACAACACCAAGGACCTAACATGGGCTACTAACCTCTCCAACCTTGTAAAGAGGGCCCAGAAGAGGCTCTTCTTCCTACTGAAGCTCAAACAGGCTGGTCTATCCACACACCTGCTCATTAACTTTTATAGGAGCACAATTGAGAGCATCCTCTGCAGGGCTGCAGTGTGCGGTATGAAGGCTGCACAGCGGAGAGCAGGAGGGACTTGGCCAGAGTGGTTAGGTCAGCAATAAAGATCATAGGAGCTGAGCTCCCAGACCTGGACTCTGTGTGTGGTGACCGCCTGAAGACGAAGGCAAGGTCAATAAGCACTGATAAAACTCACCCTGGACACACCTTGTTTGTCCCCCTACCATCAGGGAAGAGGTACCGCACACTGCGGGCCCGCACCACAAGACTGAGGAACAGCTTTTCCCCCAGGAGCTGTAGCCTCCATCACCCCCTCAACCCCCTAACAAAGCACTAAGGACAACTCTCCTCCAGGAGCAGTAGCTTCCACCACCCACAACCCCCCCGCCCTGCCCCTCCACACACACACACACTGGACTTGATGGGCACAATATGGACAGGGTGTGTGTGTGTGTGTGTGTTTGTGTGTGTGTGTGTGTACCATTACTATTGTGCACTTTACAGCTGTGGCCTCCAATGAAATCTTTATGCACTTCACAACTGCTGTTCATTTTTAATCTACATATCACTATTTATATATGTTTTAAACACTTCTGTGATTTGGTCTTTGTCTTTGTGATTGTCTTATTTGTCATCGTCTCATTGTGTCTTTTTGTGTTTTGTGTCATTTAACCATTTAAACTCTAACTGCTGCTAGAGAGTGCCAACCTGTATTTCGTTATGTACTACAATTACAATTAAACTCCTTGAACTTTCACACATATTATTGTGTTCTGTATAAAAACAGTAATAACACTTACCTTATTATATCGATCAATCAATTCTATATAGAGATAAACAATACAGTAACATGTCAGGACAGCAGTCAATATCATTCAGCGTAACCATGATACATGTTAGTTTAATGTAACATGATACATGTTAGTTTAATGTAATCATGATACATGTTTGTTTAATGGTATCATGATACATGTCAGTACTTTAATGTTATCATGATACATGTTAGTTTAATAAAATGCTTCGCTCTCAGGACTATGATTGATGTAATGAAAGACATGCATCCTATCTTTATGAACTGCTCAATATATTCTAAGTTATCTGTTACTAATTTACAAAGTGAAGCATGTGGAATACCTGTGAACTTCCCCTCCTGTTCCGGTGTTTTCTTTCTCTATAAAATAAAAATGTGAATACAATTTAAACATTGGGTTCATTACAAGGTCATCATCTAATAAGTCCACCACTGCCAGCTAGGGTCACACATATTATTGGGTTCTGTATCAAACCAGTAAAAACACTTACCGACTGAATTTGCCAATGCATGTCTATATAGAGATAAAGAAAAAAGTAACATGTCAGGACAGCAGCCAATATCATTAGTTTAGTTACATTAGTATAATGTAACCGTGATACATGTTAAAGTTTAATCTAACATGATACATTATTATGAACTGCTCCATATATTCTAATCATGTATAATCAGTTAAATTAGTTCCTGGTTTCCACTCTGAATTAGCCTCTACACAGAAGAACATATTGACAGACTGAATACGTGTAGGGAGACGGCTGCCATTATCGTGGTCAAACAAGGACAGAAGTCTTCCTACCCTTTGTCCCTGCTCTGTTTTGTCATGACGACTCAGTGAGGTACTTTATAAACGCCACTGAGCTGACGTTATGCTGGCCACATCGCCCCAGCTATGAGAGTAGTGTCTTATATACATTGATAGCTCCATTCTATAATCTAATGTCTAGATGATGTTGTTCAGTAGATCTGCCACTCTGGTCCCTCTGCTGGGTAGGCTCTGACTCTCTGGTACAATAGGATGAAATGTTTTGAATCACAGCGATATCATTTGACTGTGTTTGCGTCAGTAACCCTAGAAAATCACTGGATATTAATAAGTTATCTGTTAGTCATTAACACAGTGAAACATGTGGAAAAAGAACTTACTGTCACACTTCATCTCCTGTTCCGGTGTTTCCTTTTTCAATAAAATAAAAATGTCAATCCAATATGAACATTGAGTTCATAACAAGGTCATCATCAGTGGTGGATTAAGGTGGTCATTGGCCCCTAGGCTACTATTTTTGTGAGGCCTCCTTACTGATCCCGCAGAAAAAACTAAATTCAGTGCCATGTGTAAAAGCGTGCTAGGATTATTACATGGCCCTCACGCACACACTCGGAAGCACTGGCATACACACACACACACACACACACACAGACAGCCTTCACTAAAACAGCAATGAGACAGAAACAAGTGTGAATTCCCCATAGCTGCTGCAACCACGTATTTCCAGGGACCGACAAACAGAACTCCCTAATGAGGCTGGTAAAATCCAATTTGCGCAGAATATCGCTTTCAATGGACTGATCAGAGATGAATGAGTCTCTTTGGGCCCATTGTGGATCTCAGTCTATCTTTTACTAGTGCCAATTAGCGCTACTAAATTGCTGGGCGGTACGACCAAAAATTTATATAGCAGTATTTTTCTCAATTCTAACGGTTTCACGGTATATGACAGTAATAAAAAAAACAACAAACAGAAATATTTAGACAAATTTTTCAATCAATCGACTCATCTAAACTACTAATTAAAAAATAATTAAAAATAATGATGACAAATAATAATTACGCGCTGAAAGCAGGCAGGCACGCAGATATGCTGCTCGGGTTTACACTTGCGTGAATGGCGGGGTTTAAAACATTACTGCCAAAGTCCTTTTAAGTAATATAACGCAGGTTCACAAGGCAACCACAGGAGACGCCAACATTGTTTTCAACCGCTCGGTACCGCGCCGTATTAATTCCCAAGTTTGGAAAATAAAAGAAAGTATTTCAAGCGAAGAAGCGACTCTGTTTTTGATTTGTTTATTTGGTTTTGAACGAATAGTTTTGGATGCATGCATCGGCTTTGAGCTTGTTTGTTTGTTACTTTGAAATCGCATACCCTCGCAACACACACAGACATCCACACACACACACACACACAAACACACACGCTCATTTATTCAAGCATGCAGCCACTACAACCTGCCGATCTTCAATCAAAACAACATCAAGTAAGTGATGCCGCAGCGCGTTGACAAGTCCGTCCCGAGGCGCCCATAGGCTTTATGGTTTATATGTTTGAAAGCCGTGACACACTCTTTTACCAGTTGGCCTGAAATATCACACCTCGCAGTCATGGACCTATAAAGAAAGTTGCAGTCATAGTCGTACCATTCTTGTTTAGAAGCGCAACAACGAAAAGGGTCCCGTCTGAAACAGTGTGGCGCGGCGCAGCGTTCCGAACGTTGTGTAATAAAACACACTGGTATGAAGGTATACAAAAAAATCATATCATAACGAAAATACACACCGGTATGCGGTGTGAACCGGTATACCGCCCAAGAAGACTTTTTTTTATTTTAAGTAAAATTGAAAATAGTCTGGCCAATCCAGGGCCCCTTGCCCACCTGGGCCCTAGACTCAGTCGAGGCTAGCCTGTGTGTTAATCCGCCTCTGGTCATCATCTAATAACTCCACCACTGCCAGCTAGGTTCACACATATTATTGTATTCTGTATCAAACCAGTAATAACACTTACCATCTTATCTACTTGTTTTTCCAATTCTATAGAGAGAAACAACACATCCACATGTCAGGACAGCAGTCACTATCATTGAGCATATCCCTGATACATGTTAGTTTAATGTAACATGATACATGTTAGTTGAATGTAACCATGATAAATGTTAGTTTAATGTAACATGATACATGTTAGTTGAATGTAACCATGATACATGTTAGTTGAATGTAACATGATACATGTAAGTTTAATTTAACCATTATACATGTTAGAGTTTAATGTAACAAGATTCATGTTAGTTTAATATAACCATGATACATGTTAGTTAAATCTAACTATGATACATGTTATTTCATTGTAACTATGATACATGTTAGTTTAATGTAACATGATTCATGTTAGTTTAATATAACCATGATACATGTTAGTTAAATCTAACCATGTTACATGTGAGTTTATTCTAACTATGATACATGTTAGTTTAATGAAACATGATACATGTTAGAGTTCAATAGAGTTCACCAAAAGAAAAAATGAAAAACTCAAGACCGCACAAAGTTTCTCCATTTTTATTGTCCTTAACTAGGAGGCGTTGGGAGTTTCCCTCAGAGGTTCTGTCCAACAGACGAGCGACCCGCCGACCGCGAGCCGTTGGTTTACAATACGGTCGGCCTATCAGAGTCCAGTGTGAACGCTGACTGAACCAAATAAAAATGTAACAAAGCCTCAGCTTCACCCTGAATCGGACCGAGTCTACGAACTAAAGGAGTGAAAGCGCCCTTTCTACCCTTTGTCCCTGCTCTGTGTTGTCATGACGACTCAGTGAGCTGCGTTATAAACACCACTGAGCTGACGTTATGCTGGCCCCATCGCCCCAAAAATGTTTTGAATAACAGCGATATCATTTGACTTGGTGTGAGTCAGTAACCCTTGCAAATCACTGGATATTAATAAATGATCTGTTACTCATTTACAAAGTGAAACATGTGGAATAAGAACTTACCAATGATCTTCCAATCCAGTCGCAGTGTTGCCCTTTTCTATAAGAGAAAAATGTAAATTAAATTTAAAAAAACATTGGGTTCATTACAAGGTCATCATCTAATAACTCCACCACTGCCAAGCTAGGTAGTGTTGGAGTATTACCAAGAAAGTATTACCAAGACTCAACAAAAAATGTATGCTTTCCAACCAGAGATAAAAACACACTGGACAAAGTATATACAAATATACAGAGGGCATATAAAGCTGCACCATCCCCACACCTCGGATTATCAGATCATATCTCCTTGCCACTGATAGAACCAAACCAGCTGTGAAGACAGTACTGGTATGGAGTGAGGAAGCTGTAACATCACTACAGGTCTGTTTTGAGAGCACAGTATGGGAGGTATTTTCTCAGGGAGCCAACTTGGAGGAGTACACCTCTAACGTCCTGGACTACATTCAGTTTTGCACTTAGACAGTACTGCGCACCAGAACCATCAAGGTGTTACTAATCAGAAAGCCTGGTTTGACGTTAATGTCAGGTCGCTGCTCAGGGCGAGAGATACTTCCTTATGGTCGGGGGACATGCTGGCTTATAGAACTGCCTGACGAGACCCGAAAAAGGGCATTAAAGAGGCCAAAGGCAAGTATAGACAGCGCATTGAGGGTCACTTTGAAAACACGGACCCCAGGAGCATGTGGAGAGGCATCAAAACTATAACTGACTACAAATATGAGACCACTGTGATGACCTTGCTCTGGGTGGTTGTGCAGGGGATTGTGGAGGCGTGTCTCAGGTGTGGCAGCAGGAGCTGCAACACACCTGATCTCCATTCCAATCAGGCTCCTCCACACTTATTTAAGATGGCTTCTAGGCCATCTCACTCTCTCTGATCCTACCCAGACAGCAGGGCTGTAGGTTCTTTAGATGGGTCTGATATACTACACTACACTATTCACATGCACCCATACACTACAGACACTACTGATGATACTGATGGTTTACATGGTTACATGGTTTATCGTTATCTCTTTACAGAGGTTATTGGTTCTAAATAAATATACTAAATATGCTACTGTGTGGTCTCCCCTTTTTTGTCATGAATTACAAGCTAGTTCATGGCACCGCACTGGTTAGTGAGGAGGAGGATCAGACCCTCACTCTTAACCCTTATAAGGTGTTCGGGTCTGTGGGACCCGTTTTCAGTTTTTAGCTTAATCAAAGTGATACAAATAATTTGAACTAAGATTCATTGGCTTTGGCTCATTTTCTGTGAGGAACATGAATCAGAAAACATTTTCAATGACCCCCCCCCTGTATACCCCCCCATCACATTTATATTACACACAGGGTGTTCGGGTCCAGTGGACCCGGAGCTAGTTTAAGTGTGGAAATCAAAGGTCCTGTGCACCCTAATTTTCCCTTCCTCCTCTGTGTGTGTGTGTGTGTGTGTGTGTGTGTGTGTGTGTGTGTGTGTGGGTGTGTGTGTGTGTGTGTGTGTGTGTGTGTGTGTGTGTGTGTGAGAGAGGAGAGTAAAGCAGGTTCTCGTACCCTTGGTGCGAGAACCGACAGTGGGCGCCCACTGTTCCCGCACAAGGTTGCAACATTGTGTCAAAATTGGAGAACCAAACACTATCTTCACCCATATTCCCACACATTTCACCCTCTGACTTGCGGGAACCAAGTTTGGGGACCTGACACTATAAAAAGGCTCTGTCAGCGTCTTATCACGTTGCCATCTTATCACGACTGATTAAGATGGCAAAGCGATTCTCTGTTCAGACTGCCTTACAGATGTTTTTTGAAGAGACAGAGGGATTTGATGGTGATGCAGAGGAAATAGTGTCAGAAAGTGAGGACAACATTTCCGAAAATTCCGAGTCTGACACTGAGTTGGAAGAGGAGGATCAGAATCAGCCAGCTCCCAAACGTAGAAGAGCCTCAGGGCTAGCCCTTCAGCAGCCAGGACCAGCCCGCAAGCAGCCAGCCCCAGGACCAACTCGCAAGCAGCCAGCCTCAGGAGCAGCCCGCCAGCAGCCAGCCCCAGGACCAGCCGATGCGCAGCAAGCCGCAGGACCAGCCGGTGAGCAGCCAGCCATAGAACCAGCCATTGAGCAGACAGACATTGGACTAGACTGTCAGCAGCTTGCAAATGACAACATATGGATGTCAAAAAATGGCAGAATTGAATGGTCTACCTGCTCAAGAAATGGACCCCCCCGCATGGCTGCCAATGTGATTCGGATGCTACAGGACCTACACGCTTGGCAGTCACTCATGCACAAGACATCAAGTCTTCTTTTGACCTTTTCATGCCATCCCCTATCAAAAGAATCATCCTGGATTGCACCAATTTAGAAGGGAGCAAAGTTTTTGGAGAGAGGTGGAAGGTTATGGACGAAACCGGTTTGGATGCTTACTTTGGGGTTCTCATCCTTGCTGGTGTTTTCAGGTCCAATGGGGAGGCCACTGAATCCCTGTGGGATGAAGAAACTGGCAGAGAACTTTTCCGGTCGACGATGTCTCTGGAAACGTTCAAAATAATTTCCAGGACCATCCGTTTTGATGACCGTGATGATAGACCAGCTCCACGGCAAAGAGACAAGCTAGCGGCCATCAGGATGGTGTGGGACAAGTGGGTGGCCCGTCTCCCCCTGTTTTACAATCCTGGGCCAAATGTCGCAGTTGATGAGCAGCTGATGCCATTTCGGGGCCGCTGCCCATTTCGGCAGTATATACCATCTAAGCCTGCCAAGTATGGAATTAAGATTTGGGCTGCCTGTGATGCTGCGTCATCTTATGCATGGAACTTGCAGGTCCACACAGGGAAACGCCATGGAGGAGCCCCTGAGAAAAATCAAGGCATGAGAGTGGTCCTCGATTTGGCTCAAGGACTTTCTGGACACAATATCACGTGCGACAATTTCTTCACATCACACGAGCTGGGACAGGAGCTGCTAAAGCGGAAGCTGACTATGTTGGGAACAGTGCGCAAAAACAGGACTGAGCTCCCTCCCCAGCTGCTGAAAAAAGAGGACAGGCCTGTCCAGTCATCGAAGTTTGCATAAACGGCTGACACGACCCTGGCATCGTATGTTCCAAAGAAAGGAAAAAATGTGGTGCTCATGAGTACACTGCACAGGGACGGGAGAATCTGTGGCCAGGAGCATCAAAAGCCCGAAATGATCATGGACTATAATGCCACAAAAGGAGGGGTGGACAACCTCGATAAGCTGGTGGCAGCTTACAGCTGCAAAAGGAAGACCCTACGATGGCCTCTGGTGATATTTTTTGATATGTTGGATATCTCCGCGTACAACGCCTTCGTCATTTGGAGAGCCCAAAGCCCAGAGTGGAATAGGGGAAAGCTGCAGAAGAGGCGTCTCTTTCTCGAGGAATTGGGGAAAACGTTGGTGAGACCTCACATTGCAAGGAGACGAAACCTTCCAAGAACTCCAGTCTCTGCAGCCATTGTGAGGAGGATTCAGGAGGAACATGATGGTGCCCCATCCTGCCAAATTACAGAACCACCATCTGCAGAGCCTGAGGTAAGTGCGTGATGAGGTTGTAGTATAATAATTCATGTTTCTGAGAAGAGGAGTGTTAGTAAATATCCTTATCTTTTCATTATTCTAGATTGTGGCCGGCAGCACCAAAAAGAAACGCTGTGAAGCGTGTGGACCCATGATGGACAGAAAAACCCAATATACATGCAAGCAGTGCAAAAAATACATATGCAATGCACATACAGTGAGACTCTGCCCCTCATGTGTGGTATAGTCTGATATAAGTATAATTGCCATGTTCAAATGCCTTAATTTGTTGTTCAGACAGATGTTATTGAGTATGTTTATGTTTATGTTTCCCAGTTATGCCTGTTTATGATGCATTTCCTTATTTTGTTACATTTTAATAAAAAATTAAAGAAAAACGAGTGGCACCTCTACTCATAAATGTGATTTAACAAAGGGAAAGGGAACAAATTTAACATATGTGTTGTTTATATTTCTTGCAATTGGGTTGAAGTAACCATCTGGTGAGTATTTTAAAAAAAAGCTTGATTATGTTGAATTAAAAGGCAATGGGTCCACCAGACCCAGCAGCACCTCCTGTGTAACAAAAATACGAACACCCTATGAGGGTTAAGCACCACCAGGTGAGGTCCACCTTGATAAGGATTGACACCAACAAGGCTACTGGCCCTGATGGGGTTTCGGGCCGTATACTGAGTTCATGTGCCGACCAGTTAGCAGGAGCTTTTACAGACATCTTCAACCTCTCCCTGCAACAAGCTGCAGTTCCCACCTGCCTTAAGACCACTACCATCGTCCCCATCCCAAAAAAATCTGCCATTCCCTGCCTCAATGACTACCGCCCAGTCGCCCTCACCCCAGTAATCATGAAGTGCTTTGAGAGGATGATACTGGTGTACATCAGAGACTGCATCCCTGTGGACCTGGACAGCCACCATTTTGCCCATAAGGCAAACAGATCCACAGAGGATGCTGTCTCCATCGCACTCCACACAGCCCTGTCCCACCTGGAGTACCGAACACATATGTAAGGATGTTCCTTGTGGACTTCAGCTCTGCCTTCAACACCATAATCCCCCATAAACTGGTCCTCAAACTCATTCATCTTGGTATCCCCACCTCACTCTGCTCATGGATCCTGGACTTTGTTTCAAACCGACTGCAGAATGTCAGAGTAGGGGATCTGACATCCTCAACTACAACCTTGAACACCGGTGCGCCCCAAGGTTATGTACTCAGCCCAGCCCTATAAACCCTCTTCACCCCTGACTGAGTACACATCCATTCATCCAACACCATAATCTAATGTGCTGATGACTCCACTGCGGTGGGGCTCATTGGTGACCACAATGAGTGCCATTACAGGCAGGAGGTCCAACACATGGCAGAGTGGTGTGTGGAAAACAACCTGGTCCTAAACACCACCAAAACAAATGAGATCCTTGTGGACTTTAGGAGGTCCAAGAGGACCACGCAGACCCCACTTACCATCAATGGGGAAGAAGTGGAGAGGGTGGACTCTGTTAAATTCCTGGGGACGTACATCACCAAGGACCTAACATGGGCTACTAACATCTCCAACCTTGTAAAGAGGGCCCAGAAGAGGCTCTTCTTCCTACTGAAGCTCAAACAGGCTGGTTTATCCACACACCTGCTCATTAACTTTTATAGGAGCACAATTGAGAGCATCCTCTGCAGGGCTGCAGTGTGCGGTATGAAGGCTGCACAGCGGAGAGCAGGAGGGACTTGGCCAGAGTGGTTAGGTCAGCAATAAAGATCATAGGAGCTGAGCTCCCAGACCTGGACTCTGTGTGTGGTGACCGCCTGAAGACGAAGGCAAGGTCAATAAGCACTGATAAAACTCACCCTGGACACACCTTGTTTGTCCCCCTACCATCAGGGAAGAGGTACCGCACACTGCGGGCCCGCACCACAAGACTGAGGAACAGCTTTTCCCCCAGGAGCTGTAGCCTCCATCACCCCCTCAACCCCCTAACAAAGCACTAAGGACAACTCTCCTCCAGGAGCAGTAGCTTCCACCACCCACAACCCCCCCGCCCTGCCCCTCCACACACACACACACTGGACTTGATGGGCACAATATGGACAGGGTGTGTGTGTGTGTGTGTGTGTGTGTGTGTGTGTGTCTATCTAATCTACATATCACTATTTATATATGTTTTAAACACTTCTGTGATTTGGTCTTTGTCTTTGTGATTGTCTTATTTGTCATCGTCTCATTGTGTCTTTTTGTGTTTTGTGTCATTTAACCATTTAAACTCTAACTGCTGCTAGAGAGTGCCAACCTGTATTTCGTTGTGTACTACAATTTACAATTAAACTCCTTGAACCTTCACACATATTATTGTGTTCTGTATAAAAACAGTAATAACACTTACCTTATAATATCGATCAATCAATTCTATATAGAGATAAACAATACAGTAACATGTCAGGACAGCAGTCAATATCATTCAGCATAACCCTGATACATGTTAGTTTAATGTAACAATATATATGTTAGTTTAATGTAATCATGATACATGTTAGTTTAATGTAATCATGATACATGTCAGTACTTTAATGTTATCATGATACATGTTAGTTTAATAAAATGCGTCGCTCCCAGGACTATGATTGATGTAATGAAAGATATGAATCCTATCATTATGAACTGCTCAATATATTCTAAGTTATCTGTTACTAATTTACAAAGTGAAGCATGTGGCATACCTGTGAACTTCCCCTCCTGTTCCGGTGTTTTATTTATCTATTAAAGAAAAATGTGGAGACAATTTCAACATTGGATTCATTACAAGGTCATCATCTAATAACTCCACCACTGCCAGCTAGGGTCACACATATTATTGGGTTCTGTATCAAACCAGTAAAAACACTTACCGACTGAAGTTGCCAACGCATTTCTATGTAGAGATAAACAATACAGTAACATGTCAGGACAGCAGCCAATATCATTCGTTTAGTTACATTAGTATATTGTAACCATGATACATGTTAAAGTTGAATCTAACATGATACATTATTATGAACTGCTCCATATATTCTAATCATGTTTAATCAGTTGAACCAGTTCCTGGTTTCCGCTCTGAATTAGCCTCTACACAGAAGAACATCTTGACAGACTGAATATGTGTAGGGAGACGGCTGCCATAATCGTGGTCAAACAAGGACAGAAGTCTTTCTACCCTTTGTCGCTGCTCTGTGTTGTCATGACGACTCAGTGAGGTACGTTATAAACGCCACTGAGCTGACGTTATGCTGTCCACATCGCCCCAGCTATGAGAGTAGTGTCTTATATACATGGATAGCTCCATTCTATAATCTAATATCTAGATGATGTTGTTCAGTAGGTCTGCCACTCTGGTCCCTCTGCTAGGTAGGCTCTGACTCTCTGGTACAATAGGATGAAATGTTTTAATCACAGCGATATCATTTGAGTGTGTTTGAGTCAGTAACCCTTGAAAATCACTGGATATTAATAAGTTATCTGTTAGTTATTAACACAGTGAAAAATGTGGAATAAGAACTTACTGTTACACGCGTTAACCTGTTCCGGTGTTTCCTTTTTCAATAAAATAAAAATGTCAATCCAATATGAACATTGATTTCATTACAAGGTCATCATCAGTGGTGGATTAAGGTGGTCATTGGCCCCTAGGCTACTATTTTTGTGAGGCCTCCTTACTGATCCCGCAGAAAAAACTAAATTCACTGCCATGTATAAAAGCGTGCTAGGATTATTACATGGCCCTCACGCACACACTCGGAAGCACTGGCATACACACACACACACACACACACACACACACACACACACACACACATAGAGACAGCCTTCACTAAAACAGCAATGAGACAGAAACAAGTGTGATTTCCCCATAGCTGCTGCAACCACGTATTTCTGGGGACGAAAAACAGAACTCCCTAATGAGGCTGATAAAATCCAATTTGCGCAGAATATCGCTTTCAATGGACTGATCAGAGATGAATGAGTCTCTTTGGGCCCATTGTGGATCTCAGTGTATCTTTTACTAGCGCCAATTGGCGCTACTAAATTGCTGGGCGGTACGACCAAAAATTTATATAGCAGTATTTTTCTCAATTCTAACGGTTTCACGGTATATGACAGTAATAAAAATGAAAAAAAACACTAATATTTAGACAAATTTTTCAATCAATCGACTCATCTAAACTACTATTTAAAAAACAATTAAAAATAATAATAATGACATAATAATTACGCGCTGAAAGCAGGCAGGCACGCAGATATGCTGCTCGGGTTTACACTTGCGTGAATGGCGGGGTTTAAAACATTACTGCCAAAGTCCTTTTAAGTAATATAACGCAGGTTCACAAGGCAGCCACAGGAGACGCCAACATTGTTATCAACCGCTCGGTACCGCGCCGTATTAATTCCCAAGTTTTGAAAATAAAAGAAAGTATTTCAAGCGAAGAAGCGACTCTGTTTTTGATTTGTTTATTTGGTTTTGAACGAATAGTTTTGGATGCATGCATCGGCTTTGAGCTTGTTTGTTTGTTACTTTGAAATCGCATACCCTCGCAACACACACAGACATCTACACACACACACACTTGCACACGCACACACACACACACACACACAGGCACACACACACACACGTTCGTTCATTTATTCAAGCATGCAGCCACTACAACCTGCCGATCTGCAATCAGAACAACATCAAGTAAGTGATGCCGCAGCGCGTTGACAAGTCCGTCCCGAGGTGCCCATAGGCTTTATGGTTTATATGTTTGAAAGCCGTGACACACTCTTTTACCAGCTGGCCTGAAATATCACACCTCGCAGTCATGGACCTATAAAGAAAGTTGCAGTCATACTCGTACCATTCTTGTTTAGAAGCGCAACAACGAAAAGAGTCCCTTCTGAAACAGTGTGGCGTGGCGCAGCGTTCCGAACGTTGTGTAATAAATGTGTGCATATCATAACGAAATTACACACCGGTATGCGGTGTAAACCGGTATACCGCCCAGCACGAGCGCCAATTTTTAAAAAGAGCGCCCCCCGCTGTCATTGGCCACAGACAGTCATAAATAGTGGAGTGCAATATCGACAAATGGAAACACTTCGCTTTTACCTTTTCATACATTCTGCCTATTTGCTGTCCAGCAGACATGACTTATTCCTTTACAACCAAATTGACTTTATGTCCCTGGCCATATGACATGGCCCACACATCTACCCAATCAGCTGCTTCACTTTTTAATGGTTCTTGTTATGGGCCAATAGGGGTGAAGACTTTATTTATTTTAAGTAAAATTGAAAATAGTCTGGCCAATCGAGGGCCCCTTGCACACCTGGGCCCCTAGGCTCAGCCGAGGCTAGCCTGTGTGTTAATCCGCCTCTGGTCATCATCTAATAACTCCACCACTGCCAGCCAGGTTCACACATATTATTGTATTCTGTATCAAACCAGTAATAACACTTACCATCTTATCTATTTGTTCTTCGAATTCTATAGAGAGAAACAACACATTAACATGTCAGGACAGCAATCACTATCATTGAAGATAACCCTGATACATGTTAGTTGAATGTAACCATGATACATGTTAGTTTAATGTAACATGAAACATGTTAGTTGAATGTAACCATGATACATGTTAGTTAAATCTAACCATGATACATGTTATTTCATTGTAACTATGATACATGTTAGTTTAATGTAACACGATTCATGTTAGTTTAATATAACCATGATACATGTTAGTTAAATCTAACGATGAAACATGTGAGTTTATTATAACTATGGTACATGTTAGTTTAATGAAACATGATACATGTTAGAGTCCAATAGAGTTCACCGAAGCAAAATGAAAAACTCAAGACCGCACAAAGTTTCTCCATTTTTATTGTCCTCAACTAGGAGGCTTTGGGAGTTTCCCTCGGAGGTTCTGTCCAACAGACGAGCGACCCGCCGACCGCGAGCCGTTGGTTTACAATACGGTCGGCCTATCAGAGTCCAGTGTGAACCCTGATTGAACCAAATGAAAATGTAACAAAGCCTCAGCTTCACCCTGAATCGGACCGAGTCTACGAACTAAAGGAGTGAAAGCACCATTTCTACCCTTGGTCCCTGCTCTGTGTTGTCATGACGACTCAGTGAGCTGCGTTATAAACACCACTGAGCTGACGTTATGCTGGCCCCATCGCCCCAAAAATGTTTTGAATAACAGCGATATCATTTGACTTGGTGTGAGTCATTAACCCTTGCAAATCACTGGATATTAATAAATGATCTGTTGCTCATTTACAAAGTGAAACATGTGGAATAAGAACTTACCAATGATCTCCCAATCCTGTTGCAATGTCCTTTTCTATAAGAGAAAAATGTAAATTAAATTTAAAAAAAAAATTGGGTTCATTACAAGGTCATCATCCAATAACTCCACCACTGCCAGGTAGGCAGTGATGGAGTATTACCAAGAAAGTATTACCAAGACTCAACAAAAATGTATGCTTTCCAACCAGAGATAAAAACACACTGGACAAAGTATATACAAATATACAGAGGGCATATAAAGCTGCACCATCCCCACACCTCGGATTATCAGATCATATCTCCTTGACACTGATTCCATCTTATAAACCAGTTGCTGTAGAACCAAACCAGCTGTGAAGACAGTACAGGTATGGAGTGAGGAAGCTGTAACATCACTACAGGTCTGTTTTGAGAGCACAGGATGGAAGGTATTTTTGCAGGGAGCCAACTTGGAGGAGTTCACCTCTAACGTCCTGGACTACATTCAGTTTTGCACCGAGACAGTACTGCGCACCAGAACCATCAAGGTGTTCCCTAATCAGATACCCTGGTTTGACGGTAATGTCAGGTCTCTACTCAGGGCGAGAGATACTGCCTTCAGGTCGGGTGACATGCTGGCCTATAGAACTGCCCGACGAGACCTTAAAAAGGGCATGAAAGAGGCCAAAGGCAAGTACAGACAGCGCATTGAGGGTCACTTTGAAAACACGGACCAAAGGAGCATGTGGAGAGTCATCAAAACTATAACTGACTACAAATATAAGACCACTGTGATGACCTTGCTCTGGGTGGTTGTGCAGGGGATTGTGGAGGCGTGTCTCAGGCGTGGCGGCAGGAGCTGCAACACACCTGATCTCCATTCCAATCAGGCTCCTCCACACTTATTTAAGATGGCTTCTAGGCCATCTCACTCTCTCTGATCCTACCCAGACAGCAGGGCTGTAGGTTCTTTAGATGGGTCTGATATGCTACACTACACTATTCACATGCACCCATACACTACAGACACTACTGATGATACTGATGGTTTACATGGTTACATGGTTTATCGTTATCTCTTTATAGAGGTTATTGGTTCTAAATAAATATACTAAATATACTACTGTGTGTTGTCCCCTTTTTTGTCATGAATTACAAGCTAGTTCATGGCACCGCACTGGTTAGTGAGGAGGAGGAGCAGACACTCACTCTTAAGCACCACCAGGTGAGGTCCACCTTGAGAAGGATTGACACCAACAAGGCGACTGGCCCTGATGGGGTGTCGGGCCGTATACTGAGTTCATGTGCCGACCAGTTAGCAGGAGCTTTTACAGAAATCTTCAACCTCTCCCTGCAACAAGCTGCAGTTGCCACCTGCCTTAAGACCATCGTCCCTATCCCCAAACAATCTGCCATTCCCTGCCTCAATGACTACCGCCCAGTCGCCCTCACCCCAGTAATCATGAAGTGCTTTGAGAGGATGATACTGGTGAACATCAGAGACCGCATCCCTGTGGACCTGGACAGCCACCATTTTGCCCATAAGGCAAACAGATCCACAGAGGACGCTGTCTCCATCACACTCCACACAGCCCTGTCCCACCTGGAGTACCGAACACATATGTAAGGATGTTCTTAGTGGACTTCAGCTCTGCCTTCAACACCATAATCCCCCATAAACTGGTCCTCAAACTCATTCATCTTGGTCTCCCCACCTCACTCTGCTCATGGATCCTGGACTTTGTTTCAAACCGACCGCAGAATGTCAGAGTAGGGGATCTGACATCCTCAACTACAACCTTGAACACCGGTGCGCCCCAAGGTTATGTACTCAGCCCAGCCCTATAAACCCTCTTCACCCCTGACTGAGTACACATCCATTCATCAAACACCATAATCTAATGAGCTGATGACTCCACTGTGGTGGGGCTCATTAGTGACCACAATGAGTGCTATTACAGGCAGGAGGTCCAACACATGGCAGAGTGGTGTGTGGAAAACAACTTGGTCCTAAACACCACCAAAACAAATGAGATCCTTGTGGACTTTAGGAGGTCCAAGAGGACCACGCAGACCCCACTTTCCATCAATGGGGAAGAAGTGGAGAGGGTGGACTCTGTTAAATTCCTGGGGACGTACATCACCAAGGACCTAACATGGGCTACTAACATCTCCAACCTTGTAAAGAGGACCCAGAAGAGGCTCTTCTTCCTACTGAAGCTCAAACAGGCTGGTTTATCCACACACCTGCTCATTAACTTTTATAGGAGCACAATTGAGAGCATCCTCTGCAGGGCTGCAGTGTGCGGTATGAAGGCTGCACAGCGTAGAGCAGGAGGGACTTGGCCAGAGTGGTTAGGTCAGCAATAAAGATCATAGGAGCTGAGCTCCCAGACCTGGACTCTTTGTGTGGTGACCCCCTGAAGAGGAAGGCAAGGTCAATAAGCACTGATAAAACTCACCCTGGACACACCTTGTTTGTCCCCCTACCATCAGGGAAGAGGTACCGCACACTGCGGGCCCGCACCACAAGACTGAGGAACAGCTTTTCCCCCAGGAGCTGTAGCCTCCATCACCCCCTCAACCCCCTAACAAAGCACTAAGGACAACTCTCCTCCAGGAGCAGTAGCTTCCACCACCCACAACCCCCCCGCCCTGCCCCTCCACACACACACACACTGGACTTGATGGGCACAATATGGACAGGGTGTGTGTGTGTGTGTGTGCGTGTGTGTGTGTGTGTGTGTGTGTGTGTGTGTGTGTGTACCATTAGTATTGTGCACTTTACAGTTGTAGCCTCCAATGAAATCTTTATGCACTTCACAACTGCTGTTCATTTTTAATCTACATATCACTATTTATATATGTTTTAAACACTTCTGTGATTTGGTCTTTGTCTTTGTGATTGTCTTATTTGTCATCGTCTCATTGTGTCTTTTTGTGTTTTGTGTCATTTAACCATTTAAACTCTAACTGCTGCTAGAGAGTGCCAACCTGTATTTTGTTGTGTACTACAATCACAATTAAACTCCTTGAACCTTCACACATATTATTGTGTTCTGTATAAAAACAGTAATAACACTTACCTTATTATATCGATCAATCAATTCTATATAGAGATAAACAATACAGTAACATGTCAGGACAGCAGTCAATATCATTCAGCATAACCCTGATACATGTTAGTTTAATGTCATCATGATACACGTTAGTTTAATGTAACATGATATATGTTAGTTTAATGTCATCATGATACATGTTAGTTTAATGGTATCATGATACATGTCAGTACTTTAATGTTATCATGATACATGTTAGTTTAATAAAATGCGTCGCTCCCAGGACTATTATTCATATAATGAAAGATATTCATCCTATCATTATGAACTGCTCAATATATTCTAAGTTATATGTTACTAATTTACAAAGTGAAGCATGTGGTATACCTCTGAACTTCATCTCCTGTTCCGGTGTTTTCTTTCTCTATAAAATAAAAATGTAAATACAATTTCAACATTGGGTTCATTACAAGGTCATCATCTAATAACTCCACCACTGCCAGCTAGGGTCACACATATTATTGGGTTCTGTATCAAACCAGTTATAACACTTACCGACCGAAGTCGCCAACGCATGTCTATATAGAGATAAACAATACAGTAACATGTCAGGACAGCAGCCAATATCATTTGTTAGTATGATGTAACCGTGAAACATGTTAGTTAAATCAAAACATGATACATGTTAAAGTTTGATCTAACATGATACATTATGAACTGCTCCATATATTCTAATCATGTATATTCAGTTAAATTAGTTCCTGGTTTCCACTCTGGATTAGCCTCTACACAGAAGAACATCTTGACAGACTGAATACGTGTAGGGAGACGGCTGCCATTATCGTGGTCCAACAAGGACAGAAGTCTTTCTACCCTTTGTCCCTGCTCTGTGTTGTCATGACGACTCAGTGAGCTACGTTATAAACGCCGCTGAGCTGACGTTATGCTGGCCACATCGCCCCAGTTATGAGAGTAGTGTCTTATATACATGGATAGCTCCATTCTATAATCTAATATCTAGATGATGTTGTTCAGTAGGTCTGCCACTCTGGTCCCTCTGCTAGGTAGGCTCTGACTCTCTGGTACAATTAGATGAAATGTTTTAATCACAGCGATATCATTTGACTGTGTTTGAGTCAGTAACCCTTGAAAATCACTGGATATTAATAAGTTATCTGTTAGTTATTAACACAGTGAAAAATGTGGAATAAGAACTTACTGTGACACGCCTTAACCTGTTCCGGTGTTTCCTTTTTCAATAAAATAGAAATGTCAATCCAATATGAACATTGAGTTCATTATAAGGTCATCATCAGTGGTGGATTAAGGTGGTCATTGGCCCCTAGGCTACTATTTTTGTGAGGCCTCCTTACTGATCCCGCAGAAAAAACTAAATTCAGTGCCATGTGTAAAAGCGTGCTAGGATTATTACATGGCCATCACGCACACACTCGGAAGCACTGGAATACACACACACACACACACACACACACACACATTGAGACAGCCTTCACTAAAACAGCAATGAGACAGAAACAAGTGTGAATTCCCCATAGCTACTGCAACCACGTATTTCTGGGGACCGACAAACAGAACTCCCTAATGAGGCTGGTAAAATCCAATTTGCGCAGAATATCGCTTTCAATGGACTGATCAGAGATGAATGAGTCTCTTTGGGCCCATTGTGGATCTCAGTCTATCTTTTACTAGCGCCAATTAGTGCTGGGAGGTATGACCGAAAATTGATATCACAGTATTTTTCTAAATTCTAACGGTTTCACGGTATATACAGTGGGGCAAAAAAGTATTTAGTCAGCCTCCAATTGTGCAAGTTCTCCCACTTAAAAAGATGAGAGAGGCCTGTAATTTTCATCATAGGTATACCTCAGCTATGAGAGACTAAATGAAAAAAAAAATCTAGAAAATCACATTGTCTGATTTTTAAAGAATTTATTTGCAAATTATGGTGGAAAATAAGTATTTGGTCAATAACCAAAGGTCATCTCAATACTTTGTTACATGCCCTTTGTTGGCAATGACAGAACGTACAACGTACAAACGTTTTCTGTAAGTCTTTACAAGGTTTTCACACACTGCTGCTGGTATTTTGGCCCATTCCTCCATGCAGATCTCCTCTAGAGCAGTGATGTTTTTGGGCCACACAGACTTTCAACTCCCTCCAAAGATTTTCTACGGGGTTGAGATCTGGAGACTGGCTAGGCCACTCCAGGACCTTGAAATGCTTCTTACGAAGCCACTCCTTCGTTGCCCGGGCGGTGTGTTTGGGGTCATTGTCATGCTGAAAGACCCAGCCACGTTTCATCTTCAGTGCCCTTGCTGATGGAAGGAGGTTTTCACTCAAAATCTCACGATACATGGCCCCATTCATTCTTTCCGTCATACGGATCAGACGTCCTGATCCCTTGGCAGAAAAACAGCCCCAAAGCATGATGTTTCCACCCCCATGCTTCACTGTAGGTATGGTGTTCTTTGGATGCAACTCAGCATTCTTTCTCCTCCAAACACGACGAGTTGAGTTTTTACCAAAAAGTTATATTTTGGTTTCATCTGACCATATGACATTCTCCCAATCCTCTTCTGGATCATCCAAATGCTCTCTAGCAAACTTCAAACGGGCCCGGACATACACTGGCTTTAGCAGGGGGACACGTCTGGCACTGCAGGATTGGAGTCCCTGGCGGCGTAGTGTGTTAGTGATGGTAGCCTTTGTTACTTTGGTCCCAGCTCTCTGGAGGTCATTCACTAGGTCCCCCCGTGTGGTTCTGGGATTTTTGTTCACCGTTCTTGTGATCATTTTGACCCCACAGGGTGAGATCTTGCGTGGAGCCCCAGATCGAGGGAGATTATCAGTGGTCTTGTATGTATTCCATTTCCTAATAATTGCTCCCACAGTTGATTTCTTCACACCAAGCTGCTTACCTATTGCAGATTCAGACTTCCCAGCCTGGTGCAGGTCTACAATTGTGTTTCTGGTGTCCTTTGACAGCTCTTTGGTCTTGGTCATAGTGGAGTTTGGAGTGTGACTGTTTGAGGTTGTGGACAGGTGTCTTTTATACTGATAAGGAGTTCAAACAGGTGCCATTAATACAGGTAACAAGTGGAGGACAGAGGAGCCTCTTAAAGAAGAAGTTACAGGTCTGTGACAGCCAGAAATCTTGCTGGTTTGTAGGTGACCAAATACTTATTTTCCACCATAATTTGCAAATAAATTCTTAAAAAATCAGACAATGTGATTTTCTGGATTTTTTTTTTTTCATTTTGTCTCTCATAGCTGAGGTTTACCAATGATGAAAATTACAGGCCTCTCTCGTCTTTTTAAGTGGGAGAACTTGCACAATTGGTGGCTGACTAAATACTTTTTTGCCCCACTGTATGTAACGGGTATAAGAAATACTTTAATTATTTTATTGAAATTCCTACTAAAATGTGTATATAGCCTGTATATTGAATTGTCCTGCAATGAGAGTAATTCCGCCATCTACTGTTACCTTTAAATCTATATACATGATCGCAAACCGGATGCTCTTCCAGTTTTCCAGCTCTCTGCTTGGGGTAAGCCACGATTTGATGTTGCTCTGCAAAAGTATTATAAATTACACTTAAGCTAACGTGAGACTTATGTCATGTAACAGCAAACATCGAGATGTTATCTTGGTGCATTTCCGTTTTGTATTGGTTGTTGCTCACGTTAGTAGTATTATTATTTTGCACTGAAGTTATTGTTATTCCCAGTGTTGGGCAAGTTACTTTAAATTAGTAACTTAGTTACAGTTACTAGTTACTTCTTTCAAAAGTAACTCAGTTACTTTAAGTTACTTGTTACTTTCAAGGTAACCAGTTACTAGGGAAAGTAACTTCTTTTTTTTCTAAATTATCTAATTGTGTTAATGTGGCAAAGGACCTCCCTAACTGGATAGCTAGGGAGGCTGCCAGTCCTCTGGCTTGCTTACACGTAAGTCCTATCCTACCACAAGCGCAATACGCCACCTAGTAACCTGAACGTGCCATAGCAGTGTAGTAGTGTGAGTGCAAATAAATGAAATATTTCCATTGTTTCCAACCCTCTACAAATGCACACACATTATTTTGGGGTTGATGTGGCATAGTGTTCGACAAAACAACTGTAAAATTTGATCGTTGTACCCAGTATCACTACGATGAAGCAGTGGATCAACAAAACACAACATACAGTATGTTTTGAAACTTTTGATAGGCATATTTATCGTAGCCATTGAAACAGGTACAAAGTATAGTTTTGGCAGTGCAAAAATTAAACTGTGCCTCAGACCATCTAGCAACTGTAGGAATCAATAGTGCAAAACTGATACAATAGATGTTTTCAATGTAAACACATTGAGGTTTATCCGTTCTTTGTAAGTTAACCTTAACTCAAAACAGCTAAACTCCACCAACTGGAGACCTCATCATCAATAACGATGGGCAAACTTAAAAGTATTTTCAGCCTCACAAAGAGAAACTAAATAAATAAAAAGTACTTTCAGCCTCACAAACATAGTTAATGTTTAACAAAAATAATATTTCCTTCACTCTGGCCGTTTAGATAAATAAAACAACTGATGAAATCAATAATGGTGGATAAAGTGCTTTAGTAGTCTATGTTAGTATGTCTATGTCTATATCAGTCTTTGTCCATACATCTCCATCATTTGTTTAGCTGTGTCTGGGTTATAGACTGTGCAACAGGCTTTGTAAAATCAAACTTTTGTTGTTTGGCTGGAGTGGCTTCTCCTTTAGCGTCGGCGGAGCTGACGTTAGCAGCAGCATCACCTGTGTTACCTTCAGGGTCTTCAACTAGCTTGGTAGATGCGTGTTGTTTCTGAAGATGTTTCATCAGATAAGAATTGCTAGTTTTTGATGTGGCTAGAGTTTTCGAACGTCCACAAAGATGACAGGTAACCAAAATATTCCTTATGTCTTTTACTGTCAGAAAGGAAAAATAATGTGCATATTTCCATGAGAGAAATACAACGTCGTCAACTGCCGCCATTGTTTTAATTCATTTACTTGCGCGTCGCTGCGTCACGTGACTCACGTCCGCTTCACGTCCACCACGGAAACTGTAGTCCTGGGTTATGCACGTGAAGTAACGAGTAACGAGCCTGTTTAAATCGCAGTAACGATAACGCGTTACTGATTTTGACAAAGTAATTAGTTACAGTGCTCGTTACCGCAAAAGTAACTTAGTTACTGTAACGCGTTACTTAATAACGCGTTAGTCCCAACACTGGTAATTCCCCCCTGTAGATGTCGATTCCGGTGAAAGTGCTAAATCATATATTGTGTGTGCGCATCTACCTCATTGCAGGTAATAATTGTTGAACTATGTGTGTTAAATGTGCCATGAAGTTGCGTTTCGTTCATTTTGTCCGCCATGTTCAATACGGCGCCATGTGGCCTGTTAAATTTGATAGTCACCACTAGAGGTGGTTCGGTCGCGAACTGATTCGTTCGAACGAACGAATCGTTAGAACGAACGATCCGAACTGGTTCTTCTCTCTCGTTCGCGTCGTTCGCGTCGGTCGTCTCGTTCGCGTCGGTCGTCTCGTTCGCGTCGTTCGTGACTCAGAATTGACTCCTCCCAGACCCACGACTCGCAGACAGTTCGTTCAGGAAGACGAGGGACCGAGGCGACTCACGGCACACACTGTTGCTTGCACTGCACCAGGAGCAGGTTATAGTTATAACTAGGCTTTACTTAGTTAGCTTCAACGATACATGAAGTAAACATACTTGGAACGTCCATGTAGGCCTACGCAGCAGCACTATGCGCAGGTGATGCCGCATGATATGCCGCAAGGCATATCATTATTAACTAACGCATTATCTCTGAGGTGAAGTAAAGCCTCAGGTGGTCCGTTACATTTTCTTGTCAAGTAGCCTGGTGTTTACATTTTAGGGTTAGGGTTTCACATTGTTCCTTTATCTCGGGTATTTTTTTAATATATAAAATTAACGATATTGACTCAACTTTCAGGATAAAGTGATTCGATTCGCCATTCGATTCACCGGAAACTCGACTGAACCAGTTCAGTCGAGTTTCCGGTAGCACTGAGTCTGACTGACTCAGCTGAGAACCATGCAATGGGTGCATTGCATGATGCGATTCACCGCTACCGGAAACGGAAACTGGACTGAACCGGAAACTGGGCTGAACGAACGAACGAACGATTCGCGAACGACTCATCTTGGCGAACTGACTGACGCGAACTGGTTCACGTAAACGAATCATTGAATCCACCTCTAGTCACCACTAGGGGGTGCCGTTATGTAGTTTAATTATTTATTTAACATTGCGTCTTGCATTTTGTATTTTTCTATTGTTTTTTTTTCGATTTTTACTTTTCTATTTCATAAATATATAATAAAAGGATGATGTTTGTTAAAGAAATAAGTTAAGAATATATTGTATTGTTAGGTTAAAACCACTATACGATCACATGTTAAAAAGTATTCTGTTAAAGATCTTTATATTGTATTAAGTCACATCTTGAAAGGCATTTCCTGTAGTCGTAAAATGTCAAGATGTGATGTACTTGGGCAGTTTTCCAGCTCTCTGCTTGGGATGTCGATTCCGGTGAAAGTGCTAAATCATATATTGTGTGTGCGCATCTACCTCATTGCAGCTCTCTGCTTGGGCTCTCTGCTTGGGCTACCACATAAAGAGCCATCATCCAATCCAGCCTGCGTGTGGGTTCTTGGCGGGACGGGCACACAGCAGTTACATATGATGGTATTTTTTTTCCATGCATTATCAGGTGTTCACTAGTGCTGCCACTAACGACTAATCTTTTGACAAATTGTTTGATTAGTCGACTCATCTAAACTACTAATAAAAATAATAATAATAAAAAAAATTACAAATAATAATTACGCGCTGAAAGCAGGCAGGCACGCAGATATGCTGCTCGGGTTTACACTTGCGTGAATGGCGGGGTTTAAAACATTACTGCCAAAGTCCTTTTAAGTAATATAATGCAGGTCCACAAGGCAGCCACAGGAGACGCCAGCATTGTTTTCAACCGCTCGGTACTGCCCCGTATTAATTACCAAGTTTTAAAAATAAAATAAAGTATTTGAAGCGAATAAGTGACTCTGTTTTTGATTTGTTGATTTGGTTTTGAACGAATAGTTTTGGATGCATGCATCGGCTTTGAGCTTGTTTGTTACTTTTAAATCACATACGCTCGCAACACACACACACACACACACACACACACACACACACACACACACACACACACACACACACACACGTTCATTTATTCAAGCATGCAGCCACTACAACCTGCCGATCTTCAATCAAAACAACATCAAGTAAGTGATGCCGCAGCGCGTTGAAAAGTCCGTCCCGAGGCGTCCATAGGCTTTATGGTTTATATGTTTGAAAGCCGTGACACACTCTTTTACCAGTTGGCCTGAAATATCATGCCTCGCAGTCATATCCTGCCTATAAAGAAAGAAGAGACCTATAAAGAAAGTTGCAGTCATAGTCGTACCATTCTTGTTTAGAGGCGCAACAACGAAAAGGGTCCCGTCTGAAACAGTGTGGCGCGGCGCAGCGTTCCGAACATTGTGTAATAGAACACACTGGTATGGCAGTACACAAAAAAATCATATCATAACGAAAATACACACCGGTATGCGGTGTGAACCGGTATACCGCCCAGCACGAGCGCCAATTTTGAAAAAGAGCGTCCCCCGCTGGCATTGGCCACAAACAAAGTCATAAATAATGGAGTGCAATATCGACAAATGGAAACACTTCGCTTTCCCCTTTTCATACATTCTGCCTCTTTGCTGTCCAGCAGACATGACTTATTCCTTTACATCAAAATTGACTTTATGTCCCTGGCCATATGACATGGGCCACACATATACCCAATCAGCTGCTTCACTTTTTAATGGTTCTTGTTATGGGCCAATAGCGGTGAAGACTTTTTATTTTAAGTAAAATTGAAAATAGTCTGGCCAATCCAGGGCCCCTTGCACACCTGGGCCCCTAGGCTCAGCCGAGGCTAGCCTGTGTGTTAATACGCCTCTGGTCATCATCTAATAACTCCACCACTGCCAGCTAGGTTCACACTTATTATTGTATTCTGTATCAAACCAGTAATAGCACTTACCATCTTATCTATTTGTTCTTCGAATTCTATAGAGAGAAACAACACGTTAACATGTCAGGACAGCAGTGACTATCATTGAGCATAACCCTGATACATGTTAGTTGAATGTAACATGATACGTGTTAGTTGAATGTAACATGATGCATGTTAGAGTTTAATGTAACATGATACATGTAAGGTTAATTTAACCATTATACATGTTAGAGTTTAATGTAACAAGATTCATGTTAGTTAAATCTACCCATGATACATGTTATTTCATTGTAACTATGGTACATGTTAGTTTAATGTAACATGATTCATGTTAGTTTAATATAACCATGATACATGTTAGTTAAATCTTACCATGATACATGTTAGTTAAATCTAACCATGAAACATGTGAGTTTATTATAACTATGGTGCATGTTAGTTTAATGAAACATGATACATGTTAGAGTCCAATAGAGTTCACCGAAGCAGAATGAAAAACTCAAGACCGCACAAAGTTTCTCCATTTTTATTGTCCTCAACTAGGAGGCGTTGGGAGTTTCCCTCGGAGGTTCTGTCCAACAGACGAGCGACCCGCCGACCGCGAGCCGTTGGTTTACAATACGGTTGGCCGCTCAGAGTCCAGTGTGGACTCTACACTGATTGAACCAAATGAAAATGTAACAAAGCCTCAGCTTCACCCTGAATCGGACCGAGTCTACGAACTAAAGGAGTGAAAGCACCATTTCTACCCTTGGTCCCTGCTCTGTGTTGTCATGACGTCTCAGTGAGCTACGTTATAAATGCCACTGAGCTGACGTTATGCTGGCCCCATCGCCCCAAAAATGTTTTGAATCACAGTGATATCATTTGACTTGGTGTGAGTCATTAACCCTTGCAAATCACTGGATATTAATAAATTATCTGTTACTCATTTATAAAGTGAAACATATCAAATAAGAACTTACCAATGATCCCCAAATCCAGTTGCAATGTCATTTTCTATAAGAGAAAAATGTAAATTAAATTTAAAAAAAACATTGGGTTCATTACAAGGTCATCATCTAATAACTCCACCACTGCCAGCTAGGCAGCGGTGGAGTATTACCAAGAAAGTATTACCAAGACTCAACAAAAATGTATGCTTTCCCACCAGAGATAAAAACACACTGGACAAAGTATATACAAATATACAGAGGGCATTTAAAGCTGCACCATCCCCACACCTCGTATTATCAGATCATATCTCCTTGACACCGATTCCATCTTATAAACCAGTTGCTGTAGAACCCAACCAGCTGGGAAGACAGTACAGGTATGGAGTGAGGAAGCTGTAGCATTACTACAGGTCTGTTTTGAGAGCACAGTATGGGAGGTATTTTCTCAGGGAGCCAACTTTGAGGAGTACACCTCTAACGTCCTGGACTACATTCAGTTTTGCACCGAGGCAGTACTGCGCACCAGAACCATCAAGGTGTTCCCTAATCAGAAACCCTGGTTTGACGGTAATGTCAGGTCACTGCTCAGGGCGAGAGATACTGCCTTCAGGTCGGGGGACATGCTGGCTTATAGAACTGCCCGATGAGACCTGAAAAAGGGAATTAAAGAGGCCAAAGGCAAGAACAGACAGCGCATTGAGGGTCACTTTGAAAACACGGACCCCAGGAGCATGTGGAGAGGCATCAAAACTATAACTGACTACAAATATAAGACCACTGTGATGACCTTGCTCTGGGTGGTTGTGCAGGGGATTGTGGAGGCGTGTCTCAGGTGTGGCAGCAGGAGCTGCAACACACCTGATCTCCATTCCAATCAGGCTCCTCCACACTTATTTAAGATGGCTTCTAGGCCATCTCACTCTCTCTGATCCTACCCAGACAGCAGGGCTGTAGGTTCTTTAGATGGGTCTGATATACTACACTACACTATTCACATGCACCCATACACTACAGACACTACTGATGATACTGATGGTTTACATGGGAAAATGGTTTATTGTTATCTCTTTATAGAGGTTATTGGTTGTAAATAAATATACTAAATATACTACTGTGTGGTCTCCCCTTTTTTGTCATGAATTACAAGCTAGTTCAACCACCGCACTGGTTAGCGAGGAGGAGGAGCAGACACTCACTCTTCAGCACCACCTGGTGAGGTCCACCTTGAGAAGGATTGACACCAATAAGGCTACTGGCCCTGATGGGGTGTCGGGCCGTGTACTGAGTTCATGTGCCGACCAGTTAGCAGGAGCTTTTACAGAAATCTTCAACCTCTCCCTGCAACAAGCTGCAGTTCCCACCTGCCTTAAGACCACTACCATCGTCCCCATCCCCAAACAATCTGCCATTCCCTGCCTCAATGACTACCGCCCAGTCGCCCTCACCCCAGTAATCATGAGGTGCTTTGAGAGGATGATACTGGCGTACATCAGAGACCGCATCCCTGTGGACCTGGACAGCCACCATTTTGCCCATAAGGCAAACAGATCCACAGAGGACGCTGTCTCCATCGCACTCCACACAGCCCTGTCCCACCTGGAGTACCGAACACATATGTAAGGATGTTCTTTGTGGACTTCAGCTCTGCCTTCAACACCATAATCCCCCATAAACTGGTCCTCAAACTCATTCATCTTGGTCTCCCCACCTCACTCTGCTCATGGATCCTGGACTTTGTTTCAAACCGACCGCAGAATGTCAGAGTAGGGGATCTGACATCCTCAACTACAACCTTGAACACCGGTGCGCCCCAAGGTTATGTACTCAGCCCAGCCCTATAAACCCTCTTCACCCCTGACTGAGTACACATCCATTCATCAAACACCATAATCTAATGCTGATGACTCCACTGCGGTGGGGCTCATTAGTGACCACAATGAGTGCCATTACAGGCAAAAGGTCCAACACATGGCAGAGTGGTGTGTGGAAAACAACCTGGTCCTAAACACCACCAAAACAAATGAGATCCTCGTGGACTTTAGGAGGTCCAAGAGGACCACGCAGACCCCACTTACCATCAATGGGGAAGAAGTGGAGAGGGTGGACTCTGTTAAATTCCTGGGGACGTACAACACCAAGGACCTAACATGGGCTACTAACATCTCCAACCTTGTAAAGAGGACCCAGAAGAGGCTCTTCTTCCTACTGAAGCTCCAACAGGCTGGTTTATCCACACACCTGCTCATTAACTTTTATAGGAGCACAATTGAGAGCATCCTCTGCAGGGCTGCAGTGTGCGGCATGAAGGCTGCACAGCGGAGGACAGGAGGGACTTGGCCAGAGTGGTTAGGTCAGCAATAAAGATCATAGGAGCTGAGCTCCCAGACCTGGACTCTGTGTGGTGACCGCCTGAAGACGAAGGCAAGGTCAATAAGCACTGATAAAACTCACCCTGGACACACCTTGTTTGTCCCCCTACCATCAGGGAAGAGGTACCGCACACTGCGGGCCCGCACCACAAGACTGAGGAACAGCTTTTCCCCCAGGAGCTGTAGCCTCCATCACCCCCTCAACCCCCTAACAAAGCACTAAGGACAACTCTCCTCCAGGAGCAGTAGCTTCCACCACCCACAACCCCCCCGCCCTGCCCCTCCACACACACACACACTGGACTTGATGGGCACAATATGGACAGGGTGTGTGTGTGTGTGTGTGTGTGTGTGTGTGTGTACCATTAGTATTGTGCACTTTACAGTTGTGGCCTCCAATGAAATCTTTATGCACTTCACAACTGCTGTTCATTTTTAATCTACATATCACTATTTATATATGTTTTAAACACTTCTGTGATTTGGTCTTTGTCTTTGTGATTGTCTTATTTGTCATCGTCTCATTGTGTCTTTTTGTGTTTTGTGTCATTTAACCATTTAAACTCTAACTGCTGCTAGAGAGTGCCAACCTGTATTTCGTTGTGTACTACAATTTACAATTAAACTCCTTGAACCTTCACACATATTATTGTGTTCTGTATAAAAACAGTAATAACACTTACCTTATAATATCGATCAATCAATTCTATATAGAGATAAACAATACAGTAACATGTCAGGACAGCAGTCAATATCAATCAGCATAACCCTGATACATGTTAGTTTAATGTAACAATATATATGTTAGTTTAATGTAATCATGATACATGTTAGTTTAATGTAACCCTGATACATGTCAGTACTTTAATGTTATCATGATACATGTTAGTTTAATAAAATGCGTCGCTCCCAGGACTATGATTGATGTAATGAAAGTGAACTGCTCAATATATTCTAAGTTATCTGTTACTAATTTACAAAATGAAGCATGTGGCATACCTGTGAACTTCCCCTCCTGTTCCGGTGTTTTCTTTCTCTATTAAAGAAAAATGTGAAGACAATTTCAACATTGGGTTCATTACAAGGTCATCATCTAATAACTCCACCACTGCCAGCTAGGGTCACACATATTATTGGGTTCTGTATCAAACCAGTAAAAACACTTACCGACTGAAGTTGCCAACGCATTTCTATGTAGAGATAAACAATACAGTAACATGTCAGGACAGCAGCCAATATCATTAGTATAGTTACATTAGTATATTGTAACCATGATACATGTTAAAGTTGAATCTAACATGATACATTATTATGAACTGCTCCATATATTCTAATCATGTTTAATCAGTTGAACCAGTTCCTGGTTTCCGCTCTGAATTAGCCTCTACACAGAAGAACATCTTGACAGACTGAATATGTGTAGGGAGACGGCTGCCATAATCGTGGTCAAACAAGGACAGAAGTCTTTCTACCCTTTGTCGCTGCTCTGTGTTGTCATGACGACTCAGTGAGGTACGTTATAAACGCCACTGAGCTGACGTTATGCTGTCCACATCGCCCCAGCTATGAGAGTAGTGTCTTATATACATGGATAGCTCCATTCTATAATCTAATATCTAGATGATGTTGTTCAGTAGGTCTGCCACTCTGGTCCCTCTGCTAGGTAGGCTCTGACTCTCTGGTACAATAGGATGAAATGTTTTAATCACAGCGATATCATTTGAGTGTGTTTGAGTCAGTAACCCTTGAAAATCACTGGATATTAATAAGTTATCTGTTAGTTATTAACACAGTGAAAAATGTGGAATAAGAACTTACTGTTACACGCGTTAACCTGTTCCGGTGTTTCCTTTTTCAATAAAATAAAAATGTCAATCCAATATGAACATTGATTTCATTACAAGGTCATCATCAGTGGTGGATTAAGGTGGTCATTGGCCCCTAGGCTACTATTTTTGTGAGGCCTCCTTACTGATCCCGCAGAAAAAACTAAATTCACTGCCATGTATAAAAGCGTGCTAGGATTATTACATGGCCCTCACGCACACACTCGGAAGCACTGGCATACACACACACACACACACACACACACACACACACACACACATAGAGACAGCCTTCACTAAAACAGCAATGAGACAGAAACAAGTGTGATTTCCCCATAGCTGCTACAACCACGTATTTCTGGGGACCGAAAAACAGAACTCCCTAATGAGGCTGATAAAATCCAATTTGCGCAGAATATCGCTTTCAATGGACTGATCAGAGATGAATGAGTCTCTTTGGGCCCATTGTGGATCTCAGTGTATCTTTTACTAGCGCCAATTGGCGCTACTAAATTGCTGGGCGGTACGACCAAAAATTTATATAGCAGTATTTTTCTCAATTCTAACGGTTTCACGGTATATGACAGTAATAAAAATGAAAAAAAACACTAATATTTAGACAAATTTTTCAATCAATCGACTCATCTAAACTACTATTTAAAAAACAATTAAAAATAATAATAATGACATAATAATTACGCGCTGAAAGCAGGCAGGCACGCAGATATGCTGCTCGGGTTTACACTTGCGTGAATGGCGGGGTTTAAAACATTACTGCCAAAGTCCTTTTAAGTAATATAACGCAGGTTCACAAGGCAGCCACAGGAGACGCCAACATTGTTATCAACCGCTCGGTACCGCGCCGTATTAATTCCCAAGTTTTGAAAATAAAAGAAAGTATTTCAAGCGAAGAAGCGACTCTGTTTTTGATTTGTTTATTTGGTTTTGAACGAATAGTTTTGGATGCATGCATCGGCTTTGAGCTTGTTTGTTTGTTACTTTGAAATCGCATACCCTCGCAACACACACAGACATCTACACACACACACACGCACACGCACACACACACACACACACACAGGCACACACACACACACGTTCGTTCATTTATTCAAGCATGCAGCCACTACAACCTGCCGATCTGCAATCAGAACAACATCAAGTAAGTGATGCCGCAGCGCGTTGACAAGTCCGTCCCGAGGTGCCCATAGGCTTTATGGTTTATATGTTTGAAAGCCGTGACACACTCTTTTACCAGCTGGCCTGAAATATCACACCTCGCAGTCATGGACCTATAAAGAAAGTTGCAGTCATACTCGTACCATTCTTGTTTAGAAGCGCAACAACGAAAAGAGTCCCTTCTGAAACAGTGTGGCGTGGCGCAGCTTCCGAACGTTGTGTAATAAATGTGTGCATATCATAACGAAATTACACACCGGTATGCGGTGTAAACCGGTATACCGCCCAGCACGAGCGCCAATTTTTAAAAAGAGCGCCCCCCGCTGTCATTGGCCACAGACAGTCATAAATAGTGGAGTGCAATATCGACAAATGGAAACACTTCGCTTTTACCTTTTCATACATTCTGCCTCTTTGCTGTCCAGCAGACATGACTTATTCCTTTACAACCAAATTGACTTTATGTCCCTGGCCATATGACATGGCCCACACATCTACCCAATCAGCTGCTTCACTTTTTAATGGTTCTTGTTATGGGCCAATAGGGGTGAAGACTTTATTTATTTTAAGTAAAATTGAAAATAGTCTGGCCAATCGAGGGCCCCTTGCACACCTGGGCCCCTAGGCTCAGCCGAGGCTAGCCTGTGTGTTAATACGCCTCTGGTCATCATCTAATAACTCCACCACTGCCAGCTAGGTTCACACTTATTATTGTATTCTGTATCAAACCAGTAATAGCACTTACCATCTTATCTATTTGTTCTTCGAATTCTATAGAGAGAAACAACACGTTAACATGTCAGGACAGCAGTGACTATCATTGAGCATAACCCTGATACATGTTAGTTGAATGTAACATGATACGTGTTAGTTGAATGTAACATGATGCATGTTAGAGTTTAATGTAACATGATACATGTAAGGTTAATTTAACCATTATACATGTTAGAGTTTAATGTAACAAGATTCATGTTAGTTAAATCTACCCATGATACATGTTATTTCATTGTAACTATGGTACATGTTAGTTTAATGTAACATGATTCATGTTAGTTTAATATAACCATGATACATGTTAGTTAAATCTTACCATGATACATGTTAGTTAAATCTAACCATGAAACATGTGAGTTTATTATAACTATGGTGCATGTTAGTTTAATGAAACATGATACATGTTAGAGTCCAATAGAGTTCACCGAAGCAGAATGAAAAACTCAAGACCGCACAAAGTTTCTCCATTTTTATTGTCCTCAACTAGGAGGCGTTGGGAGTTTCCCTCGGAGGTTCTGTCCAACAGACGAGCGACCCGCCGACCGCGAGCCGTTGGTTTACAATACGGTTGGCCGCTCAGAGTCCAGTGTGGACTCTACACTGATTGAACCAAATGAAAATGTAACAAAGCCTCAGCTTCACCCTGAATCGGACTGAGTCTACGAACTAAAGGAGTGAAAGCACCATTTCTACCCTTGGTCCCTGCTCTGTGTTGTCATGACGTCTCAGTGAGCTACGTTATAAATGCCACTGAGCTGACGTTATGCTGGCCCCATCGCCCCAAAAATGTTTTGAATCACAGTGATATCATTTGACTTGGTGTGAGTCATTAACCCTTGCAAATCACTGGATATTAATAAATTATCTGTTACTCATTTATAAAGTGAAACATATCAAATAAGAACTTACCAATGATCCCCAAATCCAGTTGCAATGTCATTTTCTATAAGAGAAAAATGTAAATTAAATTTAAAAAAAACATTGGGTTCATTACAAGGTCATCATCTAATAACTCCACCACTGCCAGCTAGGCAGCGGTGGAGTATTACCAAGAAAGTATTACCAAGACTCAACAAAAATGTATGCTTTCCCACCAGAGATAAAAACACACTGGACAAAGTATATACAAATATACAGAGGGCATTTAAAGCTGCACCATCCCCACACCTCGTATTATCAGATCATATCTCCTTGACACCGATTCCATCTTATAAACCAGTTGCTGTAGAACCCAACCAGCTGGGAAGACAGTACAGGTATGGAGTGAGGAAGCTGTAGCATTACTACAGGTCTGTTTTGAGAGCACAGTATGGGAGGTATTTTCTCAGGGAGCCAACTTTGAGGAGTACACCTCTAACGTCCTGGACTACATTCAGTTTTGCACCGAGGCAGTACTGCGCACCAGAACCATCAAGGTGTTCCCTAATCAGAAACCCTGGTTTGACGGTAATGTCAGGTCACTGCTCAGGGCGAGAGATACTGCCTTCAGGTCGGGGGACATGCTGGCTTATAGAACTGCCCGATGAGACCTGAAAAAGGGAATTAAAGAGGCCAAAGGCAAGAACAGACAGCGCATTGAGGGTCACTTTGAAAACACGGACCCCAGGAGCATGTGGAGAGGCATCAAAACTATAACTGACTACAAATATAAGACCACTGTGATGACCTTGCTCTGGGTGGTTGTGCAGGGGATTGTGGAGGCGTGTCTCAGGTGTGGCAGCAGGAGCTGCAACACACCTGATCTCCATTCCAATCAGGCTCCTCCACACTTATTTAAGATGGCTTCTAGGCCATCTCACTCTCTCTGATCCTACCCAGACAGCAGGGCTGTAGGTTCTTTAGATGGGTCTGATATACTACACTACACTATTCACATGCACCCATACACTACAGACACTACTGATGATACTGATGGTTTACATGGGAAAATGGTTTATTGTTATCTCTTTATAGAGGTTATTGGTTGTAAATAAATATACTAAATATACTACTGTGTGGTCTCCCCTTTTTTGTCATGAATTACAAGCTAGTTCAACCACCGCACTGGTTAGCGAGGAGGAGGAGCAGACACTCACTCTTCAGCACCACCAGGTGAGGTCCACCTTGAGAAGGATTGACACCAATAAGGCTACTGGCCCTGATGGGGTGTCGGGCCGTGTACTGAGTTCATGTGCCGACCAGTTAGCAGGAGCTTTTACAGAAATCTTCAACCTCTCCCTGCAACAAGCTGCAGTTCCCACCTGCCTTAAGACCACTACCATCGTCCCCATCCCCAAACAATCTGCCATTCCCTGCCTCAATGACTACCGCCCAGTCGCCCTCACCCCAGTAATCATGAGGTGCTTTGAGAGGATGATACTGGCGTACATCAGAGACCGCATCCCTGTGGACCTGGACAGCCACCATTTTGCCCATAAGGCAAACAGATCCACAGAGGACGCTGTCTCCATCGCACTCCACACAGCCCTGTCCCACCTGGAGTACCGAACACATATGTAAGGATGTTCTTTGTGGACTTCAGCTCTGCCTTCAACACCATAATCCCCCATAAACTGGTCCTCAAACTCATTCATCTTGGTCTCCCCACCTCACTCTGCTCATGGATCCTGGACTTTGTTTCAAACCGACCGCAGAATGTCAGAGTAGGGGATCTGACATCCTCAACTACAACCTTGAACACCGGTGCGCCCCAAGGTTATGTACTCAGCCCAGCCCTATAAACCCTCTTCACCCCTGACTGAGTACACATCCATTCATCAAACACCATAATCTAATGCTGATGACTCCACTGCGGTGGGGCTCATTAGTGACCACAATGAGTGCCATTACAGGCAAAAGGTCCAACACATGGCAGAGTGGTGTGTGGAAAACAACCTGGTCCTAAACACCACCAAAACAAATGAGATCCTCGTGGACTTTAGGAGGTCCAAGAGGACCACGCAGACCCCACTTACCATCAATGGGGAAGAAGTGGAGAGGGTGGACTCTGTTAAATTCCTGGGGACGTACATCACCAAGGACCTAACATGGGCTACTAACATCTCCAACCTTGTAAAGAGGACCCAGAAGAGGCTCTTCTTCCTACTGAAGCTCCAACAGGCTGGTTTATCCACACACCTGCTCATTAACTTTTATAGGAGCACAATTGAGAGCATCCTCTGCAGGGCTGCAGTGTGCGGTATGAAGGCTGCACAGCGGAGGACAGGAGGGACTTGGCCAGAGTGGTTAGGTCAGCAATAAAGATCATAGGAGCTGAGCTCCCAGACCTGGACTCTGTGTGTGGTGACCGCCTGAAGACGAAGGCAAGGTCAATAAGCACTGATAAAACTCACCCTGGACACACCTTGTTTGTCCCCCTACCATCAGGGAAGAGGTACCGCACACTGCGGGCCCGCACCACAAGACTGAGGAACAGCTTTTCCCCCAGGAGCTGTAGCCTCCATCACCCCCTCAACCCCCTAACAAAGCACTAAGGACAACTCTCCTCCAGGAGCAGTAGCTTCCACCACCCACAACCCCCCCGCCCTGCCCCTCCACACACACACACACTGGACTTGATGGGCACAATATGGACAGGGTGTGTGTGTGTGTGTGTGTGTGTGTGTGTGTGTGTGTGTGTGTGTCTATCTAATCTACATATCACTATTTATATATGTTTTAAACACTTCTGTGATTTGGTCTTTGTCTTTGTGAGTGTCTTATTTGTCATCGTCTCATTGTGTCTTTTTGTGTTTTGTGTCATTTAACCATTTAAACTCTAACTGCTGCTAGAGAGTGCCAACCTGTATTTCGTTGTGTACTACAATCACATTTAAACTCCTTGAACCTTCACACATATTATTGTGTTCTGTATCAAAACAGTAATAACACTTACCTTATTATATCGATCAATCAATTCTATATAGAGATAAACAATACAGAAACATGTCAGGAGATCAGTCAATATCATTCAGCATAACCCTGATACATGTTAGTTTAATGTAATCATGATACATGTCAGTACTTTAATGTTATCATGATACATGTTAGTTTAATAAAATGCGTCGCTCCTAGGAGTATGATTGATGTAATGAAAGATATTCATCCTATCATTATGAACTGCTCAATATATTCTAAGTTATCTGTTACTAATTTACAAAGTGAAGCATGTGGAATACCTGTGAACTTCCCCTCCTGTTCCGGTGTTTTCTTTCTCTATAAAATAAAAATGTGAATACAATTTCCACATTGGGTTCATTACAAGGTCATCATCTAATAACTCCACCACTGCCAGCTAGGGTCACACATATTATTGGGTTCTGTATCAAACCAGTAAAAACACTTACCGACTGAAGTCGCCAACGCATTTCTATGTAGAGATAAACAATACAGTAACATGTCAGGACAGCAGCCAATATCATTAGTTTAGTTACATTAGCATAATGTAACCGTGATACATGTTAAAGTTTAATCTAACATGATACATTATTATGAACTGCTCCATATATTCTAATCATGTTTAATCAGTTGAACCAGTTCCTGGTTTCCACTCTGAATTAGCCTCTACACAGAAGAACATCTTGGCAGACTGAATACGTGTAGGGAGACGGCTGCCATTATAAGTCTTTCTACCCTTTGTCCCTGCTCTGTGTTGTCATGACGACTCAGTGAGCTACGTTATAAACGCCACTGAGCTGACGTTATGCTGGCCACATCGCCCCAGCCATGAGAGTATTGCTTATATACATGGATAGCTCCATTCCATAATCTAATATCTAGATAATGTTGTTCAGTAGGTCTGCCACTCTGGTCCCTCTGCTAGGTAGGCTCTGACTCTCTGGTACAATTAGATGAAATGTTTTAATCACAGCAATATCATTTCACCTGGTGTGAGTCCGTAACCCCTGCAAATCACTGGATATTAATAATTATCTGTTACTTATTAACACAGTGAAACATGTGAAATAAGAACTTACTGTCACACTCCATCTCCTGTTCCGGTGTTTCCTTTTTCAATAAAATAAAAATGTGAATCAAATATGAATATATGGTTCAGTACAAGGTCATCATCATTGGTTGATTAAGGTGGTCATTGGCCCCTAGGCTACTACTTTTGTGTGTCACCCTTACTGATCATGCAGAAAAACTCAATGTAGTGCCATGTGTTAAAGCGTGCTAGGATTATTACATAGCCCTCATGCACACTCTCGGAGAACTGGCATACACCCACACATTGAAAGGGCCTTCACTAAAACAGCAATGATACAGAAACAAGTGTGAATTCCCCATAGCTGCCACAACCACGTATTTCTGTGGACAGACCGACAGAGAACTCCTTAATGAGGCTGGTAAAATCCTATTTGCACAGAATATCTCTTTCAATGGAGAGATCAGAGACGGTTGATTCAGTCTGTTCTGCCCCTTCCTTGATCTCAGTCTATCGTTAACTAGTGCCAATTTTGAAAAAGAGCGCCCCCTGCTGGCAATGGTCACAGGCAAAGTCATGAATAGTCTGAGTGCTATATCGACAAATAGAAACATTTGTGCTTTTCGCTTTCTCGCTTTTAAGATGTTCTGCCTCTTTATTGTCCAGCAGAAATGACGTATTCCTTTACAACAATATTTACCTTAAGAACCTCGAAACATTACATGGCCCACACATCTACCCAATCAACTGCTTCACTTTTTATTTTTTCTTGTTATGGACCAATTGGAGACGAGTCTTTTTTTTATTTTGGGTACAATTGAAAATAGTCTGGCCAATCCAGGGCCCCTTGCCCACCTGGGCCCCTAGGCTCATTCGAGGCTAGCCTGTGTGTTAATCCGCCTCTGGTCATCATCTAATAACTCCACCACTGCCAGCTAGGTTCACACATACTATTGTGTTCTGCATCAAACCAGTAATAACACTTACCATCTCACTTATTAGATTATCCAATCCTATATAGAGATAAATAATACAGAAACATGTCAGGACAGCAGTCACTATCATTCAGCATAACCCTGATAGGTGTTAGCTTAATGTAACATGATGCATGTTAGTTTAATGTAACATGATACGTGATAGTTCAACCTAACCACAACACATGTTAGTTTAATGTAACCATGATACATGATAGAGTTTAATGTATCCCTTGCCTTCCTGGACTATGATTGATATTATGGAAAATATGCATCCTATCATTATGAACTGCTTCAATATTATATTCATGTAGAGTCAGTTGAACCAGTCCCTGGTTTCCACTCTGAATTAGCCTCTACACAGAAGAACATCTTGACAGACTGAATACGTGTAGGGAGACGGCTGCCATTATCGTAGTCAAACAAGGACAGAAGTCTTTCTACCCTTTGTCCCTGCTCTGTGTTGTCATGACGACTCAGTGAGCTACGTTATAAACGCCACTGAGCTGACGTTATGCTGGCCACATCGCCCCAGCTATGAGAGTAGTGTCTTATATACATGGATAGCTCCATTCTATAATCTAATATCTAGATGATGTTGTTCAGTAGGTCTGCCACTCTGGTCCCTCTGCTAGGTAGGCTCTGACTCTCTGGTACAATAGGATGAAATGTTTTAATCACAGCGATATCATTTGACTTGGTGTGAGTCAGTAACCCTTGCAAATGACTGGATATTAATACTCATTACTCATTTACAAAGTGAAACATGTGGGATAAGAACTTACCAGTTAAATCCCTTTCCATTTTCAGTCTTCTATAAACCAATGCTATGAAGTGATAAACAACACATGTCAGAACAGCATAACCCTGCTACATGTTAGTTTAATGTAAACATGATACATGTTAGTTTAATGTAAACATGATACATGCTAGTTTAATGTAACTATGATACATATGTTAGTTGAATGTAACCATGATACTTGTCAGAGTTTAATGTAATATGATAAATGTAAGGTTAATGTAACCATGATAGATGTTAAGAGTTGAATGTTGAACATGATACATAAAATAGTTGAATGGAGCGCTTACCTCCCAGGACTAACAATATAATGAAAGATATGCATCCTATTATTATGAACACAATTGTCACATATTTAATACATGTAGAATCAGTTGAATCAGTTCCTGGTTTTATCTGCACCCCTCCCACAGAATCACACCTGAAACCAGAAGGACAAAACCACGTTTAGTTCTAGAGTAGTAGACTGGGTGATGGACTCCTGGTCTAAAGGTACTGGGTTCGATCCCCAATGTCCACAACCAACCTGTAGGCCTTCAGGAAGGTTCTTGAGCTAGATGCCTGACCCCTACCTGTTCCCAATGACCTGTATCTACCTGTGTCTGAATTCACTGTACACCGCTTTGGAGAAAATTAGTAAATGGTAAATTATATATATGATCAAGCATTAATGACCTTTTAACAATATCTAGTTCTGACATTTGTATTATTAAATAGAAGAGTAAACAAACATAACATTATGACCATTGTATGTATTTTAAGAACAGGCAAAAAGCCACACCAGTACATGATATATTGCCCAGGCCTAATTCTTAACAACCATCATTGCACTGTATGTGTAGATTGTTTAATTTACTCCACTTACATCGTGTGGGGTTGGCATGACAATGTGGCATCTGAGAATGTGTCTTTATCTGCTGAGTCACTACAGAAGAATCCATCCAGGATCTCACACTCAGTATCTGATGTTGGAGTACACAATTTCTTCACTTTCTGACCTGTCAATCACAACAGTAACAGAGGAACCTGAGACAACCTGAGAGTACACAACTTCTGAAGTAAACATGAACAACACAACTTCTCTGATATAAACATGAACACAACTTTTCTGATATGAACATGAATGCCACAACTTCTCTGATATCAACATGAACGACACAACTTCTCTGATATAAACATGGACAATACAACATTATCATCAAGACAACATATGGGCATCTCCATTTAATAATATAGATGTACCTGTGACACACTTTGTACAGGCAGTGCATTGCTTCTGTCCGCTAAGGCCTTCTTTGAAAGTACCATCGGGGCACTTTGAGCACAATGAATTGGTTGTCGCTGTGCAATCCCTACGAACCCTATATCCTGTTGGAAAGAACGTTTAAAATATGTTGTTTTCCAATGGATTTGGTTGAAGAAATCATACAGAAGTATTTTGTACAACAGCTTGACAACCGCTGGGTTAATGGACTCTTACCAGCAGGACATGCAAAGCAGCAGACCTGTCCCACTCTGTATTCATCGCTGGCACACGATGGTGATGCATTACTAGCAGCGCCATAAGTATTACTAACTGAACATATTAGGAGCAGGATTTGTAAGAACATGGTGGTCCAATTTGTATGACCTTTAACCATCTGATGTTTTTTGGCAGATTTTCGGCAGATATTTCTTCTGTGTGTCAGTGCAAGTTGTTCAATCATGGCAAAATACGTTTTTTTGTTTTATCCGGCTTTGTATATTCTAAATACATGTGCCACACAAGCTATACTTTGGCTGCCATATCATCATTGCCATGCAGCTACAGACTTTTCTTGAAGTTCAGAAACATCTGGAGGGATAAAAAAAATATAGAGTAGTTAATAAAAGTAATAACTTGTATCTTTAATACTTTTCCCTGAACCAAAAGTACAAATTAGAGCTGTTAAACAGAGTTCTTAACCTTGTATGTCTGCATTAACTGTGATCTAATGCTTAATTTTTCTGTGATAAAGAAAATAAATTTGTGAGTGTTAAAAGTATGTCACAAATAAAATGTATGACTTTTATCTTCATTGGGCAGCATCATTTTCTAGATTGATTTGGTCTTTGGATCCTTTGGGTGAAACATTCCACCTTGCCCATCCCATATTAAACCCCAAACACAGTCACCTGGCTGCTGAAGATCTCAGGGCCTTGGGGCCGATCCCCAGCCTGTAGGCCTGGGGCCTGCCCAATGAGCAGGCCCCAGGCCTACAGGAGGTCTGCCCCTGGAGTTAGGGCTCTATTGATGGTTCAGCAGATGAGACACAGGGTCTCTTATGATGTTCCCAGGAGCCAGAATGTTTGTTGGAATATACAAATCCTATTTTATAATTACAACCGTGGAGGTCTTCATTGTTTCTCCGTGAGCGAACTAAGTGAAAGCGAAAGTAAGAATGGCACTATAAACGTATAGCTCTTTTTATGCAGTAATAGTTTTATAAACCACCTGAACTTTAAAAAAAGTGTAAACGACCTGAATATAATGAGGATACGAGGGTATCAGTTTTGACATAGACAGCGTTTATATTACCTTACTTTAATTGAGAGCGTCGAAACATTCCAAGTACCTGTCGAAACACATTCCTTGGTCCTTACCTGGAATAAAGCCCAGGAGCCTTCTCATTGCCCAGACCTGCCCTTAAGGGCAGGTCTGGGCAATGAGAAGGCGTTGCAGGGCGTGTGATAAGTGAAGGGCATGTGATAATTCAAGCCGTCTCCAATCACTACCGGTTTTATTCTTGTTATTTCAATGAACAATCCATTATTGTAAGCTGGTGGATGTTTGGCAACCCTTGAAATAGCTGCCAGACACGCTCAATGTTAAATTAAAATATTACTGAAGAGAATGCATCATCTTATATCCGTGGAGCATGCCCTATCGGTTCAACTGATCCTGGAGAAACGCCACAATGTCAAGCAGATCATGATGGGCGTCCCGTCTGAACGACCCCACAGTCCTGAGGTTCCTGAGCAAAGTGGACAAACCAATAACAATACCATCAATATTACTGATGGACGTTAGTATCGCCCACCGTCTCAAACATAAACCAGAATTAAACTAGATTAAACTCAACAGGTGGGACTTCAATGAATTACAGCTCTCAAGTGAATGAGGATTTGTCGTTCTGAGGATTTTGAGGTATCACATTATTGAAGAAAGATAACACCAGATCTTTTTTCATGAACATTTCTCAGAATTCTGAGATAATAAACTCTTTATTTCATAAAAACAGAGCATCATCTTTTCCAGCATTACAATTTTTTTCAGAATACAGAAAACGAGCAGATTATGATTTTTATAGATTGATTACGCTTCCGTTCGACTCGATTCACGTGTCAGATTAAAACTGAAACCAGGGCTGCCGTTTCATATTTCGCCAGCAGATGTCACTGCTGGTGAACTAAATATTAGATGAACATAGGCTGGCGAGAGCATTGTTCTTGTCATTCTTCTGCTCAAGGTGCGCATGATGTACTTGTGAATCCTGTTTATTAACATGCATTCCTGTTGGACAGAACATTTTGGCCAATCGACTGTTAACTCTAAGAAATAAATGATTCAAACAAAACTTGAAACTGATTTTATTTATTTAACTTTAGCATTGTTTCAACAAGTTAGTTAGTTAATCCAGACATGCAGTTGTCTGTTTTAGACAGAACTGTTACTTGATTAAGTCAGCTAGTAAGCTAGCTATTTCAGGCATTCTGTGGGATTGAATCAGTCAACTCGTTAGCTCTAGTTCAGATATTTAACTCTAACATCTGGACCGGTAGGACAGCATTCCTCTCTCACTCTGTATACTACCTGTTGACAATTTGCTGATGCAATAAAGCTGCCAATGAAATTTAGATTATATAAAACTAAATATATAAATAGCATTAATTGAACATTGAAAAATAACATGGCCGTCCAACGATCAACGGGTTTGAAATATTTTGATAGCAACAAGGTTGTGCGGTAACATATAAAGGCAAAATATGGTACGGTACATTGTTTGGTTGAACATGATTGTATACGATTGGCCACATTGGCTGCCATATCATCATTGCCTTGCGGTTCTCACACCTGGCGTCGATCAAACGGACCGCACAGCTCAGGGGTCAAGGCACCCTATAGATGTAAATACATCTGAATGTAGGCTTCATTAACAAGTAATTACCCAACCTATAAAATATATTGCTTTACTTGCAGTAAGTATCCAGATGTCCCTGAATGTCTATGCCGAGTGATGAAAAACTAATTAGATCTATTGTGGTATGGCTGTCTCGGGCTATGACTCGGAGATTGGTAAATGTTCAACACGTGGTTTATTCTAACGGAGACACAAGGTAAACAAGCTTGCGTTCTGGAGGTGGTTCATGAAGCATCTCTCAAACACAGGTAAACAAAACGTTTATATTGGGTGTAATAGAATTGTATGATCATATGTAAATGACGTACCCGGATACGTCGTGACGGAACGGGGGGCATGCGCGGACGCGGACCGAAAGTAAAGACGTTGATTTAACTTGGACTCATGTGTGGACGTCTTTTATTATAAGTAACCAAATACTTTACATGGTGTCAGAAGTGGTCCGAGCCGACGATGCCGAAGTTTAATCCGCCGGACAGTTTCTGCTTCGAGAGGCCTGCAGATGGAGCGATTGGAAGAAACGCTTCATGCGGTACAGAACGGCTACGAAGCTGGATCAAGAGGACGGAGGGGTACAGGTCAGCACCCTTATCTACGCCTTAGGCGGGGAAGCAGAGAATATATTCGGGTCATTCCGTTTTGTTGAAGAAGATGACGGAGAGGATTTTGATGTAGTAATGGGCAAATTTGATGCTTACTTTATACCGAAACAGAATGTCATCCACGAGAGGGCTTGCTTTTACCAACGTGTGCAGCGTGCAGGGGAGAGGGTGGAGGTTTTTATTCGCGCCCTTTATGAACTTTCTGAGCATTGCGAATTCGGAGTTACTCGTGAAGAGCACATTAGGGACCGAATTGTGGTGGGCATCAGGGACAAAGAACTCTCCCGAAAACTGCAGCTCATCTCAAATCTCACGTTAGAGATGACAGTTCAGGAGGCTCGTCAACAGGTGGAGGTGAGAGCTCAGGTTAGCCGGCGAGGCGAGGCCGCTGCATGTGCTGTAGAGGAGGTCGCGCGGGGCTTTAGCAAATTCAAAATGGACGAACGGAGGTATAACGAAACGGACCAACAAAACAGACGCAGCGAACGGGGAAAGACATGTAACAGATGTGGGAAAATGACGCACAAGATTCAAGAACATTGTCCTGCAATTAAGTCTGCATGCAACAAGTGCAAGAAGATTGGGCACTGGGAAAGAATGTGCAAAAGTAAAATGGCAGTGAATGAAGTCAGCGAGCATGAAGAAAATGCAGCTTACTTTCTAGGCTCAGTAAAATGCACATCCTCAAGCAGTGGCGGGCAATGGACAGTAAAGTTGAATATCTGCCACACGCCAGTTAGTTTCAAAATAGACACTGGAGCGGATGTGTGCATTATGAGTGAAGAGACTTTCAAGAGTCTCAGCCAAGCGACTAAACTACACCCAGCAAAAGCCATGCTGTGTAGTCCAGGTGGGCGATTGAACTGTATTGGCCAATTCACAGCAAACGTGTGGCACAAGGACAAAAAGTACTCATTCAGAGTCTACGTTGTTGGAGAAGAGAGTGTGAGCAACCTGCTTAGCACAGAAGTGGCACAGACAATGGGGCTCGTGAAGAGAATTTGTGAGGTCCGTGGCGCCGGAGGAAAGTTCGGCCTGCTAAAAACACAGCCGGTGCAAATAGCGCTCCAGGAGGATGCCCAACCCTATGCTGTCCACACTGCCCGCAGAGTCCCCATTCCCCTCATGAAGTCTGTCAAGCTGGAGCTGGACAGAATGGAGACCAAAGGCGTCATAGAAAAGGTGACGGAGCCCACGGAGTGGTGGGCTCCCATGGTGCCCGCTCCCAAGAAATCAGGACAGGTGCGTATCTGCGTTGACCTACGAAAATTAAACAAGGCCGTTAAGAGAGAGAGGTTTGTTTTGCCGACAACAGATGAGATCACAGCTGAGCTGAGTGGGTCCACGGTGTTCTCCTCATTAGACGCGGCAGCAGGGTTCTGGCAGATACCGCTAGACAAGGATAGTCAGAGACTGACAACCTTTATCACACCATTTGCCAGGTACTGTTTCAAACGACTCCCATTTGAGATATCTAGCGCACCCGAAAATTTTCAGAGAAAGATGGAGGAAACGCTGGAAGGCCTACCAGGGAACGCTGTTTACATGGACGACATCATAGTGCATGGAAAAGATATGGCCCAGCACGACGAACGTCTACGGCAGGTCATGGAGCGCCTGGAGACAGCTGGGCTGAAGCTAAATGAAGAGAAGTGTGCCTTGAGACAGCGAAGACTAAATTTTTTGGGTCACGTGATAGACGCAGATGGCACACGTCCTGACCCAGCCAAGGTCTCCGCTATAAACGACCTGACTCCACCCACTAATGTCCATGAGCTGAAGAGAGTCCTCGGGATGGTGAATTATTTAGGTAAATACATCCCGAACCTAGCTGCTGTGGGGCAGCCCATGTACGAATTACTGAAGTCCAAATCCGCGTGGACATGGGGCCCAGTACAGCAGTCAGCATTCCAATCCATCAAAGAACTTCTTACAACCCCACCCACTCTGGCGTTTTATGATGTCAACAAACCCACTGCTGTCTCTGCAGATGCCAGCAGCTATGGAATAGGGGGCGTGCTGATGCAACTGCACAGTGAGGGCTGGAAACCTGTAGCCCATTGTTCATGGCGTCTGAGTGGGGCGGAAACTAGGTACGCTCAGATAGAAAAAGAGTTCCTGGCGAGCGTCTGGACCTGTGAGCGGTTTGGGAAATACTTACATGGCCTAGAGGGGTTCAGGCTGATCACAGATCACAAACCGTTAGTCCCGCTAATGAACTCCAAAGACCTAGATACTGTCCCCATCCGCTGCCAGAGGCTCCTGATGCGGCTGATGAGGTTCAACCCTACAGCGGAATATGTACCAGGGAAAACCCTCGTCACGGCAGACGCGTTGTCCAGGAGCCCAGTAGGAGATGCGCAGGATGGAGGCGACACCAATGTTGATGTGGAGTGCTACGTAGAATCCATCATCAACAACATGCCGGCTACAGAGGGGAGAATGGACAGTATCAGAGCTGCCACAGTTGTTGATGACACACTACAAGCTGTGGCCAGATACATACAGTCCGGGTGGCCTGATCACGTAGGTAAGACACACCCAACGGTTAGAGAGTTCTTCCCCATGAGAAACGAGCTGTCAGTTCACCAAGGCCTGGTGATTAGAGGCAATAGGATAGTAATCCCAGAGACATTGAGAGCAGATGTGTTAGAACGTATCCATGATGGTCATCAGGGACTGACTAAATGCCGAGACAGAGCTAACTCTGCCGTCTGGTGGCCGGGTATATCAGCTCACATCAAGCAGAAAGTCCTAGCCTGCCAGCCTTGTCAGGAACAAAGGAGAGCTCAGTCCAAAGAGCCTTTGATCTCCACACCGCTCCCGGACAGGCCATGGAAAAGAATCGGCATGGACTTATGTGAGTACAACAAACAGAACTATTTAGTTATCTCTGACTACTATTCACGGTTTATTGAGATTCTCCATATGCCCACCACCACTACCGTCCAAGTAGTCACAAAACTGAAAGCTACTTTTGCCCGCTATGGGGTGGCAGACGAAGTGGTCAGTGACAATGGCCCACAGTTTTCTAGTGAGGAGTTCAAGCAACTGGCCCGTGAATTAGACTTCACACACATCACATCGAGCCCACACCATCCTCAAGGCAACGGGCACGCCGAAAGAGCGGTGCAAATAGCAAAAGGGATCCTGAGACAAAAGGACCCTCTCCTGGCACTTATGTGCTACAGATCTACTCCGTGCAGCAGCACTGGGGTAAGCCCAGCAGAACTCTTAATGGGCCGCAAGATTCGAACCACTCTGCCTACCCTTGACCGCAACCTACAACCCAGACGGCCTAACAAGCAGAGTATTGCAGCCAAGGACGCATCAGAGAAGAGGAAACAAACCTACTACTGCAACCAACGCCACGGAGTGAAGAACCTTCCAACACTAAGGGCAGGGGACCACGTCCTCACCAGACTGGACCATCAAAAGTCCTGGGTCACTCCAGCTGTGGTGACTGGCGAGAGCATCACACCGAGATCCTACCTTGTGGAGACGGAGCAGGGAGCCAGACTTCGCCGCAACCGTCGCCATCTTCAGGTGGTGCCCAGCGTGAGATCTACACCATCAGGTACACTGGGGCCTCAACCAGAGCAGCCGTCCAGTGACCCGGGGAGAAGCACTACAATGGTTGACACCAGCACGGGCGCAGTTGCTGATGGCCTGACTCAGACCAGGTCAGGCAGGGTCAGTAGACCAGTTCAGAGACTGGACCTGTGAGCGGTCGTGTCATCTGGACACTTGGAAAAAGGAAAAGAGTTCCAGTAATGTCTATCATACTGTGCACTGTGATACACGAGAATGGTAATATTGCATTGAGTTCAAACAATGAAAAGTGTTTCATCTTTAATGTGAAAAGAGTTCCAGAAATGTCTATCATACCGTGTCGGAATGTATTGGTTGGTTTTACATTGAGTTCCAGAAGGCCGTACACATTTTCCTGGTTTGGTAATAGAATTAACAGAATAGTACTTTAATAAGCCTTAAGTGATGTTCCTAGCCAATGTTGATAATTTCAGTGTTAAGATCGTAAGAATCTCAAGGGGAAGATGTAATAGAATTGTATGATCATATGTAAATGACGTACCCGGATACGTCGTGACGGAACGGGGGGCATGCGCGGACGCGGACCGAAAGTAAAGACGTTGATTTAACTTGGACTCATGTGTGGACGTCTTTTATTATAAGTAACCAAATACTTTACATTGGGAGTGGGCGGAATGGTTAATAAGCCATGCCTACATGTTCTAATTTACCCAGGTAAACCTTTGGTCTGTCTTGGCTTTAGCGGACATGGCAAAGTGGCCATGTTTGTATTCTTTAACTTATCTACAAAATCATTAAACCTTACATGGTGTTGTCTATTACGTGGAGAACAAACCATTCATAACTGTTAGCTTGAAACATGTCATCAGAAATAGCAAAGACTATACTACGAGGCAGATCACGAGGCAGAGGGCTGTTCTTTTTAACGGAAGGTTGGGATGCAGAGCAGACACACACGAGAAAGCGCAAAAAAAGCGATCTACACTAAAAACACAGGATATCTCAGATGCAGACTCTGAATATGTTCCTGTTGTGGCCGCTAGAGGGCAGTGTGTTTATCAACCCGTCCGATAGCCAGGCGATTGTACATCATGGGCCAGCATACACCATGGACTGTCTGTACTGCCATAGACTATGAAACAGCCTCCTAGAGGGTAGTTTATGCTAAGGCTTTTCTTCATGGCTTTCTTAGTATGGTAGGGTACACCATGATGTGCTTTCACTCATTGAGTCGTGTTTCCACTTCAAAACATGAAAGCTACACTTTCACGGCTGGAGCCCACTTGAACGGGGCTACAGCTGTGTATATCACACGACATTTCATATTTTAAAACAGCCGTCATTATCTGTCTGTAGATATTTTCATAACGAGTGATTCCTTTCTATTTTAACCCACCTGCTTTCTATAATCCTCTGTATATTGTCATAGTGGGTCCAGTCTGTATATCATAGTGGGTCCAGTCTGTATATCATAGTGGGTCCAGTCTGTATGTCTTCATAACGCAGAGGTCTATGAAACTGATTTGGTGAATCAGTGTGTAGGTCCGTAGGTCCGATTCTAAAGCATGAAAATGCTGTTTCTTAACTGGCATTAGCCTGATGTTGGGGTGAACAGGAAGTGGGCGGGGTAAGCAGGCGTAGACATGTATACAAAGAGAAGGCATTGGCCCTTTGGATCGTACCTCAACGTCGACGCCGCATTGGAGAGGCAAAGACCGGCCAGTAAATGGTCTAGAACAGGGGTTTTTAAAGTATGAGAGAGTGAGCCCCCCCTCAGAGAACAAATTTCAGCTGAGCCCCCCCCCAAAAGAATGTTCTAAATCCCTGTGTTTTGAAAGATCTTTTAATTATTTTACACATTTTAAACATCTGATCGTATTTCAAACATCTCTGATCATATTTTACACATTTTAAACATCTCTGATCATATTTCTTTGAAACATTTTTAAATTTTTTGAAACATTTCAACATATTTTTGAAACATTCTAAAAATCTTTGTGCGTTTTTAAACACATTTAACACATTTTAACATCTTTATCTAAGCATGTTTTTGCTTAACGTTTTTGAAATATATTTGAACATCTTAATCTGTAAACTGCCAGTTTAACCTCCTTTTTTAGCTCACCTCAACTTTAGTGGGAGCAATCAGTTTGCGTAGCTGTGTTCGAAATCGTTCACCATCACGGATATAGTGCACTATATAGGGTGCTCACCATTTTGTAGTGGTGTTCAAATTCTCCGTGGTAAATTTCACGCACTATAAAGTAGACTTAAAATACCCAAAATTTGAGTGAACATACGATGTTCCCTACATGTTACTCCCGTATACCACAATGCAATGCGGTCGTGTTTTTCCGGCTCCGGCTTTCGTTTAGAAATGTCAACAATTTGTTTGGGATTTAACATAGAAAATATAACATTCAAAATTAATAAAAGAAAACTTGATCAAGGAAATGTAACATTCAACATCAATACAACCTCCAGCTTACCTCGTGAGTGCCCGGTTTGTTTACATGATGTGGGCGCATCTGTCTGCGTCACACAAATACCCGGCGCATTTACTGACGCAAAAGACGTTTAGAAATGTTCAGCGTAGTGTCCGAATTGTCGTTTGTTCGTTCCCTATATAGTGCTCTATATCATAAACACTATATAGGGAATAGTATGTGAGTGAATAAGGACGACGCGCTGTGTCTGTTTTTTCTGTTACTTTTTCTGGTTTATTTTTTTCTCACGTCTCGCCCCCCCTGAAGAACTCTGGCGCCCCCCAGGGGAGGCGCGCCTCACAGTTTGAAAACCACTGGTCTAGTAAACGTGAGCTGCTTTATTTCTGGATAAATGCACTTTAACATTTACAATTCTCTACTGATTTCAGTTACTTATTTTAATCCAAGGTTTTAGGATCTAAATTAGGAGTTAAACAATTAAATATATATTTTATGATATTATATTTTATATAGGCCTTTAGGATAAGACATGTTATTTTAATTCAAGGGTTTAGGATCCACTAAGGTTGATCCACTGAGGTGGATCCTAAACCCGAGAGTTAAACAATTAAATATCTATTTTATGATGTAATATTTTGAATAGGCCTAGAGGATAAAAAATCATATCATATAATATTAATATTTATAATGTAATTTCGAATTGAAATCGGTTGACAAATGTAAACGTTCTCATCCAGAAAAACAGCAGTTCCTGGGTTTCCGTTTATCTGCAATAGGTCGAGCAGCCACTGTGGGGTCTATGTAAATATGTCTATGAAAGCAGGTGACATAGCTACCATCTCTGTTCTCATTGGTGGTTTATCCCCAACGGAGAAATATGACTCACAGAGATGTAGTCCCCCTTTAATAATAGCCATAATAATAGGTCTTGGAATCACGGTCCATTGAATCATGGTTTCTTTTTGTCATTGTTCTGTACTTTTATAAAAGATGTAATATACTGTGAACAGGGACCCAGTTTTATTTTAGACGCTGCTGGAGCTGCCCATCGAGGAGGTCCGTTGCTCCTAGAATGAGAAAATGTTTTATCAAATGCAACTTGGTTTATTGTGCGTTTGTCGTTCATAAAGGAAACACAAAGTGCTTAACAAGGGAAACGACACAACAAGAACAAGACATTTGTTTATAGTTTGTGATGTTATATTATTGATCAATTGTTAAAAGTAATTAAGGTTTTGTAAGATGTTAGTAGGGTTATTCTTTTTTTAAATATCAAAGTACTGAAGTTCAACTACCATGTAAACAACAGGTAAATGCATCCAAGACAAAAAACACAAAGTGATTCCTCAAAAGATATAATTTGCTACGGCAACAATGTTAAAGTCCAACTATTAACATAACTATGTAAATAGTTATACTTTTATCGTATGATTTTGAAATTGTATTTCTTCTTTCCCCTCCAGGTGCTCATTGTGGATGTGTGCGGACAAGTTTGTCATTCAGGTGTGTATGTGTGTGTGTGTGTGTGTGTGTTGTGTGTGTTTGTATCCTTATAAAAGGGGGATGACAGGTCCGTCAGCTAGAATCAATAGGAGGCCGGTATGAAGCCCTTGCCTGAACCTGTCTGTGTTTTTTACCCACAATGCACTTGAATGTGACAGAGACAAATTCCACATTCCATACTCGTTCATTGCCAATTAAAATGTTAATAATTGTGGGGGGGGGGTGAGGGTCACACATAATAGTATATAGTATAGTATAACACTTTATTAGAACTATACTAGAACTCTAATAAAAGGTAAATAAATGGTGTAAAAATGTCTAGTTTCACGGAAGAGACCTTATATTATGATTGTTGTATTTTTTTTTGTTTTAATTGTTTTGATTTTATGAATATACGTCAGTGGTTGACTTATTCCCCCGCCCTGATGGACACCAATGTAGTTAACGTCACCTGATACAGTGTACTACTTCCATCCAACTCTAATACAGTGGTTACAAAACCATTTGTCAAGTAATATCCATTACTTGACAAATTACAGCTCCATTACTGCTGGAGGAGGGAGAGCTGATCCTGGGGCAGGAGGCGGAGCAGGAGGGGGCCAGCCCTGAGGTCAGTCCCCGTCCTGGGTCCCATGTGGAAACGAGTCCATTCAGAGACTCCGGAGAAAACATTTTCTGCTTTCATTCTGTGGTATGAATGTAATGCTATGCAGGGCATGCTAGCGTGTTAGCATAGCGAGTTTCACGGTCGTCCTGCACCCCCATTGAGAGGGGGTACACTATAATATCAACAGCCTAACATGGTCATTGTCCAGAGGTATAGTTTTAATCAGATGTAACATGAGAACGGCGCGCCGTGGCCATGACCCTTGCTAAGAGACCGACGCGAGGCATACAGTCCCCGGGTTCCCCTAAAGCTCCTTCACTCTAACCCAACCCCTCCACCTGAACCACGCGAGGTCTTCACCAGAACCTCGTGTTGCCAGCCAGTGGGGTGCATGAACGCGCTAAAAGAGCGGCGTTCATTGAACGCACTTATATATTTTGTGAACGGTGAAGGACGCTCACGCACTGTTTACCGGCTCCCGTGGATTAACTGCAACAGGCATCATGCCAGCATGGCTTCTTAAAACAATAATGACAACGGAGCTAAATGAGTTTTATGAACAAACAAGTACAGATTTGAACGGTAAAAGTCTGAACGTCAGCCACATCGGTAACAAATTTAGATGTATGACGGATTGATGAGCAACGTTTGCTACAGTCCACTGGGTAGGCTGATTGACTGATCTATCCAGTACAAATCTAGGTGGACACGCCCACTTGTGATGTCAGAAGCTGCACATTTTCAAAGGGCTTGTAACGGCTAATCACACTCACACCTGGTGGTATAATATGTCCCCTTTAAACTGTATTTTGGGTCATTTTCATTGGGTGATGAAATTATATGTGAGTAAACAACATCAGACTAGGTTTGGGGTGGTGTAGTGAGCTAAAGCCAGTTATCAACAGCCAAAGTTAGCTTAAACCCTGCTGCTACCGCTACGTTAACTTCGAATAACCCTGTCAAAAGGTGTGTCCGTTGTGGTTATTCTGGTTTGGAATGAAACAATTGTCATGACAAGCTGTCCGAATTAGTATTGGGAATATGTACACTTGTGTACATACATACCATTTTTCAATGGACAACCCACAAATATTATAACAAGAAATGTTATAATCTTTGATTGTCAGCACCTGTCTGGGCTCAGTGACTCTGTGGCCTCCTGCTGGTTATTCTCGGTTTTGTCCACCATGTGTCTATTTTACATTAAGGGCATTTAGCAGACGCTTTTATCCAAAGCGACTTACAATAAGTGCATTTGTTACAATAAGTACATTTGTCATAAGAAGTGAAACAATATATCGCTGTCGGTACAGTAAAGATGTTCATAGAACCAAGTTCAAGTATTACAATCGCTAGGCTAACCCATTCCCTGTGTAAAGCAATGATAGCAGCTACTGTAGATGCTACACAATTAAGTACCTTGAATAAGTGCAATGTACAAGTGCCAGGACGAACAACATTCAATGGTGGCTGTGCATTGGTTTCTATGCAGAGTCGAGGTGAACTCTGAACAGGTGAGTTTTGAGTCTTTTGCGGAAGCTGGTGAGCGACTCTGCGATCCTGACATCGGTAGGGAGCTCGTTCCACCACTGAGGTCCCAAAACAGAGGAAAGTTGTGACTTCGCTGATCGACCTTTGCTTGCTCTTAGCGATGGCGGTACCAGACGTCCAGCTGAGGTAGTTGAGCGGAGGGATCGAGCTGGGGTGTGTGGCTTTACTAATGCTTGGAGGTAGGCAGAGGCAGTTCCATCGACTGCCTTGTATGCCAGTACCATCATCTTGAATCTGATGCAATCTATTACAGGGAGCCAGTGGAGGTCTCGGAAGAGGGGGGTTACATGTGAGAACTTTGGTAGGTTGAACACGAGGCGCGCTGCCGCATTCTGGATGCGCTGCAAGGGTTTAATCGCAGAGGCAGGGAGTCCAGCCAGGAGCGAGTTGCAGCTTCTGCAGGACTAGAAGCTAAGCTGCTTCCCTTGTGAGGAAGGGCCGATCCTGCGGATGTTGTAAAGTGCAAATCTGCAGGATCGGGCCACCGCAGTGATGTTTGCGGTGCAGCATAACTGATTGTCCAACACTACACCAAGGTTTTTGGCAGTCGGAGAAGGAGATACAGTGATGTTCTCAACAGTGACCAGTAAGTCCATGTGTGGGCAAAGAGTGTCGTCAGCATAGAAGTGATAGGAAAAGCTGTGGGATGTAATTACAGAGCCCAGAGATCTGGTATAGAGGGAGACAGAAGAGGCCCCAGTACAGAGCCTTGAGGGACACCAGTATCAAGCATGAAAGGTTTGGACAAGGAGCCATTCCATGTTACCTGATAAGTGCGATTCATCAGGTAGGATGTGAACCACTATTTTTGTAGTGCCTCTGACTTCGCCTCTCACCTGTCCATCATGGTTTCCCACCCTTTTTCCTGCTCACCTGTTCCTCATTGTGTGTTAACTACTCCTATTTATATCCTGGGCTGTCAGGGCCAACTTGTCAGATTGATGTTACGTTTGGTCTTGGCTTACCTAGTCAGTTCAAAAGGCCCTGTAGTCTGCCTGCCTAGTTCCTGCCGGTCTGGTTCCTGCCTGCCTGGCTCCTGCCGGTCTGGTTCCAGCCTGTGGTTCTGCCCTCTGACTGATCCCTGACTACTCTTCAGAAGGTGACCTGTCTTTTCTTCCTTTGTTTGGATTGTTTCCCTGTCTTAGTCTACAGCGGCCTTGTGCCCTTTTGTGCTATTTCAATCTTCCCGTGAGACCAGACTTTAGGTGGAGTTTCCAGGTCCCTTGTCACAAACAGAACACAAGCTAAGACGCAATGTTCAACCCTTTATTCCTGGGCCCTCATCACAGGATACCCCAACAACCAGCCCTTCTCTTGCTCCACTTGATCACAAACAATAATATGTAACTAACAATGTTTGACTGACACACGAAAGAAGGCCATTTAATGCTAATCCCAGCACCCTAAATGCTTCCTGATCAACTCAAGAACAGTAGTAAATAAAAAGCACAGGAATTACACTTAAAAAAGCAAAAGCCATTAAATATAAATAAGATATCCTCATTGATGTACAGTGCAGTAGAAGTTTAGCAGACAAACAAAATATAGTTGTATGGGTGAAATATGTACATGTCATCGTTTAAAAACGTAAATATATAAAATATACTACAATTTTTTCTCAAAGACAAGTGGTTCCTCTCACCCAACATCTCCTTATCTCCGTATTAACATTCCCTGTACATCTTCCATGGTGGACGCCCAAGAGATGTGGAGCTTGGAACCAAACAAACGTTACCCATCATATCCCAGGACGCCTTATAGACCAGACCTCACACTATTCATTAACCCCTCGCTTGTCTTTGCTCTGTATGTCACATATAGAAGTATAATGTGAGGATTGATCAAATAATGATGACACACCACGCCTCTTCTTCTGTGAAAGCTGGCATCAGAAAATAATCTGCCAGGTATATTTCCTCCTCTAGTTTCTGAGTTTGAAACATCAGATTCACTTTCAGGTTGATCCAGAATTTTTAGAACTGCGTTACTTTGTCTCCTGTAATGTCATTCACCTTCAATAGTGAAACACGCTCAATGTTAAGGAATCCTGGGACTGGACCCATCTCGATGTCTCTCCCTCCAGCAGCCGACCAGCAGGCTGACTGGGAGGTGGAGGGGATGGACTGGGAGGCACTAATGTCTCTCCTGATGACATCGTCCTCAGGATCTCTGGACATTAGCGGTGTAGTTTCTGGAAGAGAAGGCAGCAGAGAGTCAGGACATACAGCCAGCCTCCACATGCAGCAACACTCACTGAAGACTGAAGCCCAGTGGAGCAGCTCTGCAGCTGGGTACTCTCAGGTGGAGATGAGGTCACAACCAGACACACAAACACACACAGCCAGACACACACACAGCCAGACACACAACCAGATATAGCCAGATACACACAGCCAGAAACACACACAGCCAGACACACACACAGCCAGACACACAACCAGATATAGCCAGACACACACACACAGTCAGACACACACACAGACACACAACCAACCCTCACAACCACACACAAAAAACAAGACACACACAATGAGCATGATTATAGATAACGGTTGACCGCAGGGCCCGGTTTCCCGAAACCTTCTTTAAGCCTTCTTAACGCTGAGTCATTCGTAACCTCTACTTAAAGATCTCCCTTAACATTTTGCGTGTTTCCCGAAACGTTCTTTACTACGAATCTCTTTAGTACGTTGTTCGTTGGTAAGGTTGGTCTGAAGCGCTCGTAGGACCTTCTTAGCTCTACCGTAGTGATGTTTCGGTGCCTGGCTCTAGTCGCCGCCACTGTACAGTAACCTTTAGAAATCCCCGTTGCTCATTAAACTGCCACATTGGCAGTGTTGTGTTTCACCATTGGTTTTAAGTCAGGTATTTTAACAGTTAATGGAAGGACGTGATATGAGGCGTAGCAGGATAATAATGCAGGATAGCAGGGTAGGCCAAGTTGTTTAATTGTTCATTCCAAGGTCGCATCCGTAGTCAATTGAGGCCAAATCAAACGGCATGTTTGAATTAACAATGTTGTCTCGGCTGTTATTGATTTGGGCCGTTGGTACAATAGGCGAGTTCAGTTTGATTCGCTCACCAACAATTAAAAAATGAACAAAACTGTCTTCTAAATTATGGAAATTATACTGAGAAACGAATAAACCATTAGGAGCAACGATTGAACGGCGGTCAAAATACTTTTTTCAACCACCGCCTCTTTCCCTTGACATTTCCCACTGCAGGAAATGTATACATGATCCCACTGCGCAATGTGTCGTCGGTGTGCCGTCCTCAGTATGTCTGTTAATACCCTGACGGCCAGCTAAACTCTTTCCCAAAACACCAAGACTCTGCAGACGTATATCTCACTTCCACGGGTTTATTGGACGCACATGGGAAAAGGTGAAACTGCAACACACAAATAAAAGGGCAGAGAAATCAGAAGTGTCTTACAATGAAAACTATACAAACTTGTCAAAATAGTGATTACTACCTTAAAATTAAATCAAAATACGTACCAACGATGCTATGTAAAGCACAAGATTTTGGCGGATGTAATTAAATTGTTCTAGATTTACTGAACCAGCTAGACGCAAAATGAGTTTACTTCCTGGAGTCACTCGATAGGCCGATCGGAACCGCGTATCTTAAAGGGAACGCGTCCTGAATAGAAACGCATACCTGTAACATGGAACTTGTACGCGTAACAAAGCAGTCGGAGTGACGTCTTTTCTGTGTCACTATTGGTCGTCAAATTTCAGTTTACCGAAGGGGTTGTTTTGTAACGCCTGGCGACATTTTTTTGTCTTTCTTTTTTACTTCTACCGAACGTCTAATGTTGATGTCCGTTGGACCTCCTTGTAAGGGCTATTTATAGTCCAAATGTGACATCTGAGTGACGTCTTTTCAACGTCAAATTTAGAATCATTTTAGACGCCTTTTTTATACTACTTCTCAATGTTTCAAGGTGTTTTCTGGACCATTTTTTTTCCTGTAGCTGTAGCATTTCTCCTTTGAACTGGGTAAAAAATAAAGTCAGTATGATATATCATAAATCTCAAGTTCCGCCTTGTGCGTCAGTGCCACACCATCACAAGCAATCGACTCCCCATCCGGACGGGGGTAAAAAAAAAAAAAAAAACGTTTGGAGGGAGGGGCTGATGGGGTGTATGAGCCCCCCCCAGAACCACCCGTGCTTATTTTAGATTTCCTGGTTTAATTATTTTAAGTAATCAAGTGATTCTTAATGCATATATTTATTTTTTCATTTATCTGTTTATTTAATGGAAATGCAGTCTGTGGGAAAAAGTTCAGTAAATAATTTCATGGTAGCCTTAAAGAATTGTGACGCCATGCCAGCCATTGTGGTGGGCATCCGTGGCCTACTTGTTAAGGAGTTCGAATCCAGACTGGGACACAAAAAGTGTGGACAAGGTAGTGCAGCACTCTCCTACGTCCTCATCCACGGATGAGGTGCCCTTGAGCAAGGCACCTGAAACTCCCACCTACTGCGGTGTGCATGTCTTCATGGGATGGGTCAAAAGCAGAGGACGAATAAGAAGCAGAGGACGAATAAAGGTGACTTAAACTTTTTCCCGGTCGATATTTTCAAGAGAGCGAGGGTGCGAGCGAGAGACACTGATCTCAAACAAACCAGCAGATAACAGCTCCGTATCAAGGGCGTATTTCAAAGTGAGCCAGTCAGTACGTTTACATGCACAGCTTATTCAGATTTCAGCCATAGTTCGACTATGCTCCTCAATTGGATAACTGCAATTGTCAGTTCACTTCGGGTCCATAGCATTTCTCCGACGCTCCATTTAAATAAATTGCTGTTTCTCGTTTTCCGACAGCAACAACCATGAACATATGAATTAATCAATTAATTTTAAAAAATAGCGTGCTAAGAGTGGACGCTATTGGGAAACCGGGCCCAGTACTGATCAGTACACAAGTGAAAAAAGGTCCAAAGGTCATCTTGGTTTAAAGAATAATTGAATTAAGTTGCAGTCTAATATCACACTAAAAATTGGACGTTGGATAGACGTTCAGATCATGTCTGTAGTCCGTCGGTCCATGACCAATTCTGGACATCTATTTGACGTCCAAACTTGGTCCACTATTTGGGCGTCAAATGATGACCAAACTTGGACGTCATATTGACGTTCAACATTTCACCATTGAAATGGGGTCATTGTTTGGACGTCATTTGGACGCCTATGCCAGGTGCAGGAAATGTATTCATGATCCCACTGCGCAATGTGTCGTCGGAGTGACATCTTTTCTGTCATTATAGGACGACAAATTTCAGTCCACTGAAGGGGTTGTTTGGTAACGCCAGGCGACGTCTCTTTTTCAACTTCTACCGAACGTCTAATGTTGCTGTCCCTGGGGCCTCCGTGTAAGGGCTATTTGTAGTCCAAATGTGACGTCAAATTTAGACTCATTTTAGATGTCTTTTTCATACTATTTCTTAATGTTTCAAGATGTTTTCTGTACCATTGGTCGACTTCGTCTCGGGCAGTAAGCCGTCCACGAGCCAGGCATATCAAACTGTTTATTGCCCTGCCTCTCGGTGATTATCCCTTACATCTCGCATCTATTTCAGAGGTACAGGGTAAACTGATGGTTAATATTTAATATAATGTGGATTAGTTCATAATGTCATTAGTTACATAACTGCAGCTGTAACACAATTAACACAACTCACCTTCAGCAGGCTGTGTTTCACTGGAGGGAGCTGGAGGGCTGGATGTCTCTAGACCTGCAGGCTGTGTTCAAACATACAGTTCATCCATGCTGTTACATCACTGCATTAAATCCTTCATTCTACTGCATATAAGGCAGCACTGTACAAATACATTTTATACAATTTGACTAAGACCTTCAATTAATTTGTAACAATGTAAAGACGTAACTGTAACATTCAACAATAATAATACCTAAAATATAGCAGTTTATTATTAAAGACACACAAGCACAGACCACAAATAATGGGTTGAACGTACCCAGAGGAGAGGTGTGGACCAGAGACGAGACGTCCCTTCTCCAGCAGCTCCACCTGGTCGGTTATAGAGTAGATAAAGTTAGCCTTACATTACAAACAGAACCTGTAGCTGCTGCTGCAGAGTAGCTAGCTAGCTACCAAAAATGAAGGCTTTCCTTTCCTCCTCCTATTTTCTCCATTTTCTAAATTGCGCGCCTGAAGCCTGCCTCTCTCTTTCTGCCTTTTTTCACCGTGCAATAAAGTAAAAATATGTTCAACTTTGGGCGCTGGGCCCAGGGTAGCAGCACTCATCAACAAAATAATAGATGTAACAAAATGTCCAACAACGTTGAAAAAGCTTTCCAAGTACATTTTTACAGTCAGAGCAGATCTCTGGGAGCAGCTCTGTGAGAGTTCTGTACTCTTGGTGTACAGACGCTGCCCTGGTGCTTGGGGTCTCTGCACTTCAAATGAGTCTGGTAATTGTTTAGCATGAAACGGTAACCTGTCCCCCCCCTTTCAGTGAGCAAAGTAGGCTGCAAGATGGAAACTAGTGAGGGCAGCAAAGTGTATTACTTTTTCCTTTCTTTATTCTTTTCTCTACTCTAGTTTGGTCAGAAAAATAAAACTGTGGTCTGCTTGAAAACGGGGTTCTATGTCCGCTTCCAAGTGAACTCTAGTTTGGTTTGCTTTAGGTTTATAACGCAATCAGACCCGTCTATAACATGCTTAATGTTGTGTTAGTGTGTCGGCACTGCGGTTTCTGTATAAACTGTGTTAACAACTTGTTTTGAAAACAGGACGTAGTCACATGTGAAAAGTAGCTTACTCTCCATGTCAGCTCGGCCGTAGCCATTTCAATTAATTTGCAATAAAGGATAGAAAATGGGTGCAATCCAAATGTAAGGGCGGCCGGCTTGACCGCAGTCAACTATAACCCATCCACAAGACACACGATGCCTTGTGTGCAATTTTTCCACACACAGGAAATATGAAAACCATATTCAGCCAGGTATACGTGAATTTTTTGAGATTAAAGTGAGTCAGATGTGGTGCAATAAGAAGGGGAAAGCAGTTATCGAGATATGGCCTGAAGAATATGCAAAGACATTCTGTGGCTCATAAAATTGTGTGTCATCGATTACTTGTTTTAATTACTCAATTAAAGAATGGTGGAAGTTTCTCCAAATGATTTTTAATTTGTAGGAACACCGAAGCAAAATGAAAACTGAAGACCGGACAAAGTTGCTCCATTGATAGTGTCCTCAACTAGGAGGCGTTGGGAGTTTCCCTCGGAGGTTCTGTCGAACAGACGAACGACCCGCCGACTGCGAGGCGTTGGTTTACAATACGGTTGGCCTATCAGAGTCCAGTGTGAACGCTGACTGTACCAAATGAAAATGTAACAAAGCCTCAACTTCACCCTGAATCGTACCAAGTCTACGAACTAAAGGAGTGAAAGCGCCCTTTCTACCCTTGGTCCCTGCTCTTGTCATGATGACTCAGTGAGCTACGTTATAAACGCCACTGAGCTGGCGTTATGCTGGCCACATCGCCCCAGAAACGTTTTGAATCACAGCGATATCATTTGACTTGGTGTGAGTCAGTAACCCTTGCAAATCACTGGATATTAATAAATGATCTGTTACTCATTTACAAAGTGAAACATGTGGAATAAGAACTTACCAATGATCTCCAAATCTAGTTGCAGTGTTTTACTTTTCTATAAGAGAAAAATGTAAATGAAATTAAAAAAGAACATTGGGTTCATTACAAGGTCATCATCTAATAACTCCACCACTGCCAGCTAGGCAGTGGTGGAGTTATTAGATGATGACCTTGTAATGAACCCACAGGTGCATGTGGAAAGGCATCAAAACTATAACTGACTACAAATATAAGACCACTGTCATGACCTTGCTCTGGGTGGTTGTGCAGGGGATTGTGGAGGCGTGTCTCAGGTGTGACAGCAGGAGCTGCAACACACCTGATCTCCATTCCAATCAGGCTCCTCCACACTTATTTAAGATGGCTTCTAGGCCATCTCACTCTCTCTGATCCTACCCAGACAGCAGGGCTGTAGGTTCTTTAGATGGGTCTGATATACTACACTACACTATTCACATGCACCCATACACTACAGACACTACTGATGATACTGATGGTTTACATGGTTACATGGTTTATCGTTATCTCTTTACAGAGGTTATTGGTACAAAATAAATACACTAAATATACTACTGTGTGGTCTCCCCTTTTTTGTCATGAATTACAAGCTAGTTCATGACACCGCACTGGTTAGCGAGGAGGAGGAGCAGACAATCACTCTTCAGCACCAGCAGGTGAGGTCCACCTTGAGAAGGATTGACACCAATAAGGCTACTGGCCCTGATGGGTTGTCGGGCCGTATACTGAGTTCATGTGCCGACCAGTTGGCAGGAGTCTTTACAGAAATCTTCAACCTCTCCCTGCAACAAGCTGCAGTTCCCACCTGCCTTAAGACCACTACCATCGTCCCTATCCCCACAAAATCTGCCATTCCCTGCCTCAATGACTACCGCCCAGTCGCCCTCACCCCAGTAGTCATGAGGTGCTTTGAGCAGATGATACTGGTCTACATCAGAGACCACATCCCTGTGGACCTGGACAGCCACCATTTTGCCCATGAGGCAAACAGATCCACAGAGGACGCTGTCTCCATCGCACTTCACACAGCCCTGTCCCACCTGGAGTACCGAACACATATGTAAGGATGTTCTTTGTGGACTTCAGCTCTGCCTTCAGCACCATAATCCCCCATAAACTGGTCCTCAAACTCATTCATCTTGGTCTCCCGAACTAACTCTGCTCATGGATCCTGGACTTTGTTTCAGACCGCGGAATGTCAGAGTAGGGGATCTGACATCCTCAACTACAACCTTGAACACCGGTGCGCCCCAAGGTTATGTACTCAGCCCAGCCCTATAAACCCTCTTCACCCCTGACTGCGTACCCATCCATTCATCCAACACCATAATCTAATGAGCTGATGACTCCACTGTGGTATGGCTCATTAGTGACCACAATGAGTGCCATTATAGGCAGGAGGTCCAACACATGGCAGAGTGGTGTGTGGAAAACAACCTGGTCCTAAACACCACCAAAACAAATGAGATCCTTGTTGACTTTAGGAGGTCCAAGAGGACCACGCAGACCCCACTTACCATCAATGGGGAAGAAGTGGAGAGGGTGGACTCTGTTAAATTCCTGGGGACGTACAACACCAAGGACCTAACATGGGCTACTAACCTCTCCAACCTTGTAAAGAGGGCCCAGAAGAGGCTCTTCTTCCTACTGAAGCTCAAACAGGCTGGTTTATCCACACACCTGCTCATTAACTTTTATAGGAGCACAATTGAGAGCATCCTCTGCAGGGCTGCAGTGTGCGGTATGAAGGCTGCACAGCGGAGAGCAGGAGGGACTTGGCCAGAGTGGTTAGGTCAGCAATAAAGATCATAGGAGCTGAGCTCCCAGACCTGGACTCTGTGTGTGGTGACCGCCTGAAGACGAAGGCAAGGTCAATAAGCACTGATAAAACTCACCCTGGACACACCTTGTTTGTCCCCCTACCATCAGGGAAGAGGTACCGCACACTGCGGGCCCGCACCACAAGACTGAGGAACAGCTTTTCCCCCAGGAGCTGTAGCCTCCATCACCCCCTCAACCCCCTAACAAAGCACTAAGGACAACTCTCCTCCAGGAGCAGTAGCTTCCACCACCCACAACCCCCCCGCCCTGCCCCTCCACACACACACACACTGGACTTGATGGGCACAATATGGACAGGGTGTGTGTGTGTGTGTGTGTTTGTGTGTGTGTGTGTGTACCATTACTATTGTGCACTTTACAGCTGTGGCCTCCAATGAAATCTTTATGCACTTCACAACTGCTGTTCATTTTTAATCTACATATCACTATTTATATATGTTTTAAACACTTCTGTGATTTGGTCTTTGTCTTTGTGATTGTCTTATTTGTCATCGTCTCATTGTGTCTTTTTGTGTTTTGTGTCATTTAACCATTTAAACTCTAACTGCTGCTAGAGAGTGCCAACCTGTATTTCGTTATGTACTACAATTACAATTAAACTCCTTGAACTTTCACACATATTATTGTGTTCTGTATAAAAACAGTAATAACACTTACCTTATTATATCGATCAATCAATTCTATATAGAGATAAACAATACAGTAACATGTCAGGACAGCAGTCAATATCATTCAGCGTAACCATGATACATGTTAGTTTAATGTAACATGATACATGTTAGTTTAATGTAATCATGATACATGTTTGTTTAATGGTATCATGATACATGTCAGTACTTTAATGTTATCATGATACATGTTAGTTTAATAAAATGCTTCGCTCTCAGGACTATGATTGATGTAATGAAAGACATGCATCCTATCTTTATGAACTGCTCAATATATTCTAAGTTATCTGTTACTAATTTACAAAGTGAAGCATGTGGAATACCTGTGAACTTCCCCTCCTGTTCCGGTGTTTTCTTTCTCTATAAAATAAAAATGTGAATACAATTTAAACATTGGGTTCATTACAAGGTCATCATCTAATAAGTCCACCACTGCCAGCTAGGGTCACACATATTATTGGGTTCTGTATCAAACCAGTAAAAACACTTACCGACTGAATTTGCCAATGCATGTCTATATAGAGATAAAGAAAACAGTAACATGTCAGGACAGCAGCCAATATCATTAGTTTAGTTACATTAGTATAATGTAACCGTGATACATGTTAAAGTTTAATCTAACATGATACATTATTATGAACTGCTCCATATATTCTAATCATGTATAATCAGTTAAATTAGTTCCTGGTTTCCACTCTGAATTAGCCTCTACACAGAAGAACATATTGACAGACTGAATACGTGTAGGGAGACGGCTGCCATTATCGTGGTCAAACAAGGACAGAAGTCTTCCTACCCTTTGTCCCTGCTCTGTTTTGTCATGACGACTCAGTGAGGTACTTTATAAACGCCACTGAGCTGACGTTATGCTGGCCACATCGCCCCAGCTATGAGAGTAGTGTCTTATATACATTGATAGCTCCATTCTATAATCTAATGTCTAGATGATGTTGTTCAGTAGATCTGCCACTCTGGTCCCTCTGCTGGGTAGGCTCTGACTCTCTGGTACAATAGGATGAAATGTTTTGAATCACAGCGATATCATTTGACTGTGTTTGCGTCAGTAACCCTAGAAAATCACTGGATATTAATAAGTTATCTGTTAGTCATTAACACAGTGAAACATGTGAAAAAAGAACTTACTGTCACACTTCATCTCCTGTTCCGGTGTTTCCTTTTTCAATAAAATAAAAATGTCAATCCAATATGAACATTGAGTTCATAACAAGGTCATCATCAGTGGTGGATTAAGGTGGTCATTGGCCCCTAGGCTACTATTTTTGTGAGGCCTCCTTACTGATCCCGCAGAAAAAACTAAATTCAGTGCCATGTGTAAAAGCGTGCTAGGATTATTACATGGCCCTCACGCACACACTCGGAAGCACTGGCATACACACACACACACACACACACACAGACAGCCTTCACTAAAACAGCAATGAGACAGAAACAAGTGTGACTTCCCCATAGCTGCTGCAACCACGTATTTCCAGGGACCGACAAACAGAACTCCCTAATGAGGCTGGTAAAATCCAATTTGCGCAGAATATCGCTTTCAATGGACTGATCTGAGATGAATGAGTCTCTTTGGGCCCATTGTGGATCTCAGTCTATCTTTTACTAGTGCCAATTAGCGCTACTAAATTGCTGGGCGGTACGACCAAAAATTTATATAGCAGTATTTTTCTCAATTCTAACGGTTTCACGGTATATGACAGTAATAAAAAAAACAACAAACAGAAATATTTAGACAAAATTTTCAATCAATCGACTCATCTAAACTACTAATTAAAAAATAATTAAAAATAATGATGACAAATAATAATTACGCGCTGAAAGCAGGCAGGCACGCAGATATGCTGCTCGGGTTTACACTTGCGTGAATGGCGGGGTTTAAAACATTACTGCCAAAGTCCTTTTAAGTAATATAACGCAGGTTCACAAGGCAACCACAGGAGACGCCAACATTGTTTTCAACCGCTCGGTACCGCGCCGTATTAATTCCCAAGTTTGGAAAATAAAAGAAAGTATTTCAAGCGAAGAAGCGACTCTGTTTTTGATTTGTTTATTTGGTTTTGAACGAATAGTTTTGGATGCATGCATCGGCTTTGAGCTTGTTTGTTTGTTACTTTGAAATCGCATACCCTCGCAACACACACAGACATCCACACACACACACACACACAAACACACACGCTCATTTATTCAAGCATGCAGCCACTACAACCTGCCGATCTTCAATCAAAACAACATCAAGTAAGTGATGCCGCAGCGCGTTGACAAGTCCGTCCCGAGGCGCCCATAGGCTTTATGGTTTATACGTTTGAAAGCCGTGACACACTCTTTTACCAGTTGGCCTGAAATATCACACCTCGCAGTCATGGACCTATAAAGAAAGTTGCAGTCATAGTCGTACCATTCTTGTTTAGAAGCGCAACAACGAAAGGGTCCCGTCTGAAACAGTGTGGCGCGGCGCAGCGTTCCGAACGTTGTGTAATAAAACACACTGGTATGAAGGTATACAAAAAAATCATATCATAACGAAAATACACACCGGTATGCGGTGTGAACCGGTATACCGCCCAAGAAGACTTTTTTTTATTTTAAGTAAAATTGAAAATAGTCTGGCCAATCCAGGGCCCCTTGCCCACCTGGGCCCTAGACTCAGTCGAGGCTAGCCTGTGTGTTAATCCGCCTCTGGTCATCATCTAATAACTCCACCACTGCCAGCTAGGTTCACACATATTATTGTATTCTGTATCAAACCAGTAATAACACTTACCATCTTATCTACTTGTTTTTCCAATTCTATAGAGAGAAACAACACATCCACATGTCAGGACAGCAGTCACTATCATTGAGCATATCCCTGATACATGTTAGTTTAATGTAACATGATACATGTTAGTTGAATGTAACCATGATAAATGTTAGTTTAATGTAACATGATACATGTTAGTTGAATGTAACCATGATACATGTTAGTTGAATGTAACATGATACATGTAAGTTTAATTTAACCATTATACATGTTAGAGTTTAATGTAACAAGATTCATGTTAGTTTAATATAACCATGATACATGTTAGTTAAATCTAACTATGATACATGTTATTTCATTGTAACTATGATACATGTTAGTTTAATGTAACATGATTCATGTTAGTTTAATATAACCATGATACATGTTAGTTAAATCTAACCATGTTACATGTGAGTTTATTCTAACTATGATACATGTTAGTTTAATGAAACATGATACATGTTAGAGTTCAATAGAGTTCACCAAAAGAAAAAATGAAAAACTCAAGACCGCACAAAGTTTCTCCATTTTTATTGTCCTTAACTAGGAGGCGTTGGGAGTTTCCCTCAGAGGTTCTGTCCAACAGACGAGCGACCCGCCGACCGCGAGCCGTTGGTTTACAATACGGTCGGCCTATCAGAGTCCAGTGTGAACGCTGACTGAACCAAATAAAAATGTAACAAAGCCTCAGCTTCACCCTGAATCGGACCGAGTCTACGAACTAAAGGAGTGAAAGCGCCCTTTCTACCCTTTGTCCCTGCTCTGTGTTGTCATGACGACTCAGTGAGCTGCGTTATAAACACCACTGAGCTGACGTTATGCTGGCCCCATCGCCCCAAAAATGTTTTGAATAACAGCGATATCATTTGACTTGGTGTGAGTCAGTAACCCTTGCAAATCACTGGATATTAATAAATGATCTGTTACTCATTTACAAAGTGAAACATGTGGAATAAGAACTTACCAATGATCTTCCAATCCAGTCGCAGTGTTGCCCTTTTCTATAAGAGAAAAATGTAAATTAAATTTAAAAAAACATTGGGTTCATTACAAGGTCATCATCTAATAACTCCACCACTGCCAAGCTAGGTAGTGTTGGAGTATTACCAAGAAAGTATTACCAAGACTCAACAAAAAATGTATGCTTTCCAACCAGAGATAAAAACACACTGGACAAAGTATATACAAATATACAGAGGGCATATAAAGCTGCACCATCCCCACACCTCGGATTATCAGATCATATCTCCTTGCCACTGATAGAACCAAACCAGCTGTGAAGACAGTACTGGTATGGAGTGAGGAAGCTGTAACATCACTACAGGTCTGTTTTGAGAGCACAGTATGGGAGGTATTTTCTCAGGGAGCCAACTTGGAGGAGTACACCTCTAACGTCCTGGACTACATTCAGTTTTGCACTTAGACAGTACTGCGCACCAGAACCATCAAGGTGTTACTAATCAGAAAGCCTGGTTTGACGTTAATGTCAGGTCGCTGCTCAGGGCGAGAGATACTTCCTTATGGTCGGGGGACATGCTGGCTTATAGAACTGCCTGACGAGACCCGAAAAAGGGCATTAAAGAGGCCAAAGGCAAGTATAGACAGCGCATTGAGGGTCACTTTGAAAACACGGACCCCAGGAGCATGTGGAGAGGCATCAAAACTATAACTGACTACAAATATGAGACCACTGTGATGACCTTGCTCTGGGTGGTTGTGCAGGGGATTGTGGAGGCGTGTCTCAGGTGTGGCAGCAGGAGCTGCAACACACCTGATCTCCATTCCAATCAGGCTCCTCCACACTTATTTAAGATGGCTTCTAGGCCATCTCACTCTCTCTGATCCTACCCAGACAGCAGGGCTGTAGGTTCTTTAGATGGGTCTGATATACTACACTACACTATTCACATGCACCCATACACTACAGACACTACTGATGATACTGATGGTTTACATGGTTACATGGTTTATCGTTATCTCTTTACAGAGGTTATTGGTTCTAAATAAATATACTAAATATGCTACTGTGTGGTCTCCCCTTTTTTGTCATGAATTACAAGCTAGTTCATGGCACCGCACTGGTTAGTGAGGAGGAGGATCAGACCCTCACTCTTAACCCTTATAAGGTGTTCGGGTCTGTGGGACCCGTTTTCAGTTTTTAGCTTAATCAAAGTGATACAAATAATTTGAACTAAGATTCATTGGCTTTGGCTCATTTTCTGTGAGGAACATGAATCAGAAAACATTTTCAATGACCCCCCCCCTGTATACCCCCCCATCACATTTATATTACACACAGGGTGTTCGGGTCCAGTGGACCCGGAGCTAGTTTAAGTGTGGAAATCAAAGGTCCTGTGCACCCTAATTTTCCCTTCCTCCTCTGTGTGTGTGTGTGTGTGTGTGTGTGTGTGTGTGTGTGTGGGGGTGTGTGTGTGTGTGTGTGTGTGTGTGTGTGTGTGTGTGTGTGTGAGAGAGGAGAGTAAAGCAGGTTCTCGTACCCTTGGTGCGAGAACCGACAGTGGGCGCCCACTGTTCCCGCACAAGGTTGCAACATTGTGTCAAAATTGGAGAACCAAACACTATCTTCACCCATATTCCCACACATTTCACCCTCTGACTTGCGGGAACCAAGTTTGGGGACCTGACACTATAAAAAGGCTCTGTCAGCGTCTTATCACGTTGCCATCTTATCACGACTGATTAAGATGGCAAAGCGATTCTCTGTTCAGACTGCCTTACAGATGTTTTTTGAAGAGACAGAGGGATTTGATGGTGATGCAGAGGAAATAGTGTCAGAAAGTGAGGACAACATTTCCGAAAATTCCGAGTCTGACACTGAGTTTGAAGAGGAGGATCAGAATCAGCCAGCTCCCAAACGTAGAAGAGCCTCAGGGCTAGCCCTTCAGCAGCCAGGACCAGCCCGCAAGCAGCCAGCCCCAGGACCAACTCGCAAGCAGCCAGCCTCAGGAGCAGCCCGCCAGCAGCCAGCCCCAGGACCAGCCGATGCGCAGCAAGCCGCAGGACCAGCCGGTGAGCAGCCAGCCATAGAACCAGCCATTGAGCAGACAGACATTGGACTAGACTGTCAGCAGCTTGCAAATGACAACATATGGATGTCAAAAAATGGCAGAATTGAATGGTCTACCTGCTCAAGAAATGGACCCCCCCGCATGGCTGCCAATGTGATTCGGATGCTACAGGACCTACACGCTTGGCAGTCACTCATGCACAAGACATCAAGTCTTCTTTTGACCTTTTCATGCCATCCCCTATCAAAAGAATCATCCTGGATTGCACCAATTTAGAAGGGAGCAAAGTTTTTGGAGAGAGGTGGAAGGTTATGGACGAAACCGGTTTGGATGCTTACTTTGGGGTTCTCATCCTTGCTGGTGTTTTCAGGTCCAATGGGGAGGCCACTGAATCCCTGTGGGATGAAGAAACTGGCAGAGAACTTTTCCGGTCGACGATGTCTCTGGAAACGTTCAAAATAATTTCCAGGACCATCCGTTTTGATGACCGTGATGATAGACCAGCTCCACGGCAAAGAGACAAGCTAGCGGCCATCAGGATGGTGTGGGACAAGTGGGTGGCCCGTCTCCCCCTGTTTTACAATCCTGGGCCAAATGTCGCAGTTGATGAGCAGCTGATGCCATTTCGGGGCCGCTGCCCATTTCGGCAGTATATACCATCTAAGCCTGCCAAGTATGGAATTAAGATTTGGGCTGCCTGTGATGCTGCGTCATCTTATGCATGGAACTTGCAGGTCCACACAGGGAAACGCCATGGAGGAGCCCCTGAGAAAAATCAAGGCATGAGAGTGGTCCTCGATTTGGCTCAAGGACTTTCTGGACACAATATCACGTGCGACAATTTCTTCACATCACACGAGCTGGGACAGGAGCTGCTAAAGCGGAAGCTGACTATGTTGGGAACAGTGCGCAAAAACAGGACTGAGCTCCCTCCCCAGCTGCTGAAAAAAGAGGACAGGCCTGTCCAGTCATCGAAGTTTGCATAAACGGCTGACACGACCCTGGCATCGTATGTTCCAAAGAAAGGAAAAAATGTGGTGCTCATGAGTACACTGCACAGGGACGGGAGAATCTGTGGCCAGGAGCATCAAAAGCCCGAAATGATCATGGACTATAATGCCACAAAAGGAGGGGTGGACAACCTCGATAAGCTGGTGGCAGCTTACAGCTGCAAAAGGAAGACCCTACGATGGCCTCTGGTGATATTTTTTGATATGTTGGATATCTCCGCGTACAACGCCTTCGTCATTTGGAGAGCCCAAAGCCCAGAGTGGAATAGGGGAAAGCTGCAGAAGAGGCGTCTCTTTCTCGAGGAATTGGGGAAAACGTTGGTGAGACCTCACATTGCAAGGAGACGAAACCTTCCAAGAACTCCAGTCTCTGCAGCCATTGTGAGGAGGATTCAGGAGGAACATGATGGTGCCCCATCCTGCCAAATTACAGAACCACCATCTGCAGAGCCTGAGGTAAGTGCGTGATGAGGTTGTAGTATAATAATTCATGTTTCTGAGAAGAGGAGTGTTAGTAAATATCCTTATCTTTTCATTATTCTAGATTGTGGCCGGCAGCACCAAAAAGAAACGCTGTGAAGCGTGTGGACCCATGATGGACAGAAAAACCCAATATACATGCAAGCAGTGCAAAAAATACATATGCAATGCACATACAGTGAGACTCTGCCCCTCATGTGTGGTATAGTCTGATATAAGTATAATTGCCATGTTCAAATGCCTTAATTTGTTGTTCAGACAGATGTTATTGAGTATGTTTATGTTTATGTTTCCCAGTTATGCCTGTTTATGATGCATTTCCTTATTTTGTTACATTTTAATAAAAAATTAAAGAAAAACGAGTGGCACCTCTACTCATAAATGTGATTTAACAAAGGGAAAGGGAACAAATTTAACATATGTGTTGTTTATATTTCTTGCAATTGGGTTGAAGTAACCATCTGGTGAGTATTTTAAAAAAAAAGCTTGATTATGTTGAATTAAAAGGCAATGGGTCCACCAGACCCAGCAGCACCTCCTGTGTAACAAAAATACGAACACCCTATGAGGGTTAAGCACCACCAGGTGAGGTCCACCTTGATAAGGATTGACACCAACAAGGCTACTGGCCCTGATGGGGTTTCGGGCCGTATACTGAGTTCATGTGCCGACCAGTTAGCAGGAGCTTTTACAGACATCTTCAACCTCTCCCTGCAACAAGCTGCAGTTCCCACCTGCCTTAAGACCACTACCATCGTCCCCATCCCAAAAAAATCTGCCATTCCCTGCCTCAATGACTACCGCCCAGTCGCCCTCACCCCAGTAATCATGAAGTGCTTTGAGAGGATGATACTGGTGTACATCAGAGACTGCATCCCTGTGGACCTGGACAGCCACCATTTTGCCCATAAGGCAAACAGATCCACAGAGGATGCTGTCTCCATCGCACTCCACACAGCCCTGTCCCACCTGGAGTACCGAACACATATGTAAGGATGTTCCTTGTGGACTTCAGCTCTGCCTTCAACACCATAATCCCCCATAAACTGGTCCTCAAACTCATTCATCTTGGTATCCCCACCTCACTCTGCTCATGGATCCTGGACTTTGTTTCAAACCGACTGCAGAATGTCAGAGTAGGGGATCTGACATCCTCAACTACAACCTTGAACACCGGTACGCCCCAAGGTTATGTACTCAGCCCACATAACATCTCCAACCTTGTAAAGAGGGCCCAGAAGAGGCTCTTCTTCCTACTGAAGCTCAAACAGGCTGGTTTATCCACACACCTGCTCATTAACTTTTATAGGAGCACAATTGAGAGCATCCTCTGCAGGGCTGCAGTGTGCGGTATGAAGGCTGCACAGCGGAGAGCAGGAGGGACTTGGCCAGAGTGGTTAGGTCAGCAATAAAGATCATAGGAGCTGAGCTCCCAGACCTGGACTCTGTGTGTGGTGACCGCCTGAAGACGAAGGCAAGGTCAATAAGCACTGATAAAACTCACCCTGGACACACCTTGTTTGTCCCCCTACCATCAGGGAAGAGGTACCGCACACTGCGGGCCCGCACCACAAGACTGAGGAACAGCTTTTCCCCCAGGAGCTGTAGCCTCCATCACCCCCTCAACCCCCTAACAAAGCACTAAGGACAACTCTCCTCCAGGAGCAGTAGCTTCCACCACCCACAACCCCCCCGCCCTGCCCCTCCACACACACACACACTGGACTTGATGGGCACAATATGGACAGGGTGTGTGTGTGTGTGTGTGTGTGTGTGTGTGTGTGTGTCTATCTAATCTACATATCACTATTTATATATGTTTTAAACACTTCTGTGATTTGGTCTTTGTCTTTGTGATTGTCTTATTTGTCATCGTCTCATTGTGTCTTTTTGTGTTTTGTGTCATTTAACCATTTAAACTCTAACTGCTGCTAGAGAGTGCCAACCTGTATTTCGTTGTGTACTACAATTTACAATTAAACTCCTTGAACCTTCACACATATTATTGTGTTCTGTATAAAAACAGTAATAACACTTACCTTATAATATCGATCAATCAATTCTATATAGAGATAAACAATACAGTAACATGTCAGGACAGCAGTCAATATCATTCAGCATAACCCTGATACATGTTAGTTTAATGTAACAATATATATGTTAGTTTAATGTAATCATGATACATGTTAGTTTAATGTAATCATGATACATGTCAGTACTTTAATGTTATCATGATACATGTTAGTTTAATAAAATGCGTCGCTCCCAGGACTATGATTGATGTAATGAAAGATATGAATCCTATCATTATGAACTGCTCAATATATTCTAAGTTATCTGTTACTAATTTACAAAGTGAAGCATGTGGCATACCTGTGAACTTCCCCTCCTGTTCCGGTGTTTTATTTATCTATTAAAGAAAAATGTGAAGACAATTTCAACATTGGGTTCATTACAAGGTCATCATCTAATAACTCCACCACTGCCAGCTAGGGTCACACATATTATTGGGTTCTGTATCAAACCAGTAAAAACACTTACCGACTGAAGTTGCCAACGCATTTCTATGTAGAGATAAACAATACAGTAACATGTCAGGACAGCAGCCAATATCATTAGTTTAGTTACATTAGTATATTGTAACCATGATACATGTTAAAGTTGAATCTAACATGATACATTATTATGAACTGCTCCATATATTCTAATCATGTTTAATCAGTTGAACCAGTTCCTGGTTTCCGCTCTGAATTAGCCTCTACACAGAAGAACATCTTGACAGACTGAATATGTGTAGGGAGACGGCTGCCATAATCATGGTCAAACAAGGACAGAAGTCTTTCTACCCTTTGTCGCTGCTCTGTGTTGTCATGACGACTCAGTGAGGTACGTTATAAACGCCACTGAGCTGACGTTATGCTGTCCACATCGCCCCAGCTATGAGAGTAGTGTCTTATATACATGGATAGCTCCATTCTATAATCTAATATCTAGATGATGTTGTTCAGTAGGTCTGCCACTCTGGTCCCTCTGCTAGGTAGGCTCTGACTCTCTGGTACAATAGGATGAAATGTTTTAATCACAGCAATATCATTTGAGTGTGTTTGAGTCAGTAACCCTTGAAAATCACTGGATATTAATAAGTTATGTTAGTTATTAACACAGTGAAAAATGTGGAATAAGAACTTACTGTTACACGCGTTAACCTGTTCCGGTGTTTCCTTTTTCAATAAAATAAAAATGTCAATCCAATATGAACATTGATTTCATTACAAGGTCATCATCAGTGGTGGATTAAGGTGGTCATTGGCCCCTAGGCTACTATTTTTGTGAGGCCTCCTTACTGATCCCGCAGAAAAAGCTAAATTCACTGCCATGTATAAAAGCGTGCTAGGATTATTACATGGCCCTCACGCACACACTCGGAAGCACTGGCATACACACACACACACACACACACACACACACACACACACACATAGAGACAGCCTTCACTAAAACAGCAATGAGACAGAAACAAGTGTGATTTCCCCATAGCTGCTGCAACCACGTATTTCTGGGGACCGAAAAACAGAACTCCCTAATGAGGCTGATAAAATCCAATTTGCGCAGAATATCGCTTTCAATGGACTGATCAGAGATGAATGAGTCTCTTTGGGCCCATTGTGGATCTCAGTGTATCTTTTACTAGCGCCAATTGGCGCTACTAAATTGCTGGGCGGTACGACCAAAAATTTATATAGCAGTATTTTTCTCAATTCTAACGGTTTCACGGTATATGACAGTAATAAAAATGAAAAAAAACACTAATATTTAGACAAATTTTTCAATCAATCGACTCATCTAAACTACTATTTAAAAAACAATTAAAAATAATAATAATGACATAATAATTACGCGCTGAAAGCAGGCAGGCACGCAGATATGCTGCTCGGGTTTACACTTGCGTGAATGGCGGGGTTTAAAACATTACTGCCAAAGTCCTTTTAAGTAATATAACGCAGGTTCACAAGGCAGCCACAGGAGACGCCAACATTGTTATCAACCGCTCGGTACCGCGCCGTATTAATTCCCAAGTTTTGAAAATAAAAGAAAGTATTTCAAGCGAAGAAGCGACTCTGTTTTTGATTTGTTTATTTGGTTTTGAACGAATAGTTTTGGATGCATGCATCGGCTTTGAGCTTGTTTGTTTGTTACTTTGAAATCGCATACCCTCGCAACACACACAGACATCTACACACACACACACTTGCACACGCACACACACACACACACACACAGGCACACACACACACACGTTCGTTCATTTATTCAAGCATGCAGCCACTACAACCTGCCGATCTGCAATCAGAACAACATCAAGTAAGTGATGCCGCAGCGCGTTGACAAGTCCGTCCCGAGGTGCCCATAGGCTTTATGGTTTATATGTTTGAAAGCCGTGACACACTCTTTTACCAGCTGGCCTGAAATATCACACCTCGCAGTCATGGACCTATAAAGAAAGTTGCAGTCATACTCGTACCATTCTTGTTTAGAAGCGCAACAACGAAAAGAGTCCCTTCTGAAACAGTGTGGCGTGGCGCAGCGTTCCGAACGTTGTGTAATAAATGTGTGCATATCATAACGAAATTACACACCGGTATGCGGTGTAAACCGGTATACCGCCCAGCACGAGCGCCAATTTTTAAAAAGAGCGCCCCCCGCTGTCATTGGCCACAGACAGTCATAAATAGTGGAGTGCAATATCGACAAATGGAAACACTTCGCTTTTACCTTTTCATACATTCTGCCTATTTGCTGTCCAGCAGACATGACTTATTCCTTTACAACCAAATTGACTTTATGTCCCTGGCCATATGACATGGCCCACACATCTACCCAATCAGCTGCTTCACTTTTTAATGGTTCTTGTTATGGGCCAATAGGGGTGAAGACTTTATTTATTTTAAGTAAAATTGAAAATAGTCTGGCCAATCGAGGGCCCCTTGCACACCTGGGCCCCTAGGCTCAGCCGAGGCTAGCCTGTGTGTTAATCCGCCTCTGGTCATCATCTAATAACTCCACCACTGCCAGCCAGGTTCACACATATTATTGTATTCTGTATCAAACCAGTAATAACACTTACCATCTTATCTATTTGTTCTTCGAATTCTATAGAGAGAAACAACACATTAACATGTCAGGACAGCAATCACTATCATTGAAGATAACCCTGATACATGTTAGTTGAATGTAACCATGATACATGTTAGTTTAATGTAACATGAAACATGTTAGTTGAATGTAACCATGATACATGTTAGTTAAATCTAACCATGATACATGTTATTTCATTGTAACTATGATACATGTTAGTTTAATGTAACACGATTCATGTTAGTTTAATATAACCATGATACATGTTAGTTAAATCTAACGATGAAACATGTGAGTTTATTATAACTATGGTACATGTTAGTTTAATGAAACATGATACATGTTAGAGTCCAATAGAGTTCACCGAAGCAAAATGAAAAACTCAAGACCGCACAAAGTTTCTCCATTTTTATTGTCCTCAACTAGGAGGCTTTGGGAGTTTCCCTCGGAGGTTCTGTCCAACAGACGAGCGACCCGCCGACCACGAGCCGTTGGTTTACAATACGGTCGGCCTATCAGAGTCCAGTGTGAACCCTGATTGAACCAAATGAAAATGTAACAAAGCCTCAGCTTCACCCTGAATCGGACCGAGTCTACGAACTAAAGGAGTGAAAGCACCATTTCTACCCTTGGTCCCTGCTCTGTGTTGTCATGACGACTCAGTGAGCTGCGTTATAAACACCACTGAGCTGACGTTATGCTGGCCCCATCGCCCCAAAAATGTTTTGAATAACAGCGATATCATTTGACTTGGTGTGAGTCATTAACCCTTGCAAATCACTGGATATTAATAAATTATCTGTTGCTCATTTACAAAGTGAAACATGTGGAATAAGAACTTACCAATGATCTCCCAATCCTGTTGCAATGTCCTTTTCTATAAGAGAAAAATGTAAATTAAATTTTAAAAAAAAATTGGGTTCATTACAAGGTCATCATCCAATAACTCCACCACTGCCAGGTAGGCAGTGATGGAGTATTACCAAGAAAGTATTACCAAGACTCAACAAAAATGTATGCTTTCCAACCAGAGATAAAAACACACTGGACAAAGTATATACAAATATACAGAGGGCATATAAAGCTGCACCATCCCCACACCTCGGATTATCAGATCATATCTCCTTGACACTGATTCCATCTTATAAACCAGTTGCTGTAGAACCAAACCAGCTGTGAAGACAGTACAGGTATGGAGTGAGGAAGCTGTAACATCACTACAGGTCTGTTTTGAGAGCACAGGATGGAAGGTATTTTTGCAGGGAGCCAACTTGGAGGAGTTCACCTCTAACGTCCTGGACTACATTCAGTTTTGCACCGAGACAGTACTGCGCACCAGAACCATCAAGGTGTTCCCTAATCAGATACCCTGGTTTGACGGTAATGTCAGGTCTCTACTCAGGGCGAGAGATACTGCCTTCAGGTCGGGTGACATGCTGGCCTATAGAACTGCCCGACGAGACCTTAAAAAGGGCATGAAAGAGGCCAAAGGCAAGTACAGACAGCGCATTGAGGGTCACTTTGAAAACACGGACCAAAGGAGCATGTGGAGAGTCATCAAAACTATAACTGACTACAAATATAAGACCACTGTGATGACCTTGCTCTGGGTGGTTGTGCAGGGGATTGTGGAGGCGTGTCTCAGGTGTGGCAGCAGGAGCTGCAACACACCTGATCTCCATTCCAATCAGGCTCCTCCACACTTATTTAAGATGGCTTCTAGGCCATCTCACTCTCTCTGATCCTACCCAGACAGCAGGGCTGTAGGTTCTTTAGATGGGTCTGATATACTACACTACACTATTCACATGCACCCATACACTACAGACACTACTGATGATACTGATGGTTTACATGGTTACATGGTTTATCGTTATCTCTTTATAGAGGTTATTGGTTCTAAATAAATATACTAAATATACTACTGTGTGTTGTCCCCTTTTTTGTCCTGAATTACAAGCTAGTTCATGGCACCGCACTGGTTAGTGAGGAGGAGGAGCAGACCCTCACTCTTAAGCACCACCAGGTGAGGTCCACCTTGAGAAGGATTGACACCAACAAGGCTACTGGCCCTGATGGGGTGTCGGGCCGTATACTGAGTTCATGTGCCGACCAGTTAGCAGGAGCTTTTACAGAAATCTTCAACCTCTCCCTGCAACAAGCTGCAGTTGCCACCTGCCTTAAGACCATCGTCCCTATCCCCAAACAATCTGCCATTCCCTGCCTCAATGACTACCGCCCAGTCGCCCTCACCCCAGTAATCATGAAGTGCTTTGAGAGGATGATACTGGTGAACATCAGAGACCGCATCCCTGTGGACCTGGACAGCCACCATTTTGCCCATAAGGCAAACAGATCCACAGAGGACGCTGTCTCCATCAGACTCCACACAGCCCTGTCCCACCTGGAGTACCGAACACATATGTAAGGATGTTCTTAGTGGACTTCAGCTCTGCCTTCAACACCATAATCCCCCATAAACTGGTCCTCAAACTCATTCATCTTGGTCTCCCCACCTCACTCTGCTCATGGATCCTGGACTTTGTTTCAAACCGACCGCAGAATGTCAGAGTAGGGGATCTGACATCCTCAACTACAACCTTGAACACCGGTGCGCCCCAAGGTTATGTACTCAGCCCAGCCCTATAAACCCTCTTCACCCCTGACTGAGTACACATCCATTCATCAAACACCATAATCTAATGAGCTGATGACTCCACTGCGGTGGGGCTCATTAGTGACCACAATGAGTGCCATTACAGGCAGGAGGTCCAACACATGGCAGAGTGGTGTGTGGAAAACAACCTGGTCCTAAACACCACCAAAACAAAGGAGATCCTTGTGGACTTTAGGAGGTCCAAGAGGACCACGCAGACCCCACTTACCATCAATGGGGAAGAAGTGGAGAGGGTGGACTCTGTTAAATTCCTGGGGACGTACATCACCAAGGACCTAACATGGGCTACTAACATCTCCAACCTTGTAAAGAGGACCCAGAAGAGGCTCTTCTTCCTACTGAAGCTCAAACAGGCTGGTTTATCCACACACCTGCTCATTAACTTTTATAGGAGCACAATTGAGAGCATCCTCTGCAGGGCTGCAGTGTGCGGCATGAAGGCTGCACAGCGGAGAGCAGGAGGGACTTGGCCAGAGTGGTTAGGTCAGCAATAAAGATCATATGAGCTAATAAGCACAGATAAAACTCACCCTGGACACACCTTGTTTGTCCCCCTACCATCAGGGAAGAGGTACCGCACACTGCGGGCCCGCACCACAAGACTGAGGAACAGCTTTTCCCCCAGGAGCTGTAGCCTCCATCACCCCCTCAACCCCCTAACAAAGCACTAAGGACAACTCTCCTCCAGGAGCAGTAGCTTCCACCACCCACAACCCCCCCGCCCTGCCCCTCCACACACACACACACTGGACTTGATGGGCACAATATGGACAGGGTGTGTGTGTGTGTATGTGTTTGTGTGTGTGTGTGTGTACCATTACTATTGTGCACTTTACAGCTGTGGCCTCCAATGAAATCTTTATGCACTTCACAACTGCTGTTCATTTTTAATCTACATATCACTATTTATATATGTTTTAAACACTTCTGTGATTTGGTCTTTGTCTTTGTGATTGTCTTATTTGTCATCGTCTCATTGTGTCTTTTTTTGTTTTGTGTCATTTAACCATTTAAACTCTAACTGCTGCTAGAGAGTGCCAACCTGTATTTCGTTATGTACTACAATTACAATTAAACTCCTTGAACTTTCACACATATTATTGTGTTCTGTATAAAAACAGTAATAACACTTACCTTATTATATCGATCAATCAATTCTATATAGAGATAAACAATACAGTAACATGTCAGGACAGCAGTCAATATCATTCAGCGTAACCATGATACATGTTAGTTTAATGTAACATGATACATGTTAGTTTAATGTAATCATGATACATGTTTGTTTAATGGTATCATGATACATGTCAGTACTTTAATGTTATCATGATACATGTTAGTTTAATAAAATGCTTCGCTCTCAGGACTATGATTGATGTAATGAAAGACATGCATCCTATCTTTATGAACTGCTCAATATATTCTAAGTTATCTGTTACTAATTTACAAAGTGAAGCATGTGGAATACCTGTGAACTTCCCCTCCTGTTCCGGTGTTTTCTTTCTCTATAAAATAAAAATGTGAATACAATTTAAACATTGGGTTCATTACAAGGTCATCATCTAATAAGTCCACCACTGCCAGCTAGGGTCACACATATTATTGGGTTCTGTATCAAACCAGTAAAAACACTTACCGACTGAATTTGCCAATGCATGTCTATATAGAGATAAAGAAAACAGTAACATGTCAGGACAGCAGCCAATATCATTAGTTTAGTTACATTAGTATAATGTAACCGTGATACATGTTAAAGTTTAATCTAACATGATACATTATTATGAACTGCTCCATATATTCTAATCATGTATAATCAGTTAAATTAGTTCCTGGTTTCCACTCTGAATTAGCCTCTACACAGAAGAACATATTGACAGACTGAATACGTGTAGGGAGACGGCTGCCATTATCGTGGTCAAACAAGGACAGAAGTCTTCCTACCCTTTGTCCCTGCTCTGTTTTGTCATGACGACTCAGTGAGGTACTTTATAAACGCCACTGAGCTGACGTTATGCTGGCCACATCGCCCCAGCTATGAGAGTAGTGTCTTATATACATTGATAGCTCCATTCTATAATCTAATGTCTAGATGATGTTGTTCAGTAGATCTGCCACTCTGGTCCCTCTGCTGGGTAGGCTCTGACTCTCTGGTACAATAGGATGAAATGTTTTGAATCACAGCGATATCATTTGACTGTGTTTGCGTCAGTAACCCTAGAAAATCACTGGATATTAATAAGTTATCTGTTAGTCATTAACACAGTGAAACATGTGAAAAAAGAACTTACTGTCACACTTCATCTCCTGTTCCGGTGTTTCCTTTTTCAATAAAATAAAAATGTCAATCCAATATGAACATTGAGTTCATAACAAGGTCATCATCAGTGGTGGATTAAGGTGGTCATTGGCCCCTAGGCTACTATTTTTGTGAGGCCTCCTTACTGATCCCGCAGAAAAAACTAAATTCAGTGCCATGTGTAAAAGCGTGCTAGGATTATTACATGGCCCTCACGCACACACTCGGAAGCACTGGCATACACACACACACACACACACACACACAGACAGCCTTCACTAAAACAGCAATGAGACAGAAACAAGTGTGAATTCCCCATAGCTGCTGCAACCACGTATTTCCAGGGACCGACAAACAGAACTCCCTAATGAGGCTGGTAAAATCCAATTTGCGCAGAATATCGCTTTCAATGGACTGATCTGAGATGAATGAGTCTCTTTGGGCCCATTGTGGATCTCAGTCTATCTTTTACTAGTGCCAATTAGCGCTACTAAATTGCTGGGCGGTACGACCAAAAATTTATATAGCAGTATTTTTCTCAATTCTAACGGTTTCACGGTATATGACAGTAATAAAAAAAACAACAAACAGAAATATTTAGACAAATTTTTCAATCAATCGACTCATCTAAACTACTAATTAAAAAATAATTAAAAATAATGATGACAAATAATAATTACGCGCTGAAAGCAGGCAGGCACGCAGATATGCTGCTCGGGTTTACACTTGCGTGAATGGCGGGGTTTAAAACATTACTGCCAAAGTCCTTTTAAGTAATATAACGCAGGTTCACAAGGCAACCACAGGAGACGCCAACATTGTTTTCAACCGCTCGGTACCGCGCCGTATTAATTCCCAAGTTTGGAAAATAAAAGAAAGTATTTCAAGCGAAGAAGCGACTCTGTTTTTGATTTGTTTATTTGGTTTTGAACGAATAGTTTTGGATGCATGCATCGGCTTTGAGCTTGTTTGTTTGTTACTTTGAAATCGCATACCCTCGCAACACACACAGACATCCACACACACACACACACACAAACACACACGCTCATTTATTCAAGCATGCAGCCACTACAACCTGCCGATCTTCAATCAAAACAACATCAAGTAAGTGATGCCGCAGCGCGTTGACAAGTCCGTCCCGAGGCGTCCATAGGCTTTATGGTTTATATGTTTGAAAGCCGTGACACACTCTTTTACCAGTTGGCCTGAAATATCACACCTCGCAGTCATGGACCTATAAAGAAAGTTGCAGTCATAGTCGTACCATTCTTGTTTAGAAGCGCAACAACGAAAGGGTCCCGTCTGAAACAGTGTGGCGCGGCGCAGCGTTCCGAACGTTGTGTAATAAAACACACTGGTATGAAGGTATACAAAAAAATCATATCATAACGAAAATACACACCGGTATGCGGTGTGAACCGGTATACCGCCCAAGAAGACTTTTTTTTATTTTAAGTAAAATTGAAAATAGTCTGGCCAATCCAGGGCCCCTTGCCCACCTGGGCCCTAGACTCAGTCGAGGCTAGCCTGTGTGTTAATCCGCCTCTGGTCATCATCTAATAACTCCACCACTGCCAGCTAGGTTCACACATATTATTGTATTCTGTATCAAACCAGTAATAACACTTACCATCTTATCTACTTGTTTTTCCAATTCTATAGAGAGAAACAACACATCCACATGTCAGGACAGCAGTCACTATCATTGAGCATATCCCTGATACATGTTAGTTTAATGTAACATGATACATGTTAGTTGAATGTAACCATGATAAATGTTAGTTTAATGTAACATGATACATGTTAGTTGAATGTAACCATGATACATGTTAGTTGAATGTAACATGATACATGTAAGTTTAATTTAACCATTATACATGTTAGAGTTTAATGTAACAAGATTCATGTTAGTTTAATATAACCATGATACATGTTAGTTAAATCTAACTATGATACATGTTATTTCATTGTAACTATGATACATGTTAGTTTAATGTAACATGATTCATGTTAGTTTAATATAACCATGATACATGTTAGTTAAATCTAACCATGTTACATGTGAGTTTATTCTAACTATGATACATGTTAGTTTAATGAAACATGATACATGTTAGAGTTCAATAGAGTTCACCAAAAGAAAAAATGAAAAACTCAAGACCGCACAAAGTTTCTCCATTTTTATTGTCCTTAACTAGGAGGCGTTGGGAGTTTCCCTCAGAGGTTCTGTCCAACAGACGAGCGACCCGCCGACCGCGAGCCGTTGGTTTACAATACGGTCGGCCTATCAGAGTCCAGTGTGAACGCTGACTGAACCAAATAAAAATGTAACAAAGCCTCAGCTTCACCCTGAATCGGACCGAGTCTACGAACTAAAGGAGTGAAAGCGCCCTTTCTACCCTTTGTCCCTGCTCTGTGTTGTCATGACGACTCAGTGAGCTGCGTTATAAACACCACTGAGCTGACGTTATGCTGGCCCCATCGCCCCAAAAATGTTTTGAATAACAGCGATATCATTTGACTTGGTGTGAGTCAGTAACCCTTGCAAATCACTGGATATTAATAAATGATCTGTTACTCATTTACAAAGTGAAACATGTGGAATAAGAACTTACCAATGATCTTCCAATCCAGTCGCAGTGTTGCCCTTTTCTATAAGAGAAAAATGTAAATTAAATTTAAAAAAACATTGGGTTCATTACAAGGTCATCATCTAATAACTCCACCACTGCCAAGCTAGGTAGTGTTGGAGTATTACCAAGAAAGTATTACCAAGACTCAACAAAAAATGTATGCTTTCCAACCAGAGATAAAAACACACTGGACAAAGTATATACAAATATACAGAGGGCATATAAAGCTGCACCATCCCCACACCTCGGATTATCAGATCATATCTCCTTGCCACTGATAGAACCAAACCAGCTGTGAAGACAGTACTGGTATGGAGTGAGGAAGCTGTAACATCACTACAGGTCTGTTTTGAGAGCACAGTATGGGAGGTATTTTCTCAGGGAGCCAACTTGGAGGAGTACACCTCTAACGTCCTGGACTACATTCAGTTTTGCACTTAGACAGTACTGCGCACCAGAACCATCAAGGTGTTACTAATCAGAAAGCCTGGTTTGACGTTAATGTCAGGTCGCTGCTCAGGGCGAGAGATACTTCCTTATGGTCGGGGGACATGCTGGCTTATAGAACTGCCTGACGAGACCCGAAAAAGGGCATTAAAGAGGCCAAAGGCAAGTATAGACAGCGCATTGAGGGTCACTTTGAAAACACGGACCCCAGGAGCATGTGGAGAGGCATCAAAACTATAACTGACTACAAATATGAGACCACTGTGATGACCTTGCTCTGGGTGGTTGTGCAGGGGATTGTGGAGGCGTGTCTCAGGTGTGGCAGCAGGAGCTGCAACACACCTGATCTCCATTCCAATCAGGCTCCTCCACACTTATTTAAGATGGCTTCTAGGCCATCTCACTCTCTCTGATCCTACCCAGACAGCAGGGCTGTAGGTTCTTTAGATGGGTCTGATATACTACACTACACTATTCACATGCACCCATACACTACAGACACTACTGATGATACTGATGGTTTACATGGTTACATGGTTTATCGTTATCTCTTTACAGAGGTTATTGGTTCTAAATAAATATACTAAATATGCTACTGTGTGGTCTCCCCTTTTTTGTCATGAATTACAAGCTAGTTCATGGCACCGCACTGGTTAGTGAGGAGGAGGATCAGACCCTCACTCTTAACCCTTATAAGGTGTTCGGGTCTGTGGGACCCGTTTTCAGTTTTTAGCTTAATCAAAGTGATACAAATAATTTGAACTAAGATTCATTGGCTTTGGCTCATTTTCTGTGAGGAACATGAATCAGAAAACATTTTCAATGACCCCCCCCCTGTATACCCCCCCATCACATTTATATTACACACAGGGTGTTCGGGTCCAGTGGACCCGGAGCTAGTTTAAGTGTGGAAATCAAAGGTCCTGTGCACCCTAATTTTCCCTTCCTCCTCTGTGTGTGTGTGTGTGTGTGTGTGTGTGTGTGTGTGTGTGTGGGTGTGTGTGTGTGTGTGTGTGTGTGTGTGTGTGTGTGTGTGTGTGTGTGAGAGAGGAGAGTAAAGCAGGTTCTCGTACCCTTGGTGGGAGAACCGACAGTGGGCGCCCACTGTTCCCGCACAAGGTTGCAACATTGTGTCAAAATTGGAGAACCAAACACTATCTTCACCCATATTCCCACACATTTCACCCTCTGACTTGCGGGAACCAAGTTTGGGGACCTGACACTATAAAAAGGCTCTGTCAGCGTCTTATCACGTTGCCATCTTATCACGACTGATTAAGATGGCAAAGCGATTCTCTGTTCAGACTGCCTTACAGATGTTTTTTGAAGAGACAGAGGGATTTGATGGTGATGCAGAGGAAATAGTGTCAGAAAGTGAGGACAACATTTCCGAAAATTCCGAGTCTGACACTGAGTTGGAAGAGGAGGATCAGAATCAGCCAGCTCCCAAACGTAGAAGAGCCTCAGGGCTAGCCCTTCAGCAGCCAGGACCAGCCCGCAAGCAGCCAGCCCCAGGACCAACTCGCAAGCAGCCAGCCTCAGGAGCAGCCCGCCAGCAGCCAGCCCCAGGACCAGCCGATGCGCAGCAAGCCGCAGGACCAGCCGGTGAGCAGCCAGCCATAGAACCAGCCATTGAGCAGACAGACATTGGACTAGACTGTCAGCAGCTTGCAAATGACAACATATGGATGTCAAAAAATGGCAGAATTGAATGGTCTACCTGCTCAAGAAATGGACCCCCCCGCATGGCTGCCAATGTGATTCGGATGCTACAGGACCTACACGCTTGGCAGTCACTCATGCACAAGACATCAAGTCTTCTTTTGACCTTTTCATGCCATCCCCTATCAAAAGAATCATCCTGGATTGCACCAATTTAGAAGGGAGCAAAGTTTTTGGAGAGAGGTGGAAGGTTATGGACGAAACCGGTTTGGATGCTTACTTTGGGGTTCTCATCCTTGCTGGTGTTTTCAGGTCCAATGGGGAGGCCACTGAATCCCTGTGGGATGAAGAAACTGGCAGAGAACTTTTCCGGTCGACGATGTCTCTGGAAACGTTCAAAATAATTTCCAGGACCATCCGTTTTGATGACCGTGATGATAGACCAGCTCCACGGCAAAGAGACAAGCTAGCGGCCATCAGGATGGTGTGGGACAAGTGGGTGGCCCGTCTCCCCCTGTTTTACAATCCTGGGCCAAATGTCGCAGTTGATGAGCAGCTGATGCCATTTCGGGGCCGCTGCCCATTTCGGCAGTATATACCATCTAAGCCTGCCAAGTATGGAATTAAGATTTGGGCTGCCTGTGATGCTGCGTCATCTTATGCATGGAACTTGCAGGTCCACACAGGGAAACGCCATGGAGGAGCCCCTGAGAAAAATCAAGGCATGAGAGTGGTCCTCGATTTGGCTCAAGGACTTTCTGGACACAATATCACGTGCGACAATTTCTTCACATCACACGAGCTGGGACAGGAGCTGCTAAAGCGGAAGCTGACTATGTTGGGAACAGTGCGCAAAAACAGGACTGAGCTCCCTCCCCAGCTGCTGAAAAAAGAGGACAGGCCTGTCCAGTCATCGAAGTTTGCATAAACGGCTGACACGACCCTGGCATCGTATGTTCCAAAGAAAGGAAAAAATGTGGTGCTCATGAGTACACTGCACAGGGACGGGAGAATCTGTGGCCAGGAGCATCAAAAGCCCGAAATGATCATGGACTATAATGCCACAAAAGGAGGGGTGGACAACCTCGATAAGCTGGTGGCAGCTTACAGCTGCAAAAGGAAGACCCTACGATGGCCTCTGGTGATATTTTTTGATATGTTGGATATCTCCGCGTACAACGCCTTCGTCATTTGGAGAGCCCAAAGCCCAGAGTGGAATAGGGGAAAGCTGCAGAAGAGGCGTCTCTTTCTCGAGGAATTGGGGAAAACGTTGGTGAGACCTCACATTGCAAGGAGACGAAACCTTCCAAGAACTCCAGTCTCTGCAGCCATTGTGAGGAGGATTCAGGAGGAACATGATGGTGCCCCATCCTGCCAAATTACAGAACCACCATCTGCAGAGCCTGAGGTAAGTGCGTGATGAGGTTGTAGTATAATAATTCATGTTTCTGAGAAGAGGAGTGTTAGTAAATATCCTTATCTTTTCATTATTCTAGATTGTGGCCGGCAGCACCAAAAAGAAACGCTGTGAAGCGTGTGGACCCATGATGGACAGAAAAACCCAATATACATGCAAGCAGTGCAAAAAATACATATGCAATGCACATACAGTGAGACTCTGCCCCTCATGTGTGGTATAGTCTGATATAAGTATAATTGCCATGTTCAAATGCCTTAATTTGTTGTTCAGACAGATGTTATTGAGTATGTTTATGTTTATGTTTCCCAGTTATGCCTGTTTATGATGCATTTCCTTATTTTGTTACATTTTAATAAAAAATTAAAGAAAAACGAGTGGCACCTCTACTCATAAATGTGATTTAACAAAGGGAAAGGGAACAAATTTAACATATGTGTTGTTTATATTTCTTGCAATTGGGTTGAAGTAACCATCTGGTGAGTATTTTAAAAAAAAAGCTTGATTATGTTGAATTAAAAGGCAATGGGTCCACCAGACCCAGCAGCACCTCCTGTGTAACAAAAATACGAACACCCTATGAGGGTTAAGCACCACCAGGTGAGGTCCACCTTGATAAGGATTGACACCAACAAGGCTACTGGCCCTGATGGGGTTTCGGGCCGTATACTGAGTTCATGTGCCGACCAGTTAGCAGGAGCTTTTACAGACATCTTCAACCTCTCCCTGCAACAAGCTGCAGTTCCCACCTGCCTTAAGACCACTACCATCGTCCCCATCCCAAAAAAATCTGCCATTCCCTGCCTCAATGACTACCGCCCAGTCGCCCTCACCCCAGTAATCATGAAGTGCTTTGAGAGGATGATACTGGTGTACATCAGAGACTGCATCCCTGTGGACCTGGACAGCCACCATTTTGCCCATAAGGCAAACAGATCCACAGAGGATGCTGTCTCCATCGCACTCCACACAGCCCTGTCCCACCTGGAGTACCGAACACATATGTAAGGATGTTCCTTGTGGACTTCAGCTCTGCCTTCAACACCATAATCCCCCATAAACTGGTCCTCAAACTCATTCATCTTGGTATCCCCACCTCACTCTGCTCATGGATCCTGGACTTTGTTTCAAACCGACTGCAGAATGTCAGAGTAGGGGATCTGACATCCTCAACTACAACCTTGAACACCGGTGCGCCCCAAGGTTATGTACTCAGCCCACATAACATCTCCAACCTTGTAAAGAGGGCCCAGAAGAGGCTCTTCTTCCTACTGAAGCTCAAACAGGCTGGTTTATCCACACACCTGCTCATTAACTTTTATAGGAGCACAATTGAGAGCATCCTCTGCAGGGCTGCAGTGTGCGGTATGAAGGCTGCACAGCGGAGAGCAGGAGGGACTTGGCCAGAGTGGTTAGGTCAGCAATAAAGATCATAGGAGCTGAGCTCCCAGACCTGGACTCTGTGTGTGGTGACCGCCTGAAGACGAAGGCAAGGTCAATAAGCACTGATAAAACTCACCCTGGACACACCTTGTTTGTCCCCCTACCATCAGGGAAGAGGTACCGCACACTGCGGGCCCGCACCACAAGACTGAGGAACAGCTTTTCCCCCAGGAGCTGTAGCCTCCATCACCCCCTCAACCCCCTAACAAAGCACTAAGGACAACTCTCCTCCAGGAGCAGTAGCTTCCACCACCCACAACCCCCCCGCCCTGCCCCTCCACACACACACACACTGGACTTGATGGGCACAATATGGACAGGGTGTGTGTGTGTGTGTGTGTGTGTGTGTGTGTGTGTGTCTATCTAATCTACATATCACTATTTATATATGTTTTAAACACTTCTGTGATTTGGTCTTTGTCTTTGTGATTGTCTTATTTGTCATCGTCTCATTGTGTCTTTTTGTGTTTTGTGTCATTTAACCATTTAAACTCTAACTGCTGCTAGAGAGTGCCAACCTGTATTTCGTTGTGTACTACAATTTACAATTAAACTCCTTGAACCTTCACACATATTATTGTGTTCTGTATAAAAACAGTAATAACACTTACCTTATAATATCGATCAATCAATTCTATATAGAGATAAACAATACAGTAACATGTCAGGACAGCAGTCAATATCATTCAGCATAACCCTGATACATGTTAGTTTAATGTAACAATATATATGTTAGTTTAATGTAATCATGATACATGTTAGTTTAATGTAATCATGATACATGTCAGTACTTTAATGTTATCATGATACATGTTAGTTTAATAAAATGCGTCGCTCCCAGGACTATGATTGATGTAATGAAAGATATGAATCCTATCATTATGAACTGCTCAATATATTCTAAGTTATCTGTTACTAATTTACAAAGTGAAGCATGTGGCATACCTGTGAACTTCCCCTCCTGTTCCGGTGTTTTATTTATCTATTAAAGAAAAATGTGAAGACAATTTCAACATTGGGTTCATTACAAGGTCATCATCTAATAACTCCACCACTGCCAGCTAGGGTCACACATATTATTGGGTTCTGTATCAAACCAGTAAAAACACTTACCGACTGAAGTTGCCAACGCATTTCTATGTAGAGATAAACAATACAGTAACATGTCAGGACAGCAGCCAATATCATTAGTTTAGTTACATTAGTATATTGTAACCATGATACATGTTAAAGTTGAATCTAACATGATACATTATTATGAACTGCTCCATATATTCTAATCATGTTTAATCAGTTGAACCAGTTCCTGGTTTCCGCTCTGAATTAGCCTCTACACAGAAGAACATCTTGACAGACTGAATATGTGTAGGGAGACGGCTGCCATAATCATGGTCAAACAAGGACAGAAGTCTTTCTACCCTTTGTCGCTGCTCTGTGTTGTCATGACGACTCAGTGAGGTACGTTATAAACGCCACTGAGCTGACGTTATGCTGTCCACATCGCCCCAGCTATGAGAGTAGTGTCTTATATACATGGATAGCTCCATTCTATAATCTAATATCTAGATGATGTTGTTCAGTAGGTCTGCCACTCTGGTCCCTCTGCTAGGTAGGCTCTGACTCTCTGGTACAATAGGATGAAATGTTTTAATCACAGCGATATCATTTGAGTGTGTTTGAGTCAGTAACCCTTGAAAATCACTGGATATTAATAAGTTATGTTAGTTATTAACACAGTGAAAAATGTGGAATAAGAACTTACTGTTACACGCGTTAACCTGTTCCGGTGTTTCCTTTTTCAATAAAATAAAAATGTCAATCCAATATGAACATTGATTTCATTACAAGGTCATCATCAGTGGTGGATTAAGGTGGTCATTGGCCCCTAGGCTACTATTTTTGTGAGGCCTCCTTACTGATCCCGCAGAAAAAGCTAAATTCACTGCCATGTATAAAAGAGTGCTAGGATTATTACATGGCCCTCACGCACACACTCGGAAGCACTGGCATACACACACACACACACACACACACACACACACACACACACATAGAGACAGCCTTCACTAAAACAGCAATGAGACAGAAACAAGTGTGATTTCCCCATAGCTGCTGCAACCACGTATTTCTGGGGACCGAAAAACAGAACTCCCTAATGAGGCTGATAAAATCCAATTTGCGCAGAATATCGCTTTCAATGGACTGATCAGAGATGAATGAGTCTCTTTGGGCCCATTGTGGATCTCAGTGTATCTTTTACTAGCGCCAATTGGCGCTACTAAATTGCTGGGCGGTACGACCAAAAATTTATATAGCAGTATTTTTCTCAATTCTAACGGTTTCACGGTATATGACAGTAATAAAAATGAAAAAAAACACTAATATTTAGACAAATTTTTCAATCAATCGACTCATCTAAACTACTATTTAAAAAACAATTAAAAATAATAATAATGACATAATAATTACGCGCTGAAAGCAGGCAGGCACGCAGATATGCTGCTCGGGTTTACACTTGCGTGAATGGCGGGGTTTAAAACATTACTGCCAAAGTCCTTTTAAGTAATATAACGCAGGTTCACAAGGCAGCCACAGGAGACGCCAACATTGTTATCAACCGCTCGGTACCGCGCCGTATTAATTCCCAAGTTTTGAAAATAAAAGAAAGTATTTCAAGCGAAGAAGCGACTCTGTTTTTGATTTGTTTATTTGGTTTTGAACGAATAGTTTTGGATGCATGCATCGGCTTTGAGCTTGTTTGTTTGTTACTTTGAAATCGCATACCCTCGCAACACACACAGACATCTACACACACACACACTTGCACACGCACACACACACACACACACACAGGCACACACACACACACGTTCGTTCATTTATTCAAGCATGCAGCCACTACAACCTGCCGATCTGCAATCAGAACAACATCAAGTAAGTGATGCCGCAGCGCGTTGACAAGTCCGTCCCGAGGTGCCCATAGGCTTTATGGTTTATATGTTTGAAAGCCGTGACACACTCTTTTACCAGCTGGCCTGAAATATCACACCTCGCAGTCATGGACCTATAAAGAAAGTTGCAGTCATACTCGTACCATTCTTGTTTAGAAGCGCAACAACGAAAAGAGTCCCTTCTGAAACAGTGTGGCGTGGCGCAGCGTTCCGAACGTTGTGTAATAAATGTGTGCATATCATAACGAAATTACACACCGGTATGCGGTGTAAACCGGTATACCGCCCAGCACGAGCGCCAATTTTTAAAAAGAGCGCCCCCCGCTGTCATTGGCCACAGACAGTCATAAATAGTGGAGTGCAATATCGACAAATGGAAACACTTCGCTTTTACCTTTTCATACATTCTGCCTATTTGCTGTCCAGCAGACATGACTTATTCCTTTACAACCAAATTGACTTTATGTCCCTGGCCATATGACATGGCCCACACATCTACCCAATCAGCTGCTTCACTTTTTAATGGTTCTTGTGATGGGCCAATAGGGGTGAAGACTTTATTTATTTTAAGTAAAATTGAAAATAGTCTGGCCAATCGAGGGCCCCTTGCACACCTGGGCCCCTAGGCTCAGCCGAGGCTAGCCTGTGTGTTAATCCGCCTCTGGTCATCATCTAATAACTCCACCACTGCCAGCCAGGTTCACACATATTATTGTATTCTGTATCAAACCAGTAATAACACTTACCATCTTATCTATTTGTTCTTCGAATTCTATAGAGAGAAACAACACATTAACATGTCAGGACAGCAATCACTATCATTGAAGATAACCCTGATACATGTTAGTTGAATGTAACCATGATACATGTTAGTTTAATGTAACATGAAACATGTTAGTTGAATGTAACCATGATACATGTTAGTTAAATCTAACCATGATACATGTTATTTCATTGTAACTATGATACATGTTAGTTTAATGTAACACGATTCATGTTAGTTTAATATAACCATGATACATGTTAGTTAAATCTAACGATGAAACATGTGAGTTTATTATAACTATGGTACATGTTAGTTTAATGAAACATGATACATGTTAGAGTCCAATAGAGTTCACCGAAGCAAAATGAAAAACTCAAGACCGCACAAAGTTTCTCCATTTTTATTGTCCTCAACTAGGAGGCTTTGGGAGTTTCCCTCGGAGGTTCTGTCCAACAGACGAGCGACCCGCCGACCACGAGCCGTTGGTTTACAATACGGTCGGCCTATCAGAGTCCAGTGTGAACCCTGATTGAACCAAATGAAAATGTAACAAAGCCTCAGCTTCACCCTGAATCGGACCGAGTCTACGAACTAAAGGAGTGAAAGCACCATTTCTACCCTTGGTCCCTGCTCTGTGTTGTCATGACGACTCAGTGAGCTGCGTTATAAACACCACTGAGCTGACGTTATGCTGGCCCCATCGCCCCAAAAATGTTTTGAATAACAGCGATATCATTTGACTTGGTGTGAGTCATTAACCCTTGCAAATCACTGGATATTAATAAATTATCTGTTGCTCATTTACAAAGTGAAACATGTGGAATAAGAACTTACCAATGATCTCCCAATCCTGTTGCAATGTCCTTTTCTATAAGAGAAAAATGTAAATTAAATTTTAAAAAAAAATTGGGTTCATTACAAGGTCATCATCCAATAACTCCACCACTGCCAGGTAGGCAGTGATGGAGTATTACCAAGAAAGTATTACCAAGACTCAACAAAAATGTATGCTTTCCAACCAGAGATAAAAACACACTGGACAAAGTATATACAAATATACAGAGGGCATATAAAGCTGCACCATCCCCACACCTCGGATTATCAGATCATATCTCCTTGACACTGATTCCATCTTATAAACCAGTTGCTGTAGAACCAAACCAGCTGTGAAGACAGTACAGGTATGGAGTGAGGAAGCTGTAACATCACTACAGGTCTGTTTTGAGAGCACAGGATGGAAGGTATTTTTGCAGGGAGCCAACTTGGAGGAGTTCACCTCTAACGTCCTGGACTACATTCAGTTTTGCACCGAGACAGTACTGCGCACCAGAACCATCAAGGTGTTCCCTAATCAGATACCCTGGTTTGACGGTAATGTCAGGTCTCTACTCAGGGCGAGAGATACTGCCTTCAGGTCGGGTGACATGCTGGCCTATAGAACTGCCCGACGAGACCTTAAAAAGGGCATGAAAGAGGCCAAAGGCAAGTACAGACAGCGCATTGAGGGTCACTTTGAAAACACGGACCAAAGGAGCATGTGGAGAGTCATCAAAACTATAACTGACTACAAATATAAGACCACTGTGATGACCTTGCTCTGGGTGGTTGTGCAGGGGATTGTGGAGGCGTGTCTCAGGTGTGGCAGCAGGAGCTGCAACACACCTGATCTCCATTCCAATCAGGCTCCTCCACACTTATTTAAGATGGCTTCTAGGCCATCTCACTCTCTCTGATCCTACCCAGACAGCAGGGCTGTAGGTTCTTTAGATGGGTCTGATATACTACACTACACTATTCACATGCACCCATACACTACAGACACTACTGATGATACTGATGGTTTACATGGTTACATGGTTTATCGTTATCTCTTTATAGAGGTTATTGGTTCTAAATAAATATACTAAATATACTACTGTGTGTTGTCCCCTTTTTTGTCCTGAATTACAAGCTAGTTCATGGCACCGCACTGGTTAGTGAGGAGGAGGAGCAGACCCTCACTCTTAAGCACCACCAGGTGAGGTCCACCTTGAGAAGGATTGACACCAACAAGGCTACTGGCCCTGATGGGGTGTCGGGCCGTATACTGAGTTCATGTGCCGACCAGTTAGCAGGAGCTTTTAAAGAAATCTTCAACCTCTCCCTGCAACAAGCTGCAGTTCCCACCTGCCTTAAGACCACTACCATCGTCCCCATCCCCAAACAATCTGCCATTCCCTGCCTCAATGACTACCGCCCAGTCGCCCTCACCCCAGTAATCATGAGGTGCTTTGAGAGGATGATACTGGCGTACATCAGAGACCGCATCCCTGTGGACCTGGACAGCCACCATTTTGCCCATAAGGCAAACAGATCCACAGAGGACGCTGTCTCCATCGCAATCCATACAGCCCTGTCCCACCTGGAGTACCGAACACATATGTAAGGATGTTCTTTGTGGACTTCAGCTCTGCCTTCAACACCATAATCCCCCATAAACTGGTCCTCAAACTCATTCATCTTGGTCTCCCCACCTCACTCTGCTCATGGATCCTGGACTTTGTTTCAAACCGACCGCAGAATGTCAGAGTAGGTGATCTGACATCCTCAACTACAACCTTGAACACCGGTGCGCCCCAAGGTTATGTACTCAGCCCAGCCCTATAAACCCTCTTCACCCCTGACTGCGTACCCATCCATTCATCCAACACCATAATCTAATGAGCTGATGACTCCACTGTGGTGGGGCTCATTAGTGACCACAATGAGTGCCATTACAGGCAGGAGGTCCAACACATGGCAGAGTGGTGTGTCGAAAACAACCTGGTCCTAAACACCACCAAAACAAAGGAGATCCTTGTGGACTTTAGGAGGTCCAAGAGGACCACGCAGACCCCACTTACCATCAATGGGGAAGAAGTGGAGAGGGTGGACTCTGTTAAATTCCTGGGGACGTACAACACCAAGGACCTAACATGGGCTACTAACATCTCCAACCTTGTAAAGAGGACCCAGAAGAGGCTCTTCTTCCTACTGAAGCTCAAACAGGCAGGTTTATCCACACACCTGCTCATTAACTTTTATAGGAGCACAATTGAGAGCATCCTCTGCAGGGCTGCAGTGTGCGGCATGAAGGCTGCACAGCGGAGAGCAGGAGGGACTTGGCCAGAGTGGTTAGGTCAGCAATAAAGATCATAGGAGCTGAGCTCCCAGACCTGGACTCTGTGTGTGGTGACCGCCTGAAGACGAAGGCAAGGTCAATAAGCACTGATAAAACTCACCCTGGACACACCTTGTTTGTCCCCCTACCATCAGGGAAGAGGTACCGCACACTGCGGGCCCGCACCACAAGACTGAGGAACAGCTTTTCCCCCAGGAGCTGTAGCCTCCATCACCCCCTCAACCCCCTAACAAAGCACTAAGGACAACTCTCCTCCAGGAGCAGTAGCTTCCACCACCCACAACCCCCCCGCCCTGCCCCTCCACACACACACACACTGGACTTGATGGGCACAATATGGACAGGGTGTGTGTGTGTGTGTGTGTGTGTTTGTGTGTGTGTGTGTGTACCATTACTATTGTGCACTTTACAGTTGTGGCCTCCAATGAAATCTTTATGCACTTCACAACTGCTGTTCATTTTTAATCTACATATCACTATTTATATATGTTTTAAACACTTCTGTGATTTGGTCTTTGTCTTTGTGAGTGTCTTATTTGTCATCGTCTCATTGTGTCTTTTTGTGTTTTGTGTCATTTAACCATTTAAACTCTAACTGCTGCTAGAGAGTGCCAACCTGTATTTTGTTGTGTACTACAATCACAATTAAACTCCTTGAACCTTCACACATATTATTGTGTTCTGTATCAAAAGAGTAATAACACTTACCTTATTATATCGATCAATCAATTCTATATAGAGATAAACAATACAGTAACATGTCAGGACAGCAGTCAATATCATTCAGCATAACCATGATACATGTTAGTTTAATGTCATCATGATACATGTTAGTTTAATGTCATCATGATACATGTCAGTACTTTAATGTCATCATGATACATGTTAGTTTAATGTAACATGATATACGTTAGTTTATTGTCATCATGATGCATGTTAGTTTAATGTAACATGATATATGTTAGTTTAATGTCATCATGATACATGTTAGTTTAATGTAACATGATATATGTTAGCTTAATGTCATCATGATACATGTTAGTTTAATGGTATCATGATACATTTCAGCACTTTAATGTTATCATGATACATGTTAGTTTAATATAACGCATCGCTCCCAGGACTATGATTCATATAATGAAAGATATTCAGCCTATCATTATGAACTGCACAACATATTCTAAGTTATCCGTTACTAATTTACAAAGTGAAGCATGTGGAATACCTGTGAACTTCCTCCTCTGTTCCGGTGTTTTCTTTCTCTATAAAATAAAAATGAAGATACAATTTGAACATTGGGTTCATTACAAGGTCATCATCTAATAACTCCACCACTGCCAGCTAGAGTCAAACATATTATTGGGTTCTGTATCAAACCAGTGAAAACACTTACCGACCGAAGTCGCCAACACATGTCTATATAGAGATAAACAATACAGTAACATGTCAGGACAGCAGCCAATATCATTAGTTTAGTTACATTAGTATAATGTAACCGTGATACATGTTAAAGTTGAATCTAACATGATACATTATTATGAACTGCTCCATATATTCTGATCATGTAGAATCAGTTGAACCAGTTCCTGGTTTCCGCTCTGAATTAGCCTCTACACAGAAGAACATCTTGACAGACTGAATACGTGTAGGGAGACGGCTGCCATTATCGTGGTCAAACAAGGATAGAAGTCTTTCTACCCTTTGTCCCTGCTCTGTGTTGTCATGACGACTCAGTGAGCTACGTTATAAACGCCACTGAGCTGACGTTATGCTGGCCACATTGCCCCAGCTATGAGAGTAGTGTCTTATATACATGGATAGCTCCATTCTATAATCTAATATCTAGATGATGTTGTTCAGTAGGTCTGCCACTCTGGTCCCTCTGCTAGGTAGGCTCTGACTCTCAGGTACAATAGGATGAAATGTTTGAACCACAGCGATATCATTTGACTGTGTTTGAGTCAGTAACCCTTGAAAATCAATGGATATTAATAAGTTATCTGTTAGTTATTAACACAGTGAAAAATGTGAAATAAAAACTTACTCTTACACGCCTTAACCTGTTCCGGTGTTTCCTTTTTCAATAAAATAAAAAAGTCAATCCAATATGAACATTGATTTCATTACAAGGTCATCATCAGTGGTTGATTGAGGTGGTCATTGGCCCCTAGGCTACTATTTTTGTGAGGCCTCCTTACTGATCCTGCAGAAAAAACTAAATTCAGTGCCATGTGTAAAAGCGTGCTAGGATTATTACATGGCCCTCACGCACACACTCGGGGAGCACTGATATACACATACATTGAGACAGCCTTCACCAAAACAGCAATGAGACAGAAACAAGGGTGAATTCCCCATAGCTGCTGCAACCACGTATTTCTGGGGATCGACAAACAGAACTCCCTAATGAGGCTGGTAAAATCCAATTTGCGCAGAATATCACTTTCAATGGACTGATCAGAGACGAGTGATTCAGTCTCTTTTGGCCCATTGTGGATCTCAGTCTATCTTTTACTAGCGCCAATTAGTGCTGGGCGGTATGACCGAAAATCACAGTATTTTTCTCAATTCTAACGGTTTCACGGTATATGATGGTATTTTTTTTCCATGCATTATCAGGTGTTCACTGGTGCTGCCACTAATGACTAATTTTCTAACGACTAATCTTTCGACAATTTTTTCGATTAGTCGACTCATCTAAACTACTAATAAAAAAATAATAATAAAAAATAATAATTACAAATAATAATAATTACGCGCTGAAAGCAGGCAGGCACGCACATATGCTGCTCGGGTTTACACTTGCGTGAATGGCGGGGTTTAAAACATTACTGCCAAAGTCCTTTTAAGTAATATAACGCAGGTTCACAAGGCAACCACAGGAGACGCCAACATTGTTTTCAACCGCTCGGTACTGCGCCGTATTAATTCCCAAGTTTTAAAAATAAAATAAAGTATTTGAAGCGAATAAGTGACTCTGTTTATTTGGTTTTGAACGAACAGTTTTGGATGCATGCATCGGCTTTGAGCTTGTTTGTTTGTTACTTTGAAATCGCATACGCTCGCAACACACACACACACACACACACACACACACACACACACACACACACACACACACACACACACACTTATTCAAGCATGCATTCAATACAACCTGCCGATCTTCAATCAAAACAACATCAAGTAAGTGATGCCGCAGCGCGTTGACAAGTCCGTCCCGAGGCGCCCATAGGCTTTATGGTTTATATGTTTGAAAGCCGTGACACACTCTTTCACCAGCTGGCCTGAAATATCACTTCTCGCAGCCATGGACCTATAAAGAAAGTTGCAGTCATAGTCGTACCATTCTTGTTTAGAAGCGCAACAACGAAAAGGGTCCCGTCTGAAACAGTGTCGCGGCGCAGCGTTCCGAACGTTGTGTAATAAAACACACTGGTATGGCGGTATACAAAAAAATCATATCATAACGAAAATACACACCGGTATGCGGTGTGAACCGGTATACCGCCCAGCACGAGCGCCAATTTTGAAAAACAGCGCCCCCCGCTGGCATTGGCCACAGGCAAAGTCATAAATAGTGGAGTGCTATATCGACGAATGGAAACACTTCGCTTTTCCCTTTTCATACATTCTGCCTCTTTGCTGTCCAGCAGACATGACTTATTCCTTTACAACCAAATTGACTTTATGTCCCTGGCCATATGACATGGCCCACACATATACCCAATGAGCTGCTTCACTTTTTAATGGTTCTTGTTATGGGCCAATAGGGGTGAAGACTTTTTTTATTTTAAGTAAAATTGAAAATAGCCTGGCCAATCCAGGGCCCCTTGCACACCTGGGCCCCTAGGCTCAGCCGAGGCTAGCCTGTGTGTTAATCCGCCTCTGGTCCTCATCTATTAACTCCACCACTGCCAGCTAGGTTCACACATATTATTGTATTCTGTATCAAACCAGTAATAACACTTACCATCTTATCTATTTGTTCTCTGAATTCTACAGAGAGAAACAACACATTAACATGTAAGGACAGCAGTCACTATCATTGAGCATAACCCTGATACATGTTAGTTGAATGTAACCATGATACATGTTAGTTTAATGTAACATGATACATGTAAGTTTAATTTAACCATTATACATGTTAGAGTTTAATGTAACAAGATTAATGTTAGTTTAATATAACCATGATACATGTTAGTTAAATCTAACCATGATACATGTTATTTCATTTTAACTATGATACATGTTCATTTAATGTAACACGATTCATGTTAGTTTAATATAACCATGATACATTTGAGTTTATTGTAACTATGATACATGTTAGTTTAATGAAACATGATACATGTTAGAGTTCAATGCAACTCTCTCTCCTCTGATGACTATGATTGATATTATTAAAAGGTATCCATCCTATTATTATGAACTGCTGCATATATTTTAATATAGAATCAGTGGAATCAGTTCCTGGTTTCCACTTTGAATTAGCCTCTACACAGAAGAACATCTTGACAGACTGAATACGTGTAGGGAGACGGCTGCCATTATCTTGGTCAAACAAGGACAGAAGTCTTTCTACCCTTTGTCCCTGCTCTGTGTTGTCATGACGACTCAGTGAGCTACGTTATAAACGCCACTGAGCTGACGTTATGCTGGCCACATCGCCCCAGCTATGAGAGTAGTGTCTTATATACATGGATAGCTCCATTCTATAATATAATATCTAGATGATGTTGTTCAGTAGGTCTGCCACTCTGGTCCCTCTGCTAGGTAGGCTCTGACTCTCCGGTACAATAGGATGAAATGTTTTAATCACAGCGATATCATTTGACTTGGTGTGAGTCAGTAACCCTTGCAAATGACTGGATATTAATAAATGATTTGTTACTCATTTACAAAGTGAAACATGTGGAATAAGAACTTACCAGTTAAATCCCTTTCCATTTTCAGTCTTCTATAAACCAATGCTATGAAGTGATAAACAACACACGTCAGAACAGAAGTCACCATCATTCAGCATAACCCTGATACATGTTGTACCTGACCCATGATAATGTTACTATGATACATATATTAGTTATTACATATACATATATCATGTAACCATGATACTTGTCAGAGTTTAATGTAATATGATAAATGTAAGGTTAATGTAACCATGATAGATGTTAAGAGTTGAATGTTGAACATGATACATAAAATAGTTGAATGGAACGCTTACCTCCCAGGACTAACAATATAATGAAAGATATGCATCCTATTATTATGAACACAATTGTCACATATTTAATACATGTAGAATCAGTTGAATCAGTTCCTGGTTTTATCTGCACTCCTCCCACAGAATCGCACCTGAAACCAGAAGGACAAAACCACGTTTAGTTCTAGAGTAGTAGACTGGGTGATGGACTCCTGGTCTAAAGGTACTGGGTTCGATCCCCAATGTCCACAACCAACCTGTAAGCCTTCAGGAAGGTTCTTGAGCTAGATGCCTGACCCCTACCTGTTCCCAATGACCTGTATCTACCTGTGACTAAATTCATTGTACACCGCTTTGGAGATAATGACAAAATGGTAAATTATATATATGATCAAGCATTAATGACACTTTTATAATATCAAATTCTGACATTTGTATTATTAAATTGGAGAGTAAACAAACATAACATTATGACTACGGCAAATAAAAGCCACACCAGTACATGATATATTGCCCAGGCCTAATTCTTAACAACCATTATTGCACTTTATGCATAGATTGTTTAATTAACTCCACTTGCATCGTGTGGGGTTGGCATGACAATGTGGCCTCTGAGAATGTGTCATGATCTGCTGAGTCACTACAGAAGAATCCATCCAGGGCCTCACACTCAGCATCTGATATTGATGAACACGACCTCTTCACCTTCAGACCGAGACCTGTCAATCACAACAGTTACAGACAACCTGAGAGTACACAACTTATGTTATAAATATGAGCAACACAACTTATCTGTTATCAACATGAACACCACAACTTCTCTGGTATTAACATGAACAACACAACTTCTCTGGTATCAACATGAACAACACAACTTCTCTGATATAAACATGAACAACACAACTTCTCTGATATAAACAACACAACTTCTCTGATATAAACATGAACAACACAACTTCTCTGATATAAACAACACAACTTCTCGGATATAAACATGAACAACACAACTCTGATATGAACATAAACACAATGGTCTCATCAACACAATATATGGGGGTTGCATGGGGGGGCGTTTCCATTTAATAATATAGATATACCTGGGACACACTTTGTACAGGCAGTGCATTGCTTCTGTCCGCTAAGGTCTTCTTTGAAAGTACCATCGGGGCACTTTGAGCACAATGAACTGGTTGTCGCTGTGCAATCCCTACGAACCCTATATCCTGTTGGAAAGAACGTTTCAAATATGTTGTTTTCCAATGGATTTGGTTGAAGAAATCATACAGAAGTATTTTGTACAACAGCTTGACAACAGCTGGGTTAATGGACTCTTACCAGCAGGACATGCAAGGCAGCAGAACTGTCCTGCTCTGTATTCATCGCTGGTACACGATGGTGATGCAGTACTAGCAACGCCATAAGTATTACAAACTGAACATATTAGGAACATCATTTGTAAGAACATGGTGGTCCAGTTTGTATGACCTTCAACCATCTGATGTTTTTTGGCAGATAATTATTCTGTGTGTCAGTGCAAGTCTTGTTATTCAATCATTCATTGCCATGCAGCTACAGACTTTTCTTGAAGTTCAGAAACATCTGGAGAGATAAAAAAAATATTCAGGAGTTAATAAATGTATTAAAATCTTTACTTCTTTTCGCTAAACCAAAATAATATGAAGTTTGAAAAAATTTGAGCTGTTAAACAAAGTTGTTAAGCTTTTATGTCTGCATTAACTGTGATATAATGCTTATCATTTTGCTGTGATGAACTAAATACATTTGTGAGTGTTAAAAGTGTGTCAAAAATATAATGTACCACTTTAATGTTCATTGGGCTACATCATTTTCTAGATTAATTTGGTCTTTGGATCCTATGTTTAATATAGGATTTATTTGGGTGAAACACTCCACCTTACTCATCCATGTAGGCCTGCACAAATACACACATACATATACACATACTAAACCCCAAACACAGTCACCTGGATGCATCAGATCTCAGGGCCTAGGGGCTAATCACCAGCCTGGAGGCCTGGGGCCTGCCCAATGAGCAGGCCCCAGGCCTACAGGAGGTCTGCACCTGGAGTTATGGCTCTATTGATTGTTCATCAGCTGAGACACAGGGTCTCTTATGATGTTCCGAGGAGCCAGAATGTTTGTTGAAAAATACAAATCCTATTTTATAATTACAACCGTGGAGGTCTTTGTTGTTTCTCCGTGAGCAAACTAAGTGAAAGTGAAAGTAAGAATGGCACCATAAACGTATCACTCTTTTTATGCAGTTATAGTTTTTTTAAACCACCTGAACTTTAAAAAAAATGTGTGAACGACCTGAATATAATGAGGATACGAGGACATCAGTTTTGACATAGACAGCGTTTATATTACCTTACTTTAATTGAGAGCGTCGAAACACATTCCTCGGTCCTCACCTGGAATAAAGCCCAGGAGCCTTCTCATTGCCCAGACCTGGCGTTGCAGGGCAGGTCCGGGCAATGAGAAGGCGTTGCAGGGCGTGTGATAAGTGAAGGGCATGTGATAATTCAAGCCGTCTCCAATCACTACCGGTTTTATTCATGTTATTTCAATGAACAATCCATTATTGTAAGCTGGTGGATGTTTGACAACCCTTGAACCTTGAAATAGCTGCTACACACGCTCAATGTTAAATTAAAATATTACTGAAGAGAATGCAATGCATTGACATTATTAAGTAAAAGTACATGGTGACTTGTTCAAGACTTGAAAAAGTTTGGGACTAGGACTTGGACTCGATTTGACTTTGGTGTGACTTTGACTTGGCTTTCCCTGTCTTGACTTGGGACTCGACTCGGACTTGACTGCTAAGACATTGGACTTGCTTGGGACTTGCCAAACAGTGACTTTGTCCCATCTCTGCTAAGTGCTGAACACAGGGAGGCAGAGGCGGGGAAACGGGATTTATTGGTAGGCAGGCGGGTAGTCAAGCATGCAGGGGTCCGGTAACAGGCAGGCAGTCAGGCAGGCGAGGACGAGACGGTATGCGGGTAGTCAGGCAGGCAGGGGTTCGGTGGAGAACTAGGGGAGAGGAGAGAGGGTTACCACGGGGATTGGTTAAGAAACAGATGTCTCAAGAGTGCTGGTAGGATCGATACTGACGGGGTAGACGTAACGACGAACTGGCGCCGGCTGATAGGAAATCCCCGGCTGAAGTAGTGAATGGTGATTGTTGATTGTAGACTGGTGTGTCAGGAAAAGGACAACTGGCGTCAAGTAGTCACTAGATGGAGGTATTGGACCGCGTAGCAGGACTTGTCGTGACAGGCAGATCTTTCTTCATGAACATTTCTCAGAATTTTTGCCAATCGACTGTTAACTCTAAGAAATAAATGATTCTCTATTACTTGACAAATTACTGCTCCATTACTGCTGGAGGAGGGAGAGCTGATCCTGGGGCAGGAGGCGGAGCAGGAGGGGGCCAGCCCTGAGGTCAGTCCCCGTCCTGGGTCCCATGTGGAAACGAGTCCATTCAGAGACTCCGGAGAAAACATTTTCTGCTTTCATTCTGTGGTATGAATGTAATGCTATGCAGGGCATGCTAGCGTGTTAGCATAGCGAGTTTCACGGTCGTCCTGCACCCCCATTGAGAGGGGGTACACTATAATATCAACAGCCTAACATGGTCATTGTCCAGAGGTATAGTTTTAATCAGATGTAACATGAGAACGGCGCGCCGTGGCCATGACCCTTGCTAAGAGACCGACGCGAGGCCTACAGTCCCCGGGTTCCCCTAAAGCTCCTTCGCTCTAACCCAACCCCTCCACCTGAACCGCGCGAGGTCCTCACCAGAACCTCGTGTTGCCAGCCAGTGGGGTGCATGAACGCGCTAAAAGGGCGGCGTTCATTGAACGCACTCATATATTTTGTGAACGGTGAACGACGCTCACGCACTGTTTACCGGCTCCCGTGGATTAACTGCAACAGGCAGCATGCCAGCATGGCTTCTTAAAACAATAATGACAACGGAGCTAAATGAGTTTTATGAACAAACAAGTACAGATTAGAACGGTAAAGGTCTGAACGTCAGCCACATCGGTAACAAATGTAGATGTATGACGGATTGATGAGCAACGTTTGCTACAGTCCAATGGGTAGGCTGATTGACTGATCTATCCAGCACACATCTAGGTGGACACGCTCACCTGTGATGTCAGAAGCTGCACATTTTCAAATGGCTTGTAACAGCTAATCACACTCACACCAGGTGGTATAATATGTCCGCTTTAAACAGTATTTTGGGTCATTTTCGTTGGGTGATGAAATTAAATGTGAGTAAACAACATCATACTAGGTTTGGCGTGGTGTAGTGAGCTAAAGCCAGTTATCTACAGCCAAAGTTAGCTTAAACCTGGCTGGTACCGATACGTTAACTTCCAATAACCCTGTCAAAAGGTGTGTCCGTTGTGGTTATTCTGGATTGGAGTGAAACAATTGTCATGACAAGCTGTCCGAATTCAGGCCCAACTTGTCAGATTGATTTTACGTTTGGTCTTGGCTTACGTAGTCAGTTCAAAAGGCCCTGTAGTCTGCCTGCCTAGTTCTTGCCGGTCTGGTTCCTGCCTGCCTGGCTCCTGCCTGTTTTTAGACTTTGCCTGCGGTTCTGCCTGACTACTCCTCAGAAGGTGACCTGTCTTTTCTTCCTTTGTTTGGATTGTTTCCCTGTCTTAGTCTACAGCGGCCTTGTGCCCTTTTGTGCTTTTTCAATCTTCCCGTGAGACCGGACTTTAGGTGGAGTTTCCAGGTCCCTTGTCACAAACAGACCACAAGCTAAGACGCAATGTTCAACCCTTTATTCCTGGGCTCTCATCACAGGATACCCCAACAACCAGCCCTTCTCTTACTCCAATTGATCACAAACAATAATATGTAACTAACAATGTTTGACTGATACATGAAAGAAGGCCATTTAATGCTAATCCCAGCCCCCCAAATGCTTCCTGATCAACTCAAGAAAAGTAATTTAAAAAATGTACAGGAATTACTTTAAAAAAAACAAAAGCCATTAATTGTAAGTAAGATATCCTCATTGAAATACAGTGCAGTACATTGGTAGATATTTTCATTAAAGGTTTTGCATCTGTTATTTTACAATTTATTCCCTAAATAATTACGGTCTAAAGCCTTAAAAAAAGGTGATGTTACTAAAAGTTTAGCAAAATATGTACATGTCATCGTTTACAAAATAGTTTAAACGTTGTAAAAAATATAACAGAAATTATAAAATACTCATCATATCCCAGGACGCCTCACAGAGCACACCTCACACTATTGATTAACACCTCGCTTGTCTTTGCTCTTTGAGCCATATAAGAATGATGTGAGGACTCATCAAATAATGATGATAAACACACCATGCCTCTTCTCCTGTGAAAGCTGGCATCAGGAAGCAATCTGACAGGTGTATTTCCTCCTCTAGTTTCCTGAGATGGGCCAAAAGTCACTGTTTGGCAAGTCCCAAGTCTTAGCAGTCCAGTCCGAGTTGAGTCCCAAATCAAGACAGGGAAAGGCAAGTCGAGTCCAAGTCAAAGTCCCAAACCTTTTCAAGTCTTGAACAAGTCATCATGTATTTTTACTTAATAATGTCATTATTAGGCTATTGATCATAATTTCAACATATCACTCTAATGTACAGTCATTTCTTATCAATACAGTTATATGTTCATTGTTTGTCTTCAAATGTGTTGATATGCGCATGCACCGAAATCTTGTTGTTAAAAGTAGCCCAATAGGGTGGGAAAACCGCCCAATCTGGCAACACTGCCTGAACGTCCTCAAAACGTAGGCCAATAGGTCAGTAAAAAACGCCCAATCTGGCAACACTGCTGAACGTCCTCACCTCCAGCGTCAAAGTAAATTAATGAGACCAACTGAAACGAAGCCAATATGAAACTTAAACTGTGATTCTGAAGAAAGCATATATTGATATCGAAATTCAGTTTAGATATTATTGAAGATACGAGTGTGTAGATTTGTTATATTTTTTGAACGAAGGTAAATGGTTGAACAATGATTTAGTTACGATGTCTTAAGTGTCAGAGGCTGGCCAGACGGCTTCAATGGGACCAACTCAAAACGCAGCTGATATGAAACTAAAAATGTTATTCTGAATAAAGTATAAACGATATCGAAATTTCGTTTTGATATTATTGAAGTGTAGATTTGTCTTTTATTTTTCACATTTTGATCTTCATCAAAATGTTCTTGACTCAAGACATGTCGAGTCATTACAAGTCAAAGAGGCAAAGTCCGGGTCAAGTCTCAAGTCAATAGCAGTCAAGTCTAAGTCGAGTCCCAAGTCATGTGACTCGAGTTCACATCTCTGCTAGTTTCTGAGTTTGAATCATCAGATTCACTTTCAGGTCATAGTTTCCGTTGTCCGGTAATTACCGGTCATTGACCGGAAAAAAATGAGTAGGACCGAAAATTCTAAATGTCTCCGGTCAAAATGACCAATGGAAATAATTTTCTCTGCTTAATTTGAATTGTGTTTAAATATGCTACAGTGGTCATTTGTTTAGCCAATTCATGTAAAACAATGCGGGTCGGGCCGATATTTCCCACCACTATCCTCGAGCCGGGTCGGGCCGGGCCTTTGATCGAGCGTTTGTGTGTTTTTTTTGTTTTTTTTAATCATTGCTTTATTGGCCTAATCTGAGGAGAAATCTATGCCATAAACAGAAATATTATAGGCCTTTATTACTGGGGTCTTCTTATTATCCTGATAATGACCGGCGTTCTATACATTATCCCTTACATATATATTTAGCAGAGTAGGCCTAGGTAACAAATGTGTACAAAGTTACACATGTATTCAAAAAAACGTTGGGTTGAAATCGGGCTCGGACAGAACGTGCACGGGCTCGGGCCGGTGCGGGCTTGATTTTCTGGGCCCGATCTAAGCTCTTATAAAGACTGCTCAGCGAAGCCGCCTTGGAGAAGGAAGCGTCACGAGGCTTATGTGCTTTTGTGTGATTTATGGTCTGATCCTGGGACTGGACCCATCTCGATGTCTCCCTCTCCAGCACCAGACCTGCAGACTGACTGGGAGATGGAGGGGATGGACTGGGAGGTGGAGGGGATGGACTGGGAGGTGCCAATGTCTCTCCGGATGACCTCAGGACCCAGACTTTGGTTATCATCATGACCGTCAGGGGTAGTTGTTCTTGAGGTATGTTCTTGTTCTTCCCTGGTTGGCTCAGGAGATTCACTGGACATTAGCGGTGTAGTTTCTGGAAGAGAAGGCAGCAGAGAGTCAGGACATACAGCCAGCCTCCACATGAAGCAACACTCACTGAAGACTGAAGCCCAGTGGAGCAGCTCTGCAGCTGGGTACTCTCAGGTGGAGATGAGGACACAACCAGACACACAACCAGAGACAGCAAGACACACACACAGCCAGACACACAACCAGACACAGCCAGACACACACACACAGCTAGACACACACAACCAGAGATACACAATACCACCTGTAGAAAAAAACACCAACATTCTACGCACCCGACACAACCAGGGACTCACCCAGAAACACAAACACCTAACACAACTAGAGACTCAGACAGACACACACAACCACCCCCCAAAACCAGACACACAACCAACCCACACTACCACATATACAAAACAAGACACACACAATGAGCATGATTATAGATAAAGGTTGACAAATACTGTTCAATTACACCAGTGAAAAAAGGTCCAAAGGTCATCTTGGATTAAATTATTCTTTGATGTGATTAAGTTCCAGTCTAATATAGTCTAATAGATCCCCTCTCATCTATTTGTGGACAAAGCATTTCAGAGGTACAGGGTGAACTGATCATGAATATTTAATAGAATTTGGATTATTTCATATTGTCATTAGTTGCATAACTGCAGCTGTAACATAATTAACACAACTCACCTTCAGCAGACTGTGTTTCACTGGAGGGAGCTGGAGGGCTGGATGTCTCTAGACCTGCAGGCTGTGTTCAAACATACAGTTCATCCATACTGTTACACCACTGCATTAAATCCTCTGTCATTCTACTACATATAAGGTAGCACTGTACAAATACACTTTATATCATTTGACTAAGACCTACAATTAATTAGCAACAAGGTGTAACTGTAACATTCAACAATAATAATAACTATAATAATAAAGACAAAATAGCAGTTTATTATTAATGACACAGAGACCACAAATAATGGTCTGAACGTACAAGCTCCGTAGAGAGGAGAGGTGTGGATGAGGGACCAGACGTCCCTTCTCCAGCAGCTCCACCTGGACGGTTATAGAGTAGATAAAGTTAGCCTTACATTATAAGCAAAACCTTCCTCTCTCTTTCTGCCTTTTTTCACCGTGCAATAAAGTAAAAATATGTTTAACTTTGGGCGCTGGGCCCAGGGTAGCAGCACTCATCAACAAAATAATAGATGTAACAAAATGTCCAACAACGTTGAAAAAGCTTTCCAAGTACATTTTTACAGTCAGAGCAGATCTCTGGGAGCAGCTCTGTGAGAGTTCTGTACTCTTGGTGTACAGACGCTGCCCTGGTGCTTGGGGTCTCTGCACTTCAAATGAGTGTGGGAATTTTTAGCATCAAACGGTAACCTGTCCCCCCACTTTCAGTGAGCAAAGTAGGCTGCAAGATGGAAACTAGTGAGGGCAGCAAGGTTTATTAATTTTTTCTTTCTTTATTCTTTTCTCTACTCTAGTATGGTCAGAAAAATAAAACTGTGGTCTGCTTGAAAACGGGGTTCTATGTCCGCTTCCAAGTGAACTGTAGTTTGGTTTGCTTTAGGTTTTTAACGCAATCAGACCCGTCTATAACATGCTTGATGTTGTGTTAGTGTGTCGGATCTGCGGTTTCTGTATAAACTGTGTTAACAACTTGTTTTGAAAACAGGACGTAGTCACATGTGAAAAGTCGCTTACTCTCCATGTCAGCTCGGCCGTAGTCATTTCAATTAATTTACCATAAAGGATAGAAAATGGGTGCAATCCAAATGTAAGGGCGGACGGCTTGACTGCAGTCAACTATATATCCCACCCACAACACACACGATGCCTTGTGGGTGGGATGTGCACTTTTTCCACACACAGGAAATAAATAAAACATATTCAGCCAGGTATACTTGAACTTTTTGAGATTAAAGTGAGTCAGACGTGGTGCAATAAGGAGGGGAAAGCAGTTATCGAGATATGGCCTGAAGAATATGTAAATACATTTTGTGGCACATAAAATTGTGTGTCATCGATTACTTGTTTTAATTACTCAGTTAAAGAATGGTGGAAGTTCCTCCAAATGATTTTTAATTTGTAGGAACACCGAAGCAAAATGAAAAACTGAAGACCGGACAAAGTTGCTCCATTGTTATTGTCCTCAACTAGGAGGCGTTGGGAGTTTCCCTCGGAGGTTCTGTCCAATAGACGAGCGACCCGCCAACCGCGAGGCGTTGGTTTACAATACGGTCGGCCTATCAGAGTCCAGTGTGAAAGCTGACCGAACCAAATGAAAATGTAACAAAAAGCCTCACCCTCACCCTGAATTGGACCGAGTCTACAAACTAAAGGAGTGAAAGCGCCCTTTCTACCCTTGGTCCCTGCTCTGTGTTGTCATGATGACTCAGTGAGCTACGTTATAAACGCCACTGAGCTGGCGTTATGCTAGCCACATCTCCCCAGAAATGTTTTTAATCACAGCGATCATTTGACTTGGTGTGAGTCAGTGACCCTTTCGAATCACTGGATATTGATAAATTATCTGTTACTCATTTACAAAGTGAAACATGTCGAATAAGAACTTACCATAGTGCGCCCTTTCCCATTTCAGTGTTTTGATTTTCTATAAGATAAAAATGAAAACAAAATATCAACATTGGGTTCATTACAAGGTCATCATCCAATAACTCCACCACTGCCAGGTAGGCAGTGATGGAGTATTACCAAGAAAGTATTACCAAAACTCAACAAAAATGTATGCTTTCCAACAAGAGATAAAAACACACCGGACCATCAGATCATATCTTATCAGATCATATCTCCTTGACACTGATTTCATCTTATAAACCAGTTGTCTGTAGAACCAAACCAGCTGTGAAGACAGTACAGGTATGGAGTGAGGAAGCTGTAACATCACTACAGGACTGTTTTGAGGGCACAGTATGGGAGGTATTTTCTCAGGGAGACAACTTGGAGGAGTACACCTCTAACGTCCTTGACTACATTCAGTTTTGCACCGAGACAGTACTGCGCACCAGAACCATCAAGGTGTTCCCTAATCAGAAACCCTGGTTTGGCGTAATGTCAGGTCGCTGCTCGGGGCGAGAGATACTGACTTCAGGTCGGGTGACATGCTGGCCTATAGAACTGCCCGACGAGACCTAAAAAAGGGCATTAAGGAGGCCAAAGGCAAGTACAGACTGCGCATTGAGGGTGACTTTGAAAACACGGACCCCAGGGGCAGGTCTGCGGTCTGTTTCAAACAGACCGCAGAATTTCAGAGTAGGGGATCTGACATCCTCAACTACAACCTTGAACACCGGTGCGCCCAAGGTTATGTAGTCAGCCCAGCCCTATAAACCCTCTTCACCCCTGACTGCATACCCATCCATTCATCCAACACCATAATCTAATGAGCTGATGACTCCACTGTGGTGGGGCTCATTAGTGACCACAATGAGTGCCATTACAGGCAGGAGGTCCAACACATGGCAGAGTGGTGTGTGGAAAACAACCTGGTCCTAAACACCACCAAAACAAAGGAGATCCTTGTGGACTTTAGGAGGTCCAAGAGGACCACGCAGACCCCACTTACCATCAATGGGGAAGAAGTGGAGAGGGTGGACTCTGTTAAATTCCTGGGGACGTACAACACCAAGGACCTAACATGGGCTACTAACATCTCCAACCTTGTAAAGAGTACCCAGAAGAGGCTCTTCTTCCTACTGAAGCTCAAACAGGCAGGTTTATCCACACACCTGCTCATTAACTTTTATAGGAGCACAATTGAGAGCATCCTCTGCAGGGCTGCAGTGATCGGCATGAAGGCTGCACAGCGGAGAGCAGGAGGGACTTGGCCAGAGTGGTTAGGTCAGCAATAAAGATCATAGGAGCTGAGCTCCCAGACCTGGACTCTTTGTGTGGTGACCGCCTGAAGACGAAGGCAAGGTCAATAAGCACTGATAAAACTCACCCTGGACACACCTTGTTTGTCCCCCTACCATCAGGGAAGAGGTACCGCACACTGCGGGCCCGCACCACAAGACTGAGGAACAGCTTTTCCCCCAGGAGCTGTAGCCTCCATCACCCCCTCAACCCCCTAACAAAGCACTAAGGACAACTCTCCTCCAGGAGCAGTAGCTTCCACCACCCACAACCCCCCCGCCCTGCCCCTCCACACACACACACACTGGACTTGATGGGCACAATATGGACAGGGTGTGTGTGTGTGTGTGTGTGTGTGTCTATCTAATCTACATATCACTATTTATATATGTTTTAAACACTTCTGTGATTTGGTCTTTGTCTTTGTGATTGTCTTATTTGTCATCGTCTCATTGTGTCTTTTTGTGTTTTGTGTCATTTAACCATTTAAACTCTAACTGCTGCTAGAGAGTGCCAACCTGTATTTCGTTGTGTACTACAATCACAATTAAACTCCTTGAACCTTCACACATATTATTGTGTTCTGTATCAAAACAGTAATAACACTTACCTTATTATATCGATCAATCAATTCTATATAGAGATAAACAATACAGTAACATGTTAGGAGAGCAGTCAATATCATTCAGCACAACCCTGATACATGTAAGTTTAATGTAACAATATATATGTTAGTTTAATGTAATCATGATACATATCAGTACTTTAAAGTTATCATGATACATGTTAGTTTAGTAAAATGCGTCGCTCCCAGGACTATGATTGATGTAATGAAAGATATGAATCCTATCACTATGAACTAATCAATATATTCTAAGTTATCTGTTACTAATTTACAAAGTGAAGCATGTGGAATACCTGTGAACTTCCCCTCCTGTTCCGGTGTTTTCTTTCTCTATAAAATAAAAATGTGAATACAATTTCAACATTGGGTTCATTACAAGGTCATCATCTAATAACTCCACCACTGCAAGCTAGGGTCACACATATTATTGGGTTGTGTATCAAACCAGTAATAACACTTACCCACTGAAGTCGCCAACGCATTTCTATGTAGAGATAAACAATACAGTAACATGTCAGGACAGCAGCCAATATCATTAGTTTAGTAACATTAGTATAATGTAACCGTGATACATGTTAAAGTTTAATCTAACATGATACATTATTATGAATTGCTCCATATATTCTAATCATGTAGAATCAGTTGAACCAGTTCCTGGTTTCCACTCTGAACTAGCCTCTACACAGAAGAACATCTTGACAGACTGAATACATGTAGGGAGACGGCTGCCATTATCGTGGTCAAACAAGGACAGAAGTCTTTCTACCCTTTGTCCCTGCTCTGTGTTGTCATGACGACTCAGTGAGCTACGTTATAAACGCCACTGAGCTGACGTTATGCTGTCCACATCGCCCCAGCTATGAGAGTAGTGTCTTATATACATGGATAGCTCCATTCTATAATCTAATATCTAGATGATGTTGTTCAGTAGGTCTGCCACTCTGGTCCCTCTGCTAGGTAGGCTCTGACTCTCTGGTACAATAGGATGAAATGTTTTAATCACAGCGATATCATTTGAGTGTGTTTGAGTCAGTAACCCTTGAAAATCACTGGATATTAATAAGTTATCTGTTAGTTATTAACACAGTGAAAAATGTGGAATAAGAACTTACTGTTACACGCGTTAACCTGTTCCGGTGTTTCCTTTTTCAATAAAATAAAAATGTCAATCCAATATGAACATTGATTTCATTACAAGGTCATCATCAGTGGTGGATTAAGGTGGTCATTGGCCCCTAGGCTACTATTTTTGTGAGGCCTCCTTACTGATCCCGCAGAAAAAACTAAATTCACTGCCATGTATAAAAGTGTGCTAAGATTATTACATGGCCCTCACGCACACACTCGGAAGCACTGGAATACACACACACACACACACACATAGAGACAGCCTTCACTAAAACAGCAATGAGACAGAAACAAGTGTGAATTCCCCATAGCTGCTGCAACCACGTATTTCTGGGGACCGACAAACAGAACTCCCTAATGAGGCTGGTAAAATCCAATTTGCGCAGAATATCGCTTTCAATGGACTGATCAGAGATGAATGAGTCTCTTTGGGCCCATTGTGGATCTCAGTGTATCTTTTACTAGCGCCAATTGGCGCTACTAAATTGCTGGGCGGTACGACCAAAAATTTATATAGCAGTATTTTTCTCAATTCTAACGGTTTCACGGTATATGACTAATATTTAGACAAATTTTTCAATCAATCGACTCATCTAAACTACTAATTAAAAAACAATTAAAAATAATAATAATGACATAATAATTACGCGCTGAAAGCAGGCAGGCACGCAGATATGCTGCTCGGGTTTACACTTGCGTGAATGGCGGGGTTTAAAACATTACTGCCAAAGTCCTTTTAAGTAATATAACGCAGGTTCACAAGGCAGCCACAGGAGACGCCAACATTGTTATCAACCGCTCGGTACCGCGCCGTATTAATCCCCAAGTTTTGAAAATAAAAGAAAGTATTTCAAGCGAAGAAGCGACTCTGTTTTTGATTTGTTTATTTGGTTTTGAACGAATAGTTTTGGATGCATGCATCGGCTTTGAGCTTGTTTGTTTGTTACTTTGAAATCGCATACCCTCGCAACACACACAGACATCTACACACACACACACACGCACACACACACACACACACACACAGGCACACACACACACGTTCGTTCATTTATTCAAGCATGCAGCCACTACAACCTGCCGATCTGCAATCAGAACAACATCAAGTAAGTGATGCCGCAGCGCGTTGACAAGTCCGTCCCGAGGCGCCCATAGGCTTTATGGTTTATACGTTTGAAAGCCGTGACACACTCTTTTACCAGCTGGCCTGAAATATCACACCTCGCAGTCATGGACCTATAAAGAAAGTTGCAGTCATACTTGTACCATTCTTGTTTAGAAGCGCAACAACGAAAAGAGTCCCTTCTGAAACAGTGTGGCGTGGCGCAGCGTTCCGAACGTTGTGTAATAAATGTGTGCATATCATAACGAAATTACACACCGGTATGCGGTGTAAACCGGTATACCGCCCAGCACGAGCGCCAATTTTTAAAAAGAGCGCCCCCCGCTGTCATTGGCCACAGACAAAGTCATAAATAGTGGAGTGCAATATCGACAAATGGAAACACTTCGCTTTTACCTTTTCATACATTCTGCCTCTTTGCTGTCCAGCAGACATGACTTATTCCTTTACAACCAAATTGACTTTATGTCCCTGGCCATATGACATGGCCCACACATCTACCCAATCAGCTGCTTCACTTTTTAATGGTTCTTGTTATGGGCCAATAGGGGTGAAGATTTTATTTATTTTAAGTAAAATTGAAAATAGTCTGGCCAATCCAGGGCCCCTTGCACACCTGGGCCCCTAGGCTCAGCCGAGGCTAGCCTGTGTGTTAATCCGCCTCTGGTCATCATCTAATAACTCCACCACTGCCAGCCAGGTTCACACATATTATTGTATTCTGTATCAAACCAGTAATAACACTTACCATCTTATCTATTTGTTCTTCGAATTCTATAGAGAGAAACAACACATCAACATGTCAGGACAGCAATCACTATCATTGAACATAACCCTGATACATGTTAGTTGAATGTAACCATGATACATGTTAGTTTAATGTAACATGAAACATGTTAGTTGAATGTAACCATGATACATGTTAGTTTAGTCTATTATGATACATGTAAGTTTAATTTAACCATTATACATGTTAGAGTTTAATGTAACAAGATTCATGTTAGTTTAATATAACCATGTCACATGTTAGTCAAATCTAAACATGATACATGTTATTTCATTGTAACTATGATACATGTTAGTTTAATGTAACACGATTCATGTTAGTTTAATATAACCATGATACATGTTAGTTAAATCTAACGATGAAACATGTGAGTTTATTATAACTATGGTACATGTTAGTTTAATGAAACATGATACATGTTAGAGTCCAATAGAGTTCACCGACCGCACAAAGTTTCTCCATTTTTATTGTCCTCAACTAGGAGGCTTTGGGAGTTTCCCTCTGAGGTTCTGTCCAACAGACGAGCGACCCGCCGACCGCGAGCCGTTGGTTTACAATACGGTCGGCCTATCAGAGTCCAGTGTGAACGCTGATTGAACCAAATGAAAATGTAACAAAGCCTCAGCTTCACCCTGAATCGGACCGAGTCTACGAACTAAAGGAGTGAAAGCACCATTTCTACCCTTGGTCCCTGCTCTGTGTTGTCATGACGACTCAGTGAGCTGCGTTATAAACACCACTAAGCTGACGTTATGCTGGCCCCATCGCCCCAAAAATGTTTTGAATAACAGCGATATCATTTGACTTGGTGTGAGTCAGTAACCCTTGCAAATCACTGGATATTAATAAATGATCTGTTACTCATTTACAAAGTGAAACATGTGGAATAAGAACTTACCAATCATCTCTGAATCCAGTTGCAATGTCCTTTTCTATAAGAGAAAAATGTAAATTAAATTTAAAAAAAAAATTGGGTTCATTACAAGGTCATCATCTAATAACTCCACCACTGCCAGCTAGGCAGTGGTGGAGTATTACCAAGAAAGTATTACCAAGACTCAACAAAAATGTATGCTTTCCAACCAGAGATAAAAACACACTGGACAAAGTATATACAAATATACAGAGGGCATATAAAGCTGCACCATCCCCACACCTCGGATTATCAGATCATATCTCCTTGACACTGATTCCATCTTATAAACCAGTTGCTGTAGAACCAAACCAGCTGTGAAGACAGTACAGGTATGGAGTGAGGAAGCTGTAACATCACTACAGGTCTGTTTTGAGAGCACAGTATGGGAGGTATTGTCGCAGGGAGCCAACTTGGAGGAGTTCACCTCTAACGTCCTGGACTACATTCAGTTTTGCACCGAGACAATACTGCGCACCAGAACCATCAAGGTGTTCCCTAATCAGAAACCCTGGTTTGACGGTAATGTCAGGTCGCTGATCAGGGCGAGAGATACTGCCTTCAGGTCGGGGGACATGCTGGCCTATAGAACTGCCCGACGAGACCTAAAACAGGGCATTAAAGAGGCCAAAGGCAAGTACAGACAGCGCATTGAGGGTCACTTTGAAAACACGGACCCCAGGAGCATGTGGAGAGGCATCAAAACTATAACTGACTACAAATATAACACCACTGTGATGACCTTGCTCTGGGTGGTTGTGCAGGGGATTGTGGAGGCGTGTCTCAGGTGTGGCAGCAGGAGCTGCAACACACCTGATCTCCATTCCAATCAGGCTCCTCCACACTTATTTAAGATGGCTTCTAGGCCATCTCACTCTCTCTGATCCTACCCAGACAGCAGGGCTGTAGGTTCTTTAGATGGGTCTGATATACTACACTACACTATTCGCATGCACCCATACACTACAGACACTACTGATGATACTGATGGTTTACATGGTTACATGGTTTATCGTTATCTCTTTATAGAGGTTATTGGTTCTAAATAAATATACTAAATATACTACTGTGTGGTCTCCCCTTTTTTGTCATGAATTACAAGCTAGTTCATGACACCACACTGGTTAGTGAGGAGGAGGAGTAGACCCTCACTCTTCAGCACCACCAGGTGAGGTCCACCTTGAGAAGGATTGACACCAACAAGGCTACTGGCCCTGATGGGGTGTCGGGCCGTATACTGAGTTCATGTGCCGACCAGTTAGCAGGAGCTTTTACAGAAATCTTCAACCTGTCCCTGCAACAAGCTGCAGTTCCCACCTGCCTTAAGACCACTACCGACGTCCCCCTCCCCCAAGAAATCTGCCATTCCCTGCCTCAATGACTACCGCCCAGTCGCCCTCACCCCAGTAATCATGAAGTGCTTTGAGAGGATGATACTGGTGTACATCAGAGACCGCAACCCTGTGGACCTGGACAGCCACCATTTTGCCCATAAGGCAAACAGATCCACAGAGGACGCTGTCTCCATCGCACTCCACACAGCCCTGTCCCACCTGGAGTACCGAACACATATGTAAGGATGTTCTTAGTGGACTTCAGCTCTGCCTTCAACACCATAATCCCCCATAAACTGGTCCTTAAACTCATTCATCTTGGTCTCCCGAACTAACTCTGCTCATGGATCCTGGACTCTGTTTCAAACCGACCGCAGAATGTCAGAGTAGGGGATCTGACATCCTCAACTACAACCTTGAACACCGGTGCGCCCAAAGGTTATGTACTCAGCCCAGCCCTATAAACCCTCTTCACCCCTGACTGCGTACCCATCCATTCATCCAACACCATAATCTAATGAGCTGATGACTCCACTGTGGTGGGGCTCATTAGTGACCACAATGAGTGCCATTACAGGCAGGAGGTCCAACACATGGCAGAGTGGTTTGTGGAAAACAACCTGGTCCTAAACACCACCAAAACAAATGAGATCCTTGTGGACTTTAGGAGGTCCAAGAGGACCACGCAGACCCCACTTACCATCAATGGGGAAGAAGTGGAGAGGGTGGACTCTGTTAAATTCCTGGGGATGTACATCACCAAGGACCTAACATGGGCTACTAACATCTCCAACCTTGTAAAGACGACCCAGAAGAGGCTCTTCTTCCTACTGAAGCTCAAACAGGCTGGTTTATCCACACACCTGCTCATTAACTTTTATAGGAGCACAATTGAGAGCAACCTCTGCAGGGCTGCAGTGTGCGGTATGAAGGCTGCACAGCGGAGAGCAGGAGGGACTTGGCCAGAGTGGTTAGGTCAGCAATAAAGATCATAGGAGCTGAGCTCCCAGACCTGGACTCTTTGTGTGGTGACCCCCTGAAGAGGAAGGCAAGGTCAATAAGCACTGATAAAACTCACCCTGGACACACCTTGTTTGTCCCCCTACCATCAGGGAAGAGGTACCGCACACTGCGGGCCCGCACCACAAGACTGAGGAACAGCTTTTCCCCCAGGAGCTGTAGCCTCCATCACCCCCTCAACCCCCTAACAAAGCACTAAGGACAACTCTCCTCCAGGAGCAGTAGCTTCCACCACCCACAACCCCCCCGCCCTGCCCCTCCACACACACACACACTGGACTTGATGGGCACAATATGGACAGGGTGTGTGTGTGTGTGTGTGTGTGTTTGTGTGTGTCTATCTAATCTACATATCACTATTTATATATGTTTTAAACACTTCTGTGATTTGGTCTTTGTCTTTGTGATTGTCTTATTTGTCATCGTCTCATTGTGTCTTTTTGTGTTTTGTGTCATTTAACCATTTAAACTCTAACTGCTGCTAGAGAGTGCCAACCTGTATTTCGTTGTGTACTACAATCACAATTAAACTCCTTGAACCTTCACACATATTACTGTGTTCTGTATCAAAACAGTAATAACACTTACCTTATTATATCGATCAATCAATTCTATATAGAGATAAACAATACAGTAACATGTTAGGAGAGCAGTCAATATCATTCAGCACAACCCTGATACATGTAAGTTTAATGTAACAATATATATGTTAGTTTAATGTAATCATGATACATATCAGTACTTTAATGTTATCATGATACATGTTAGTTTAGTAAAATGCGTCGCTCCCAGGACTATGATTGATGTAATGAAAGATATGAATCCTATCATTATGAACTGCTCAATATATTCTAAGTTATCTGTTACTAATTTACAAAGTGAAGCATGTGGAATACCTGTGAACTTCCCCTCCTGTTCCGGTGTTTTCTTTCTCTATAAAATAAAAAATGTGAAGACAATTTCAACGTTGGGTTCATTACAAGGTCATCATCTAATAACTCCACCACTGCCAGCTAGGGTCACACATATTATTGGGTTCTGTATCAAACCAGTAAAAACACTTACCCACTGAAGTCGCCAACGCATTTCTATGTAGAGATAAACAATACAGTAACATGTCAGGACAGCAGCCAATATCATTAGTTTAGTTACATTAGTATAATGTAACCATGATACATGTTAAAGTTCAATCTAATATGATACATTATTATGAACTGCTCCATATATTCTAATCATGTAGAATCAGTTAAATTAGTTCCTGGTTTCCACTCTGAATTAGCCTCTACACAGAAGAACATCTTGACTGACTGAATACGTGTAGGGAGACGGCTGCCATTATCGTGGTCAAACAAGGACAGAAGTCTTTCTACCCTTTGTCCCTGCTCTGTGTTGTCATGACGACTCAGTGAGGTACGTTATAAACGCCACTGAGCTGACGTTATGCTGGCCACATCGCCCCAGCTATGAGAGTAGTGTCTTATATACATGGATAGCACCATTCCATAATCTAATATCTAGATGATGTTGTTCAGTAGGTCTGCCACTCTGGTCCCTCTGCTGGGTAGGCTCTGACTCTCTGGTACAATAGGATGAAATGTTTTAATCACAGCGATATCATTTGACTGTGTTTGAGTCAGTAACCCTTGAAAATCACTGGATATTAATAAGTTATCTGTTAGTTATTAACACAGTGAAAAATGTGGAATAAGAACTTACTGTCACACGCCTTAACCTGTTCCGGTGTTTCCTTTTTCAATAAAATAAAAATGTCAATCCAATATGAACATTGATTTCATTACAAGGTCATCATCAGTGGTGGATGAAGGTGGTCATTGCCCCCTAGGCTACTATTTTTGTGAGGCCTTCGTACTGATCACGCAGAAAAAACTAAATTCAGTGCCATGTGTAAAAGCGTGCTAGGATTATTACATGGCCCTCACGCACACACTCGGAAGCACTGGCATAAACACACACACACACACACACACACACACACACACACACACACACACACAGAGACAACCTTCACTAAAACAGCAATGAGACAGAAACAATTGTGAATTCCCCATATCTGCTGCTACCACGTATTTCTGGGGACCGACAAACAGAACTCCCTAATGAGGCTGGTAAAATCCAATTTGCGCAAAATATCGCTTTCAATGGACTGATCAGAGACGAGTGATTCAGTCTCTTTTGGTCCATTGTGGATCTCAGTCTATCTTTTACTAGCGCCAATTAGTGCTGGGCGGTATGAGGAAAAAATTATATAGCAGTATTTTTCTCAATTCTAGTGATTCAGTCTCTTTTGGTCCATTGTGGATCTCAGTCTATCTTTTACTAGCGCCAATTAGTGCTGGGCGGTATGACCAAAGATTTATATCACAGTATTTTTCTCAATTCTAACGGTTTCACGTATATGACGGTATTTTTTTTTATGCATTTTTCAGGTGTTCACTAGTGCGGCCACTAACAATTAATTTTCTAACGACTAATCTTTCGACAAATTTTTCAATCAATCGACTCATCTAAACTACTAATTTAAAAATAATTAAAAATAATAATTACAAATAATAATAATTACGCGCTGAAAGCAGGCAGGCACGCAGATATGCTGCTCGGGACTGCATTTGCGTGAATGGCGGGGTTTAAAACATTACTGCCAAAGTCCTTTTAAGTAATATAACGCAGGTTCACAAGGCAGCCACAGGAGACGCCAACATTGTTTTCAACCGCTCGGTACCGCGCCGTATTAATTCCCAAGTTTTGAAAATAAAATAAAAGTATTTGAAGCGAATAAGTGACTCTATTTTTGATTTGTTTATTTGGTTTTGAACGAATAGTTTTGGATGCATGCATCGGCTTTGAGTTTGTTTGTTTGTTACTTTGAAATGGCATACGCTCGCAACACACACTGACACACACACACGCACACACCTTCATTTATTCAAGCATACAGCCACTACAACCTGCCGATCTTCAATCAAAACAACATCAAGTAAGTGATGCCGCAGGGCGTTGACAAGTCCTTCCCGAGGCGTCCATAGGCTTTATGGTTTATATGTTTGAAAGCCGTGACACACTCTTTTACCAGTTGGCCTGAAATATCACGCCTCGCAGTCATGGACCTATAAAGAAAGTTGCAGTCAGCCGTACCATTCTTGTTTAGAAGCGCAACAACGAAAAGGGTTCCGTCTGAAACAGTGTGGCGTGGCGCAGCGTTCCGAACGTCGTGTAATCAAACACACTGGTATGGCGGTATACCAAAAAATCATATCATAACGAAAATACACACCGGTATGCGGTGTGAACCGGTATACCGCCCAGCACGAGCGCCAGTTTTGAAAAAGAGCGTCCCCCGCTGGCATTGGCAACAGGCAAAGTCATAAATAGTGGAGAGCTATATCGACAAATGGAAACACTTCGCTTTCCCCTTTTCATACATTCTGCCTCTTTGCTGTCCAGCAGACATGACTTATTCATTTACAACCAAATTGACTTTATGTCCCTGGCCATATGACATGGCCCACACATATACCCAATCAGCTGCTTCACTTTTTAATGGTTCTTGTTATGGGCCAATAGGGGTGAAGACTTTTTTTATTTTAAGTAAAATTGAAAATAGTCTGGCCAATCCAGGGCCCCTTGCACACCTGGGCCCCTAGGCTCAGCCGAGGCTAGCCTGTGTTAATCCGCCTCTGGTCATCATCTAATAACTCCACCACTGCCAGCTAGGTTCACACATATTATTGTATTCTGTGTCAAACCAGTAATAACACTTACCATCTTATCTATTTGTTCTTCGAATTCTATAGAGAGAAACAACACATTAACATGTCAGGACAGCAGTCACTATTATTGAGCATAACCCTGATACATGCTAGTTTAATGTAACATGATACATGTTGGTTTAATGTAACATGATACATGTAAGTTTAATTTAACCATTATACATGTTAGAGTTAATTGTAACAAGATTCATGTTAGTTTACTATAACCATGATACATGTTAGTTAAATCTAACCATGATACATGTTATTTCATTGTAACTATGATACATGTTAGTTTAATGTAACACGATTCATGTTAGTTTAATATAACCATGATACATGTTAGTTAAATCTAACCATGAAACATGTGAGTTCATTATAACTATGGTACATGTTAGTTTAATGAAACATGATACATGTTAGAGTCCAATAGAGTTCACCGAAGCAAAATGAAAAACTCAAGACCGCACAAAGTTTCTCAATTTTTATTGTCCTCAACTAGGAGGCGTTGGGAGTTTCCCTCTGAGGTTCTGTCCAACAGACGAGCGACCCGCTGACCGCGAGCCGTTGGTTTACAGTACGGTCGGCCTATTAGAGTCCAGTGTGAACGCTGATTGAACCAAATGAAAATGTAACAAAGCCTCAGCTTCACCCTGAATCGGACCGAATCTACGAACTAAAGAAGTAAAAGCACCATTTCTACCCTTGGTCCCTGCTCTGGGTTGTCATGACGTCTCAGTGAGCTACGTTATAAACACCACTGAGCTGACGTTATGCTGGCCCCATCGCCCCAAAAATGTTTTGAATCACAGCGATATCATTTGACTTGGTGTGAGTCATTAACCCTTGCAAATCACTGGATATTAATAAATTATCTGTAACTCATTTACAAAGTGAAACATGTGGAATAAGAACTTACCAATGATCATCGAATCCAGTTGCAATGTGCTTTTCTATAAGAGAAAAATGTAAATTAAATTAAAAAAAAAATTGGGTTCATTACAAGGTCATCATCTAATAACTCCACCATTGCCAGCTAGGCAGTGGTGGAGTATTACCAAAAAAGTATTACCAAGAAAGTATTACCAAGACTCCAAGAGATAAAAACACACTGGACAAAGTATATACAAATATACAGAGGGCATATAAAGCTGCACCATCCCCACACCTCGGATTATCAGATCATATCTCCTTGACACTGATTCCATCTTATAAACCAGTTGCTGTAGAACCAAACCAGCTGTGAAGACAGTACAGGTATGGAGTGAGGAAGCTCTAACATCACTACAGGACTGTTTTGAGGGCACAGTATGGGAGTTTTTTTCACAGGGAGTACACCTCTAACGTCCTGGACTACATTCAGTTTTGCACCGAGACAGTACTGCACACCAGAACCATCAAGGTTTTCCCTAATCAGAAACCCTGGTTTGACGGTAATGTCAGGTCGCTGCTCAGGGCGAGAGATACTGCCTTCAGGTCGGGTGACATGCTGGCCTATAGAACTGCCCGACGAGACCTGAAAAAGGGCATTAAAGAGGCCAAAGGCAAGTACAGACAGCGCATTGAGGGTCACTTTGAAAACACGGACCCCAGGAGCATGTGGAGAGGCATCAAAACTATAACTGACTACAAATATAAGACCACTGTGATGACCTTGCTCTGGGTGGTTGTGCAGGGGATTGTGGAGGCGTGTCTCAGGTGTGGCAGCAGGAGCTGCAACACACCTGATCTCCATTCAAATCAGGCTCCTCCACACTTATTTAAGATGGCTTCTAGGCCATCTCACTCTCTCTGATCCTACCCAGACAGCAGGGCTGTAGGTTCTTTAGATGGGTCTGATATACCACACTACACTATTCACATGCACCCATACGCTACAGACACTACTGATGATACTGATGGTTTACATGGTTACATGGTTTATCGTTATCTCTTTATAGAGGTTATTGGTTCTAAATAAATATACTAAATATACTACTGTGTGGTCTCCCCTTTTTTGTCATGAATTACAAGCTAGTTCATGACACCACACTGGTTAGTGAGGAGGAGGAGTAGACCCTCACTCTTCAGCACCACCAGGTGAGGTCCACCTTGAGAAGGATTGACACCAACAAGGCTACTGGCCCTGATGGGGTGTCGGGCCGTATACTGAGTTCATGTGCCGACCAGTTAGCAGGAGCTTTTACAGAAATCTTCAACCTGTCCCTGCAACAAGCTGCAGTTCCCACCTGCCTTAAGACCACTACCATCGTCCCCCTCCCCCAAGAAATCTGCCATTCCCTGCCTCAATGACTACCGCCCAGTCGCCCTCACCCCAGTAATCATGAAGTGCTTTGAGAGGATGATACTGGTGTACATCAGAGACCGCAACCCTGTGGACCTGGACAGCCACCATTTTGCCCATAAGGCAAACAGATCCACAGAGGACGCTGTCTCCATCGCACTCCACACAGCCCTGTCCCACCTGGAGTACCGAACACATATGTAAGGATGTTCTTAGTGGACTTCAGCTCTGCCTTCAACACCATAATCCCCCATAAACTGGTCCTTAAACTCATTCATCTTGGTCTCCCGAACTAACTCTGCTCATGGATCCTGGACTCTGTTTCAAACCGACCGCAGAATGTCAGAGTAGGGGATCTGACATCCTCAACTACAACCTTGAACACCGGTGCGCCCAAAGGTTATGTACTCAGCCCAGCCCTATAAACCCTCTTCACCCCTGACTGCGTACCCATCCATTCATCCAACACCATAATCTAATGAGCTGATGACTCCACTGTGGTGGGGCTCATTAGTGACCACAATGAGTGCCATTACAGGCAGGAGGTCCAACACATGGCAGAGTGGTTTGTGGAAAACAACCTGGTCCTAAACACCACCAAAACAAATGAGATCCTTGTGGACTTTAGGAGGTCCAAGAGGACCACGCAGACCCCACTTACCATCAATGGGGAAGAAGTGGAGAGGGTGGACTCTGTTAAATTCCTGGGGACGTACAACACCAAGGACCTAACATGGGCTACTAACATCTCCAACCTTGTAAAGACGACCCAGTAGAGGCTCTTCTTCCTACTGAAGCTCAAACAGGCTGGTTTATCCACACACCTGCTCATTAACTTTTATAGGAGCACAATTGAGAGCAACCTCTGCAGGGCTGCAGTGTGCGGTATGAAGGCTGCACAGCGGAGAGCAGGAGGGACTTGGCCAGAGTGGTTAGGTCAGCAATAAAGATCATAGGAGCTGAGCTCCCAGACCTGGACTCTGTGTGTGGTGACCGCCTGAAGACGAAGGCAAGGTCAATAAGCACTGATAAAACTCACCCTGGACACACCTTGTTTGTCCCCCTACCATCAGGGAAGAGGTAACGCACACTGCGGGCCCGCACCACAAGACTGAGGAACAGCTTTTCCCCCAGGAGCTGTAGCCTCCATCACCCCCTCAACCCCCTAACAAAGCACTAAGGACAACTCTCCTCCAGGAGCAGTAGCTTCCACCACCCACAACCCCCCCGCCCTGCCCCTCCACACACACACACACTGGACTTGATGGGCACAACATGGACAGGGTGTGTGTGTGTGTGTGTGTGTGTGTGTGTGTCTATCTAATCTACATATCACTATTTATATATGTTTTAAACACTTCTGTGATTTGGTCTTTGTCTTTGTGATTGTCTTATTTGTCATCGTCTCATTGTGTCTTTTTGTGTTTTGTGTCATTTAACCATTTAAACTCTAACTGCTGCTAGAGAGTGCCAACCTGTATTTCGTTGTGTACTACTATCACAATTAAACTCCTTGAACCTTCACACATATTATTGTGTTCTGTATAAAAACAGTAATAACACTTACCTTATTATATCGATCAATCAATTCTATATAGAGATAAACAATACAGTAACATGTCAGGACAGCAGTCAATATCATTCAGCATAACCCTGATACATGTTAGTTTAATGTAACAATATATATGTTAGTTTAATGTAATCATGATACATGTCAGTACTTTAATGTTATCATGATACATGTTAGTTTAATAAAATGCGTCGCTCCCAAGACTATGATTGATGTAATGAAAGATATGAATCCTATCATTATGAACTGCTCAATATATTCTAAGTTATCTGTTACTAATTTACAAAGTGAAGCATGTGGAATACCTGTGAACTTCCCCTCCTGTTCCGGTGTTTTCTTTCTCTATAAAATAAAAAATGTGAAGACAATTTCAACGTTGGGTTCATTACAAGGTCATCATCTAATAACTCCACCACTGCCAGCTAGGGTCACACATATTATTGGGTTCTGTATCAAACCAGTAAAAACACTTACCCACTTAAGTCGCCAACGCATTTCTATGTAGAGATAAACAATACAGTAACATGTCAGGACAGCAGCCAATATCATTAGTTTAGTTACATTAGTATAATGTAACCATGATACATGTTAAAGTTCAATCTAATATGATACATTATTATGAACTGCTCCATATATTCTAATCATGTAGAATCAGTTAAATTAGTTCCTGGTTTCCACTCTGAATTAGCCTCTACACAGAAGAACATCTTGACAGACTGAATACGTGTAGGGAGACGGCTGCCATTATCGTGGTCAAACAAGGACAGAAGTCTTTCTACCCTTTGTCCCTGCTCTGTGTTGTCATGACGACTCAGTGAGGTACGTTATAAACGCCACTGAGCTGACGTTATGCTGGCCACATCGCCCCAGCTATGAGAGTAGTGTCTTATATACATGGATAGCACCATTCCATAATCTAATATCTAGATGATGTTGTTCAGTAGGTCTGCCACTCTGGTCCCTCTGCTGGGTAGGCTCTGACTCTCTGGTACAATAGGATGAAATGTTTTAATCACAGCGATATCATTTGACTGTGTTTGAGTCAGTAACCCTTGAAAATCACTGGATATTAATAAGTTATCTGTTAGTTATTAACACAGTGAAAAATGTGGAATAAGAACTTACTGTCACACGCCTTAACCTGTTCCGGTGTTTCCTTTTTCAATAAAATAAAAATGTCAATCCAATATGAACATTGATTTCATTACAAGGTCATCATCAGTGGTGGATGAAGGTGGTCATTGCCCCCTAGGGTACTATTTTTGTGAGGCCTTCGTACTGATCACGCAGAAAAAACTAAATTCAGTGCCATGTGTAAAAGCGTGCTAGGATTATTACATGGCCCTCACGCACACACTCGGAAGCACTGGCATAAACACACACACACACACACACACACACACACACACACACACACACACACACACACACACACACAGAGACAACCTTCACTAAAACAGCAATGAGACAGAAACAATTGTGAATTCCCCATATCTGCTGCTACCACGTATTTCTGGGGACCGACAAACAGAACTCCCTAATGAGGCTGGTAAAATCCAATTTGCGCAAAATATCGCTTTCAATGGACTGATCAGAGACGAGTGATTCAGTCTCTTTTGGTCCATTGTGGATCTCAGTCTATCTTTTACTAGCGCCAATTAGTGCTGGGCGGTATGACCAAAGATTTATATCACAGTATTTTTCTCAATTCTAACGGTTTCACGTATATGACGGTATTTTTTTTTATGCATTTTTCAGGTGTTCACTAGTGCGGCCACTAACAATTAATTTTCTAACGACTAATCTTTCGACAAATTTTTCAATCAATCGACTCATCTAAACTACTAATTAAAAAATAATTAAAAATAATAATTACAAATAATAATAATTACGCGCTGAAAGCAGGCAGGCACGCAGATATGCTGCTCGGGATTGCATTTGCGTGAATGGCGGGGTTTAAAACATTACTGCCAAAGTCCTTTTAAGTAATATAACGCAGGTTCACAAGGCAGCCACAGGAGACGCCAACATTGTTTTCAACCGCTCGGTACCGCGCCGTATTAATTCCCAAGTTTTGAAAATAAAATAAAGTATTTGAAGCGAATAAGTGACTCTATTTTTGATTTGTTTATTTGGTTTTGAACGAATAGTTTTGGATGCATGCATCGGCTTTGAGTTTGTTTGTTTGTTACTTTGAAATGGCATACGCTCGCAACACACACTGACACACACACACACACACACACACACACACACACACACGCACACACCTTCATTTATTCAAGCATACAGCCACTACAACCTGCCGATCTTCAATCAAAACAACATCAAGTAAGTGATGCCGCAGGGCGTTGACAAGTCCTTCCCGAGGCGTCCATAGGCTTTATGGTTTATATGTTTGAAAGCCGTGACACACTCTTTTACCAGTTGGCCTGAAATATCACGCCTCGCAGTCATGGACCTATAAAGAAAGTTGCAGTCAGCCGTACCATTCTTGTTTAGAAGCGCAACAACGAAAAGGGTTCCGTCTGAAACAGTGTCGCGCGGCGCAGCGTTCCGAACGTTGTGTAATCAAACACACTGGTATGGCGGTATACCAAAAAATCATATCATAACGAAAATACACACCGGTATGCGGTGTGAACCGGTATACCGCCCAGCACGAGCGCCAGTTTTGAAAAAGAGCGTCCCCCGCTGGCATTGGCAACAGGCAAAGTCATAAATAGTGGAGAGCTATATCGACAAATGGAAACACTTCGCTTTCCCCTTTTCATACATTCTGCCTCTTTGCTGTCCAGCAGACATGACTTATTCATTTACAACCAAATTGACTTTATGTCCCTGGCCATATGACATGGCCCACACATATACCCAATCAGCTGCTTCACTTTTTAATGGTTCTTGTTATGGGCCAATAGGGGTGAAGACTTTTTTTATTTTAAGTAAAATTGAAAATAGTCTGGCCAATCCAGGGCCCCTTGCACACCTGGGCCCCTAGGCTCAGCCGAGGCTAGCCTGTGTGTTAATCCGCCTCTGGTCATCATCTAATAACTCCACCACTGCCAGCTAGGTTCACACATATTATTGTATTCTGTGTCAAACCAGTAATAACACTTACCATCTTATCTATTTGTTCTTCGAATTCTATAGAGAGAAACAACACATTAACATGTCAGGACAGCAGTCACTATCATTGAGCATAACCCTGATACATGTTAGTTAAATCTAACCATGATACATGTTATTTCATTGTAACTATGATGCATGTTAGTTTAACGTAACATGATTCATGTTAGTTTAATATAACCATGATACATGTTAGTTAAATCTTACCATGATACATGTGAGTTTATTATAACTATGATACATGTTAGTTTAATGAAACATGATACATGTTAGAGTTCAATAGAGTTCACCGAAGCAAAATGAAAAACTCAAGACCGCAAAAAGTTTCTCCATTTTTATTGTCCTCAACTAGGAGGCGTTGGGAGTTTCCCTCTGAGGTTCTGTCCAACAGACGAGCGACCCGCCGACCGCGAGCCGTTGGTTTACAATACGGTCGGCCTATCAGAGTCCAGTGTGAACGCTGACTGAACCAAATGAAAATGTAACAAAGCCTCAGCTTCACCCTGAATCGGACAGAGTCTACGAACTAAAGGAGTGGAAGCGCCCTTTCTACCCTTGGTCCCTGCTCTGTGTTGTCATGACGACTCAGTGAGCTACGTTATAAACGCCACTGAGCTGGCGTTATGCTGGCCACATCGCCAAAGACACGTTTTGAATAACAGCGATATCATTTGACTTGGTGTGGGTCAGTAACCCTAGCAAATCACTGGATATTAATAAATGATCTGTTACTCATGAAGAAAGTGAAACATGTTGAATAAGAACTTACCAGTTAACTCCCTATCCAGTTCCAGTGTTTCCTTTTTCTATAAGATAAAAATGTAAATAAAATATCAACATTGGGTTCATTACAAGTTCATCATCTAATAACTCCACCACTGCCAAGCTAGGCAGTGGTGGAGTATTACCAAGAAAGTATTACCAAAACTCCACAAAAATGTATGCTTTCCAACCAGAGATAAAAACACACCGGACAAAGTATATACAAATATACAGAGGGCATATAAAGCTTCACCATCCCCACACCTCGGATTTTCAGATCATATCTCCTTGACACTGATTCCATCTTATAAACCAGTTGCTGTAGAACCAAACCAGCTGTGAAGTCATTACAGGTATGGAGTGAGGAAGCTGTAACATCACTACAGGACTGTTTTGAGGGCACAGTATGGAAGGTATTTTCACAGGGAGTACACCTCTAACGTCCTGGACTACATTCAGTTTTGCACCGAGACAGTACTGCACGCCAGAACCATCAAGGTGTTCCCTAATCAGAAACCCTGGTTTGACGGTAATGTCAGGTCGCTGATCAGGGCGAGAGATACTGCCTTCAGGTCGGGGGACATGCTGGCCTATAGAACTGCCCGACGAGACCTAAAAAAGGGCATTAAGGAGGCCAAAGGCAAGTACAGACAGCGCATTGAGGGTCACTTTGAAAACACGGACCCAAGGAGCATGTGGAGAGGCATCAAAACTATAACTGACTACAAATATAAGACCACTGTGATGACCTTGCTCTGGGTGGTTGTGCAGGGGATTGTGGAGGCGTGTCTCAGGTGTGGCAGCAGGAGCTGCAACACACCTGATCTCCATTCCAATCAGGCTCCTCCACACTTATTTAAGATGGCTTCTAGGCCATCTCACTCTCTCTGATCCTACCCAGACAGCAGGGCTGTAGGTTCTTTAGATGGGTCTGATATACTACACTACACTATTCACATGCACCCATACACTACAGACACTACTGATGATACTGATGGTTTACATGCTTACATGGTTTATCGTTATCTCTTTACAGAGGTTATTGGTTCTAAATAAATATACTAAATATACTACTGTGTGGTCTCCCCTTTTTTGTCATGAATTACAAGCTAGTTCATGGCACCGCACTGGTTAGTGAGGAGGAGGATCAGACCCTCACTCTTAAGCACCACCAGGTGAGGTCCACCTTGATAAGGATTGACACCAACAAGGCTACTGGCCCTGATGGGGTTTCGGGCCGTATACTGAGTTCATGTGCCGACCAGTTAGCAGGAGCTTTAACAGACATCTTCAACCTCTCCCTGCAACAAGCTGCAGTTCCCACCTGCCTTAAGACCACTACCATCGTCCCCATCCCAAAAAAATCTGCCATTCCCTGCCTCAATGACTACCGCCCAGTCGCCCTCACCCCAGTAATCATGAAGTGCTTTGAGAGGATGATACTGGCGTACATCAGAAACTGCATCCCTGTGGACCTGGACAGCCACCATTTTGCCCATAAGGCAAACAGATCCACAGAGGACGCTGTCTCCATCGCACTCCACACAGCCCTGTCCCACCTGGAGTGCCGAACACATATGTAAGGATGTTCCTTGTGGACTTCAGCTCTGCCTTCAACACCATAATCCCCCATAAACTGGTCCTCAAACTCATTCATCTTGGTATCCCCACCTCACTCTGCTCATGGATCCTGGACTTTGTTTCAAACCGACTGCAGAATGTCAGAGTAGGGGATCTGACATCCTCAACTACAACCTTGAACACCGGTGCGCCCCAAGGTTATGTACTCAGCCCAGCCCTATAAACCCTCTTCACCCCTGACTGAGTACACATCCATTCATCAAACACCATAATCGAATGTGCTGATGACTCCACTGCGGTGGGGCTCATTGGTGACCACAATGAGTGCCATTACAGGCAGGAGGTCCAACACATGGCAGAGTGGTGTGTGGAAAACAACCTGGTCCTAAACACCACCAAAACAAATGAGATCCTTGTGGACTTTAGGAGGTCCAAGAGGACCACGCAGACCCCACTTACCATCAATGGGGAAGAAGTGGAGAGGGTGGACTCTGTTAAATTCCTGGGGACGTACATCACCAAGGACCAAACATGGGCTACTAACATCTCCAACCTTGTAAAGAGGGCCCAGAAGAGGCTCTTCTTCCTACTGAAGCTCAAACAGGCTGGTTTATCCACACACCTGCTCATTAACTTTTATAGGAGCACAATTGAGAGCATCCTCTGCAGGGCTGCAGTGTGCGGTATGAAGGCTGCACAGCGGAGAGCAGGAGGGACTTGGCCAGAGTGGTTAGGTCAGCAATAAAGATCATAGGAGCTGAGCTCCCAGACCTGGACTCTGTGTGTGGTGACCGCCTGAAGACGAAGGCAAGGTCAATAAGCACTGATAAAACTCACCCTGGACACACCTTGTTTGTCCCCCTACCATCAGGGAAGAGGTACCGCACACTGCGGGCCCGCACCACAAGACTGAGGAACAGCTTTTCCCCCAGGAGCTGTAGCCTCCATCACCCCCTCAACCCCCTAACAAAGCACTAAGGACAACTCTCCTCCAGGAGCAGTAGCTTCCACCACCCACAACCCCCCCGCCCTGCCCCTCCACACACACACACACTGGACTTGATGGGCACAATATGGACAGGGTGTGTGTGTGTGTGTGTGTGTGTGTGTGTGTGTGTGTGTACCATTACTATTGTGCACTTTACAGTTGTGGCCTCCAATGAAATCTTTACGCACTTCACAACTGCTGTTCATTTTTAATCTACATATCACTATTTAAATATGTTTTAAACACTTCTGTGATTTGGTCTTTGTCTTTGTGTGATTGTCTTATTTGTCATTGTCTGATTTTGTCTTTTTGTGTCTTGTGTCATTTAGACATTTAATATATTGTGTTCTGCATCAAACCAGTAATCACACTTACCTCCCAAAGTTGAAAATGCAATTCATGTTGTTGAAAATACATATTATTGTGTTCTGTATCAAACTAGTAATAACACTTACCTCCTTAAATCGATGAAGAAATTCTATATAGAGATAAACAATACAGTCGCATGTTAGGACATCAGTCAATATCATTCAACATAACCGTGATACATGTTAGTTTAATGTGGATTGATGGATTAATGTTACCATGAAACATGTTACTTTAATCTAACCGTGATACATGTCAGTAGTTTAATGTTATCATGATACATGTTAGTTTAATGTTATCATGATACATGTCAGTAGTTTAATGTTATCATGATACATGTTAGTTTAATGTTATCATGATACATGTCAGTAGTTTAATGTTATCATGATACATGTTAGTTTAATGTTATCATGATACATGTCAGTAGTTTAATGTTATCATGATACATGTTATAGTTTATTGTAACGCGTACCTCCTGGGACTATGGTTGATGAAATGAAAGATATGCATCCTATGATTATGAACTGCTCAAAAAATGTTATCTGTTACTCATTTACAAAGTGAAGCATGTGGAATAAGACCTTACCCTGAAACTTCCTCTCCTGTTCCGGTGTTTCAGTTTCCTATAAAATAAAAATGTAAATAAAATATTAACAATGGGTTCATTACAAGGTCATCATTTAAGAACTCCACAACTGACAGCTAGGGTCACACATATTATTGTGTTTTGTATCAAACCAGTAAAAACACTTACCCAAAGAAGTTGATAATACATGGCTATATAGGGATAAACAATACAGTAACATGTCAGGAAAGCAGCCAATATCATTTGTTAGTATAATGTAACCGTGAAACATGTTAGTTAAATAAAACCATGATACATGTTAAAGTTTAATCAAACATGATACATTATTATGAACTGTTCCATATATTCTAATCATGTTTAATCAGTTGAACCAGTTCCTGGTTTCCACTCTGAATTAGCCTCTACACAGAAGAAGATCTTGACAGACTGAATACGTGTAGGGAGACGGCTGCCATTATCCTGGTCAAACAAGGACAGAAGTCTATCTACCCTTTGTCCCTGCTTTGTGTTGTCATGACGACTCAGTGAGCTACGTTATAAACGCCACTGAGCTGACGTTATGCTGGCCACATCGCCCCAGCTATGAGAGTAGTGTCTTATATACATGGATAGCTCCATTCTATAATCTAATATCTAGATGATGTTGTTCAGTAGGTCTGCCACTCTGGTCCCTCTGCTAGGTAGGCTCTGACTCTCTGGTACAATTAGATTAACCCTCACAGGGTGTTCGTATTTTTGTTACACAGGAGGTGCTGCTGGGTCTGGTGGACCCATTGCCTTTTAATTCAACATAATCAAACTTTTTTTTAAAATGCTCACCAAATGGTTACTTCAACCCAATTGCAAGAAATATAAACAACACATATGTTAAATTTGTTCCCTTTCCCTTTGTTAAATCACATTTATGAATAGAGGTGCCACTCGTTTTTCTTTATTTTTTTATTAAAATGTAACAAAATAAGGAAATGCATCATAAACAGGCATAACTGGGAAACATAAACATAAACATACTCAATAACATCTGTCTGAACAACAAATTAAGGCATTTGAACATGGCAATTATACTTATATCAGACTATACCACACATGAGGGGCAGAGTCTCACTGTATGTGCATTGCATATGTATTTTTTGCACTGCTTGCATGTATATTGGGTTTTTCTGTCCATCATGGGTCCACACGCTTCACAGCGTTTCTTTTTGGGGCTGCCGGCCACAATCTAGAATAATGAAAAGATAAGGATATTTACTAACACTCCTCTTCTCAGAAACATGAATTATTATACTACAACCTCATCACGCACTTACCTCAGGCTCTGCAGATGGTGGTTCTGTAATTTGGCAGGATGGGGCACCATCATGTTCCTCCTGAATCCTCCTCACAATGGCTGCAGAGACTGGAGTTCTTGGAAGGTTTCGTCTCCTTGCAATGTGAGGTCTCACCAACGTTTTCCCCAATTCCTCGAGAAAGAGACGCCTCTTCTGCAGCTTTCCCCTATTCCACTCTGGGCTTTGGGCTCTCCAAATGACGAAGGCGTTGTACGCGGAGATATCCAATATATCAAAAAATATCAACAGAGGCCATCGTAGGGTCTTCCTTATGCACCTGTAAGCTGCCACCAGCTTATCGAGGCTGTCCACCCCTCCTTTTGTGGCATTATAGTCCATGATCATTTCGGGCTTTTAATGCTCCTGGCCACAGATTCTCCCGTCCCTGTGCAGTGTACTCATGAGCACCACATTTTTTCCTTTCTTTGGAACATACGATGCCAGGGTCGTGTCAGCCGTGTATGCAAACTTCGATGACTGGACAGGCCTGTCCTCTTTTTTCAGCAGCTGGGGAGGGAGCTCAGTCCTGTTTTTGCGCACTGTTCCCAACATGGTCAGCTTCCGCTTTAGCAGCTCCTGTCCCAGCTCGTGTGATGTGAAGAAATTGTCGCACGTGATATTGTGTCCAGAAAGTCCTTGAGCCAAATCGAGGACCACTCTCATGCCTTGATTTTTCTCAGGGGCTCCTCCATGGCGTTTCCCTGTGTAGACCTGCAAGTTCCATGCATAAGGCTTAGATGGTATATACTGCCGAAATGGGCAGCGGCCCCGAAATGGCATCAGCTGCTCATCAACTGCGACATTTGGCCCAGGATTGTAAAACAGGGGGAGACGGGCCACCCACTTGTCCCACACCATCCTGATGGCAGCTAGCTTGTCTCTTTGCCGTCGAGCTGGTCTATCATCACGGTCATCAAAACGGATGGTCCTGGAAATTATTTTGAACGTTTCGAGAGACATCGTCGACCGGAAAAGTTCTCTGCCAGTTTCTTCATCCCACAGGGATTCAGTGGCCTCCCCATTGGACCTGAAAACACCAGCAAGGATGAGAACCCCAAAGTAAGCATCCAAACCGGTTTCGTCCATAACCTTCCACCTCTCTCCAAAAACTTTGCTCCCTTCTAAATTGGTGCAATCCAGGATGATTCTTTTGATAGGGGATGGCATGAAAAGGTCAAAAGAAGACTTGATGTCTTGTGCATGAGTGACTGCCAAGCGTGTAGGTCCTGGTAGCATCCGAATCACATTGGCAGCCATGCGGGGGAGTTCATTTCTTGAGCAGGTAGACCATTCAATTCTGCCATTTTTTGACATCCATATGTTGTCATTTGCAAGCTGCTGACAGTTTAGTCCAATGTCTGGCTGCTCAATGGCTGGTTCTATGGCTGGCTGCTCACCGGCTGGTCCTGCGGCTTGCTGCGCATCGGCTGGTCCTGGGGCTGGCTGCTGGCGGGCTGCTCCTGAGGCTGGCTGCTTGCGAGTTGGTCCTGGGGCTGGCTGCTTGCGGGCTGGTCCTGCCTGCTCATGGGATGGTCCTGGGGCTGGCTGCTCGCAGGCTTGTCCTGGCTGCTGCAGGGCTAGCCCTGAGGCTCTTCTACGTTTGGGAGCTGGCTGATTCTGATCCTCCTCTTCAAACTCAGTGTCAGACTCTGAATTTTCGGAAATGTTGTCCTCCCTTTCTGACACTATTTCCTCTGCATCACCATCAAATCCCTCTGTCTCTTCAAAAAACATCTGTAAGGCAGTCTGAACAGAGAATCGCTTTGCCATCTTGATCAGTCGTGATAAGATGGCAACGTGATAAGACGCTGACAGAGCCTTTTTATAGTGTCAGGTCCCCAAACTTGGTTCCCGCAAGTCAGAGGGTGAAATGTGTGGGAATATGGGTGAAGATAGTGTTTGGTTCTCCAATTTTGACACAATGTTGCAACCTTGTGCGGGAACAGTGGGCGCCCACTGTGGGTTCTCGCACCAAGGGTACGAGAACCTGCTTTACTCTCCTCTCTCACTCACACACACACACACACACACACACACACACACACACACACACAGAGAGGAGGAAGGGAAAATTAGGGTGCACAGGACCTTTGATTTCCACACTTAAACTAGCTCCGGGTCCACTGGACCCGAACACCCTGTGTGTAATATAAATGTGATGGGGGGGTATACAGGGGGGGGTCATTGAAAATGTTTTCTGATTCATGTTCCTCACAGAAAATGAGCCAAAGCCAATGAATCTTAGTTCAAAAAAATAATTATTTGTATCACTTTGATTAAGCTAAAAACTGAAAACGGGTCCCACAGACCCGAACACCTTATAAGGGTTAAATGTTTTAATCACAGCGATATCATTTGACAGTTTGAGTCAGTAACCCTTGAAAATCACTTGATATAAATAAGTTATCTGTTAGTTATTAACACAGTGAAAAATGTGGAATAAGAACTTACTGTTAAACTCCATAACCTGGTCCGGTGTTTCCTTTTTCAATAAAATAAAAATGTCAATCCAATATGAACATTGATTTCATTACAAGGTCATCATCAGTGGTGGATTAAGGTGGTCATTGGCCCCTAGGCTACTATTTTTGTGAGGCTTCCTTACTGATCCCGCAGAAAAAACTAAATTCAGTGCCATGTGTAAAAGCATGATAGGATTATTACATGGCCCTCACGTACCGCTCGGGGAGCACTGACACACACACACACAAACACACACACACACACACACACATTGAGACAGCCTTCACTAAAAGTGTGAATTCCCCATAGCTGCTGCAACCACGTATTTCTGGGGACCGACAAACAGAACTCCCTAATGAGGCTGGTAAAATCCAATTTGCGCAGAATATCGCTTTCAATGGACGGATCAGAGATGAATGAGTCTCTTTTGGCCCATTGTGGATCTCAGTCTATCTTTTACTAGCGCCAATTAGTGCTGGGCGGTATGACCAAAAATTTATATAGCAGTATTTTTCTCAATTCTAACGGTTTCACGGTATATGACATAAAATGAAAATGTAATGAAAATGATAAAAATGAAAAAAAATCACTAATATTTAGACAAATTTTTCAATCAATCGACTCATCTAAACTACTAATTAAAAAATAATTTAAAAAAAATAATAATAACAAATAATAATTACGCGCTGAAAGCAGGCAGGCACGCAGATATGCTGCTAGGGTTTACACTTGCGTGAATGGCGGGGTTTAAAACATTACTGCCAAAGTCCTTTTAAGTAATATAACGCAGGTTCACAAGGCAGCCACAGGAGACGCCAACATTGTTATCAACCGCTCGGTACCGCGCCGTATTAATTCCCAAGTTTTGAAAATAAAAGAAAGTATTTCAAGCGAAAAAGCAACTCTGTTTTTGATTTGTTTATTTGGTTTTGAACGAATAGTTTTGGATGCATGCATCGGCTTTGAGCTTTTTTGTTTGTTACTGTTACGGTTGCGGAGCGACGCCCCGCCCTCATGGGTAAAATCCTCCCTTTGTCGATGGCCATGCAGATGACCACGTGTTTTGCCCCGCATGTGATTTGTTAACCATTATGTTCATTTTGATGTGCCTTTCCCCGGACGTGATTGGTTGCTGCATCGGAAAGCCGAGGATGCGAGGAAGATAAAAGACGGGCGAGCTCAACATTATGGTTGGATTTAGTGATTCGTTTCCGCGTCATTCAGTTCGCCATGAGGAGTCGTTCGCGAATCGTTCGTTCCTTCGTTCAGTCGAGTTTCCGGTAGCGGTGAATCGAATCATACACGGTTCTCTGAGTCAGTCAGACTCAGCCCCTAGTTCGTTCGTTCGTTCAGTCGAGTTTCCGGTAGCGGTGAATCGAACTCAGACTCAGCGCCTCCCTCGTTCTCATTCTCATACCTCAACATTACAACTTTAAACAAAAGCAGCAGGATGGGGGGTTGTAGTTGATTATTGGATGTTTAACATATCAGCAAAATAATAGACTTGATTTAGCAATGATGGTGGGTGTCCCGGGTGTTTAAGGCTCTCATAAACAGAACCATGTGCAGCCCAAGACTGAATCTAGCTGCCAAAATTAACACTGCCTTCAAAACGAGAGCTGGTTAATTGTGAAAAATGCATTAAACTGTCATCAGACAACGCAGTTATACGCTATTGTAATGACCTCGCCGGTGACATAACGATGTCCAGTCATGGGTACTTGAAGGAACTTTAATGTAACAAACCAGGTCACTGAAAACCCGTAGTCAACGGCAAAAAGCCACACTAACAACAACCGGTTACCCGGGCAACCCCCCAACCCGGTCCCTTCAACGTGCAAGCCCCCACCCTCCTGTTCTCCCAAGGCCCTCCCCCAGCTGACCTGATGATTCGCCCCCCACACTGATTGACAAGAAGAACATCCAATGCATGCACAGAGAACAACTGGCATAACGGACAACGAAATACAATGCAACATATAACACACAAACTCTTTAAATGTCCCAGGGTCGCTACACTATAGACTCTAGAGTTTCTGGTATAAAGGCTGGGACGAATTTCAAATGATAAATATGTACACTTTATGTTGAAAGTATACTGTCGCGATTTCCATTGAAACGAATTGCGCGGTGACTAGTCTTCACAACGAGAGCTGGTAGGTTGTGAAAAATGTGGTATAAAGGCTGGGACGAATTTTGAATTATAAATATGTACAATGCATCCTTTAAATACGTCCATGCAACAGATGGCCAATGTGAATAATAGATAGCTCGCTCACTAAGCCCGTTTGTTTTTTCCCCATTAAACCTGTTGATTTCTGTCTTTCATTGACTAAAATTCAACGAGAGCGTCCTAGACTCAGTCCTAGAACAGCATACGATTGGCTGGCTCTCGTGAGTCGTGTCTCTCAGTCGGTCCCTCCTCACCACTCACACAGTGAGTGAACGAGCTGTCAGCGAGTCAGCGACTAGTGGGTCTGGGAGGAGTCGAGTCTGAGAACGAACGAGGCGAACGAGACGAACGAGAGAGAGGAACCAGTTCAGTTCGTTCGATTCGAACTGATTCGTTCGCGAACGAGTCAACACTACTCAACATTCGCAGCAGCTTGTCTCGGATTTGCAGCTTGCCATTAAGGTCTTGAAATTCTTTTCTTTGTTACTTGATTGAGGCTCTTGTTAGCTACCTGGGAACTGGACATAGGGAAAGTTTGTTAGACATTATCGGAAACACGCAGTTACTCCTTTATTTAGGAACACTAGGCGCAGGGGTGCTGTTCCACTCGTGTATTTTGGGGAGCTTTTCTTTGGTTATATTCATTTCTTTGATTTGGACGGCACCCAATGGCCCTTTTCCTTTTGTAGTTTTGCCTCCTCTGTTTTTGTTTCATTGATTACCCCAAGATCCGGGTTGAATAAACGACTTTAAGTTAACCAAAGACATCTGGTTTTCCCCTAGCGGGGGACGTAACATTACTTTGAAATCGCATACGCTCGCAACACACACTGACACACACACACACACGTTCATTTATTCAAGCATGCAGCAACTACAACCTGCCGATCTTCAATCAAAACAACATCAAGTAAGTGATGCCGCAGCGCGTTGACAAGTCCGTCCCGAGGCGTCCATAGGCTTTATGGTTTATATATTTGAAAGCCGTGGCAAACTCTTTTACCAGTTTCCCTGAAATATCACGCCTCGCAGTCATGGACCTATAAAGAAAGTTGCAGTCATAGTCGTACCATTCTTGTTTAGAAGCGCAACAACGAAAAGGGTCCCGTCTGAAACAGTGTCGTGCGGCGCAGCGTTCCGAACGTTGTGTAATAAAACACACTGGTATGAAGGTATACAAAAAAATCATATAACGAAAATACACACCGGTATGCGGTGTGAACCGGTATACCGCCCAGCACGAGCGCCAATTTTGAAAAAGAGCGCCCCCCCCTGTCATTGGCCACAGACAAAGTCATAAATAGTGGAGAGCTATATCGACAAATGGAAACACTTCGCTTTCCCCTTTTCAAACATTCTGCCTCTTTGCTGTCCAGCAGACATGACTTATTCCTTTACAACCAATTTGACTTTATGTCCCTGGCCATATGACGTGGCCCACACATCTACCCAATCAGCTGCTTCACTTTTTTATGGTTCTTGTAATGGGCCAATAGGGGTGAAGACTTTTTTTATTTTAAGTAAAATTGAAAATGGACTGGCCCATCCAGGGCCCCTTGCACACCTAGGCCCCTAGGCTCAGCCGAGGCTAGCCTGTGTGTTAATCCGCCTCTGGTCATCATCTAATAACTCCACCACTGCCAGCTAGGGTCACACATATTATTGTATTCTGTATCAAACCAGTAATAACACTTACCATCTTATCTATTTGTTCTTCGAATTCTATAGAGAGAAACAACACACTAACATGTGAGGACAGCAGTCACTATTATTGAGCATAACCCTGATACATGCTTGTTTAATGTAACATGATACATGTTGGTTTAATGTAACATGATACATGTAAGTTTAATTTAACCATTATACATGTTAGAGTTAATTGTAACAAGATTCATGTTAGTTTACTATAACCATGATACATGTTAGTTAAATCTAACCATGATACATGTTATTTCATTGTAACTATGATACATGTTAGTTTAATGTAACACGATTCATGTTAGTTTAATATAACCATGATACATGTTAGTTAAATCTAACCATGAAACATGTGAGTTCATTATAACTATGGTACATGTTAGTTTAATGAAACATGATACATGTTAGAGTCCAATAGAGTTCACCGAAGCAAAATGAAAAACTCAAGACCGCACAAAGTTTCTCCATTTTTATTCTCCTCAACTAGGAGGCGTTGGGAGTTTCCCTCTGAGGTTCTGTCCAACAGACGAGCGACCCGCTGACCGCGAGCCGTTGGTTTACAGTACGGTCGGCCTATTAGAGTCCAGTGTGAACGCTGATTGAACCAAATGAAAATGTAACAAAGCCTCAGCTTCACCCTGAATCTGACCGAATCTACGAACTAAAGAAGTAAAAGCACCATTTCTACCCTTGGTCCCTGCTCTGGGTTGTCATGACGTCTCAGTGAGCTACGTTATAAACGCCACTGAGCTGACGTTATGCTGGCCCCATCGCCCCAAAAATGTTTTGAATCACAGCGATATCATTTGACTTGGTGTGAGTCATTAACCCTTGCAAATCACTGGATATTAATAAATGATCTGTAACTCATTTACAAAGTGAAACATGTGGAATAAGAACTTACCAATGATCATCGAATCCAGTTGCAATGTCCTTTTCTATAAGAGAAAAATGTAAAATAAATTAAAAAAAACATTGGGTTCATTACAAGGTCATCATCTAATAACTCCACCATTGCCAGCTAGGCAGTGGTGGAGTATTACCAAAAAAGTATTACCAAGAAAGTATTACCAAGACTCCAAGAGATAAAAACACACTGGACAAAGTATATACAAATATACAGAGGGCATATAAAGCTGCACCATCCCCACACCTCGGATTATCAGATCATATCTCCTTACACTGATTCCATCTTATAAACCAGTTGCTGTAGAACCAAACCAGCTGTGAAGACAGTACAGGTATGGAGTGAGGAAGCTGTAACATCACTACAGGACTGTTTTGAGGGCACAGTATGGGAGTTTTTTTCACAGGGAGTACACCTCTAACGTCCTGGACTACATTCAGTTTTGCACCGAGACAGTACTGCACACCAGAACCATCAAGGTTTTCCCTAATCAGAAACCCTGGTTTGACGGTAATGTCAGGTCGCTGCTCAGGGCGAGAGATACTGCCTTCAGGTCGGGTGACATGCTGGCCTATAGAACTGCCCGACGAGACCTGAAAAAGGGCATTAAAGAGGACAAAGGCAAGAACAGACAGCGCATTGAGGGTCACTTTGAAAACACGGACCCAAGGAGCATGTGGAGAGGCATCAAAACTATAACTGACTACAAATATAACACCACTGTGATGACCTTGCTCTGGGTGGTTGTGCAGGGGATTGTAGAGGCGTGTCTCAGGTGTGGCAGCAGGAGCTGCAACACACCTGATCTCCATTCCAATCAGGCTCCTCCACACTTATTTAAGATGGCTTCTAGGCCATCTCACTCTCTCTGATCCTACCCAGACAGCAGGGCTGTAGGTTCTTTAGATGGGTCTGATATACTACACTACACTATTCACATGCACCCATACACTACAGACACTACTGATGATACTGATGGTTTACATGCTTACATGGTTTATCGTTATCTCTTTATAGAGGTTATTGGTTCTAAATAAATATACTAAATATACTACTGTGTGGTCTCCCCTTTTTTGTCATGAATTACAAGCTAGTTCATGACACCACACTGGTTAGTGAGGAGGAGGAGTAGACCCTCACCCTTCAGCACCACCAGGTGAGGTCCACCTTGAGAAGGATTGACACCAACAAGGCTACTGGCCCTGATGGGGTGTCGGGCCGTATACTGAGTTCATGTGCCGACCAGTTAGCAGGAGCTTTTACAGAAATCTTCAACCTGTCCCTGCAGCAAGCTGCAGTTCCCACCTGCCTTAAGACCACTACCGACGTCCCCCTCCCCCAAGAAATCTGCCATTCCCTGCCTCAATGACTACCGCCCAGTCGCCCTCACCCCAGTAATCATGAAGTGCTTTGAGAGGATGATACTGGTGTACATCAGAGACCGCAACCCTGTGGACCTGGACAGCCACCATTTTGCCCATAAGGCAAACAGATCCACAGAGGACGCTGTCTCCATCGCACTCCACACAGCCCTGTCCCACCTGGAGTACCGAACACATATGTAAGGATGTTCTTAGTGGACTTCAGCTCTGCCTTCAACACCATAATCCCCCATAAACTGGTCCTTAAACTCATTCATCTTGGTCTCCCGAACTAACTCTGCTCATGGATCCTGGACTCTGTTTCAAACCGACCGCAGAATGTCAGAGTAGGGGATCTGACATCCTCAACTACAACCTGGAACACCAGTGCGCCCAAAGGTTATGTACTCAGCCCAGCCCTATAAACCCTCTTCACCCCTGACTGCGTACCCATCCATTCATCCAACACCATAATCTAATGAGCTGATGACTCCACTGTGGTGGGGCTCATTAGTGACCACAATGAGTGCCATTACAGGCAGGAGGTCCAACACATGGCAGAGTGGTTTGTGGAAAACAACCTGGTCCTAAACACCACCAAAACAAATGAGATCCTTGTGGACTTTAGGAGGTCCAAGAGGACCACGCAGACCCCACTTACCATCAATGGGGAAGAAGTGGAGAGGGTGGACTCTGTTAAATTCCTGGGGACGTACATCACCAAGGACCTAACATGGGCTACTAACATCTCCAACCTTGTAAAGAGGACCCAGAAGAGGCTCTTCTTCCTACTGAAGCTCAAACAGGCTGGTCTATCCACACACCTGCTCATTAACTTTTATAGGAGCACAATTGAGAGCATCCTCTGCAGGGCTGCAGTGTGCGGCATGAAGGCTGCACAGCGGAGAGCAGGAGGGACTTGGCCAGAGTGGTTAGGTCAGCAATGAAGATCATAGGAGCTGAGCTCCCAGACCTGGACTCTGTGTGTGGTGACCCCCTGAAGAGGAAGGCAAGGTCAATAAGCACTGATAAAACTCACCCTGGACACACCTTGTTTGTCCCCCTACCATCAGGGAAGAGGTACCGCACACTGCGGGCCCGCACCACAAGACTGAGGAACAGCTTTTCCCCCAGGAGCTGTAGCCTCCATCACCCCCTCAACCCCCTAACAAAGCACTAAGGACAACTCTCCTCCAGGAGCAGTAGCTTCCACCACCCACAACCCCCCCGCCCTGCCCCTCCACACACACACACACTGGACTTGATGGGCACAATATGGACAGGGTGTGTGTGTGTGTGTGTGTGTGTGTGTGTGTGTGTCTATCTAATCTACATATCACTATTTATATATGTTTTAAACACTTCTGTGATTTGGTCTTTGTCTTTGTGAGTGTCTTATTTGTCATCGTCTCATTGTGTCTTTTTGTGTTTTGTGTCATTTAACCATTTAAACTCTAACTGCTGCTAGAGAGTGCCAACCTGTATTTCGTTGTGTACTACAATCACAATTAAACTCCTTGAACCTTCACACATATTATTGTGTTCTGTATCAAAACAGTAATAACACTTACCTTATTATATCGATCAATCAATTCTATATAGAGATAAACAATACAGTAACTTGTCAGGACAGCAGTCAATATCATTCAGCATAACCCTGATACATGTAAGTTTAATGTAACAATATATATGTTAGTTTAATGTAATCATGATACATATCAGTACTTTAATGTTATCATGATACATGTTAGTTTAGTAAAATGCGTCGCTCCCAGGACTATGATTGATGTAATGAAAGATATGAATCCTATTATTATGAAATGCTCAATATATTCTAAGTTATCTGTTACTAATTTACAAAGTGAAGCATGTGGAATACCTGTGAACTTCCCCTCCTGTTCCGGTGTTTTCTTTCTCTATAAAATAAAAATGTGAATACAATTTCAACATTGGGTTCATTACAAGGTCATCATCTAATAACTCCACCACTGACAGCTAGGGTCACACATATTATTGGGTTCTGTATCAAACCAGTAAAAACACTTACCAACTGAAGTTGCCAACGCATGTCTATATAGAGATAAAGAATACAGTAACATGTCAGGACAGCAGCCAATATCAGTAGTTTAGTTACATTAGTATAATGTAACCGTGATACATGTTAAAGTTTAATCTAACATGATACATTATTATGAACTGCTCCATATATTCTAATCATGTTTAATCAGTTGAACCAGTTCCTGGTTTCCACTCTGAATTAGCCTCTACACAGAAGAACATCTTGACTGACTGAATACGTGTAGGGAGACGCAGGGGCGATTCTAGGGTCAGAGCTTTAGAGGTGCTGAGCACTCAATGAGCCCCACTGCCACACCACCCACCCTTTTTTCACACAAAAACAAAAAATATTTCTATTGAAAAATAACTTCATAATTTTAACATTGGTTCAACTAACTCAAAAGATTTTATGTTTTGGACATTATTTAACAATTTCAAAGACGAACAAATATAATTTTTAGAATAACATTTCTTACTCCCAAGTTTTAGGGGTGCTGAGCCCCTTTTTAGGGGTGCTTCAGCACCCCTAAAAATGGGCTAGCCTCGCCCCTGGGGAGACGGCTGCCACTATCGTAGTCAAACAAGGACAGAAGTCTTTCTACCCTTTGTCCCTGCTCTGTGTTGTCATGACGACTCAGTGAGCTACGTTATAAACGCCTCTGAGCTGACGTTATGCTGGCCACATCGCCCCAGCTATGAGAGTAGTGTCTTATATACATGGATAGCTCAATTCTATAATCTAATATCTAGATGATGTTGTTCAGTAGGTCTGCCACTCTGGTCCCTCTGCTAGGTAGGCTCTGACTCTCTGGTACAATAGGATGAAATGTTTTAATCACAGCAATATCATTTGATTGTGTTTTAGTCAGTAACCCTTGAAAATCACTGGATATTAATAAGTTATCTGTTAGTTATTAACACAGTGAAAAATGTGGAAAAAGAACTTACTGTTACACGCGTTAACCTGTTCCGGTGTTTCCTTTTTCAATAAAATAAAAATGTCAATCCAATATGAACATTGATTTCATTACAAGGTCATCATCAGTGGTGGATTAAGGTGGTCATTGCCCCCTAGGGTACTATTTTTGTGAGGCCTCCTTACTGATCCCGCAGAAAAAACTAAATTCAGTGCCATGTATAAAAGCGTGCTAGGATTATTACATGGCCCTCACGCACACACTCGGAAGCACTGGCATACACACACACACACACACACACACACACACACACACACACAAAGACAGCCTTCACTAAAACAGCAATGAGACAGAAAGAAGTGTGAATCCCCCATAGCTGCTGCAACCACGTATTTCTGGGGACCGACAAACAGAACTCCCTATGAGGCTGGTAAAATCCAATTTGCGCAGAATATCGCTTTCAATGGACTGATCAGAGATGAATGCGTCTCTTTGGGCCCATTGTGGATCTCAGTATATCTTTTACTAGTGCCAATTAGCGCTACTAAATTGCTGGGCGGTATGACCAAAAATTTATATAGAAGTATTTTTCTCAATTCTAACGGTTTCACGGTATATGACAGTAATAAAAATGAAAAAAAAACACTAATATTTAGACACATTTTTCAATCAATCGACTCATCTAAACTACTAATTAAAAAATAATTAAAAATAATAATAATGACAAATAATAATTACGCGCTGAAAGCAGGCAGGCACGCAGATATGCTGCTCGGGTTTACACTTGCGTGAATGGCGGGGTTTAAAACATTACTGCCAAAGTCCTTTTAAGTAATATAAGGCAGGTTCACAAGGCAACCACAGGAGACGCCAACATTGTTATCAACCGCTCAGTACCGCGCCGTATTAATTCCCAAGTTTTGAAAATAAAAGCAAGTATTTCAAGCGAAGAAACGACTGTTTTTTATTTGTTTATTTGGTTTTGAACGAATAGTTTTGGATGCATGCATCGGCTTTGAGCTTGTTTGTTTGTTACTTTGAAATCGCATACCCTTGCAACACACACACACACACACACGCTCATTTATTCAAGCATGCAGCCACTACAACCTGCCGATCTTCAATCAAAACAACATCAAGTAAGTGATGCCGCAGCGCGTTGACAAGTCCGTCCCGAGGCGTCCATAGGCTTTATGGTTTATATGTTTGAAAGCCGTGACACACTCTTTTACCAGTTGGCCTGAAATATCACGCCTCGCAGTCATGGACCTATAAAGAAAGTTGCAGTCATAGTCGCACCATTCTTGTTTAGAAGCGCAACAACGAAAAGGGTCCCGTCTAAAACAGTGTCGCGCAGCGTTCCGAACGTTGTGTAATAAATCACACTGGTATGGCGGTATACAAAAAAAATATATCATAACGAATATACACACCGGCTGAAAAACACCAATTTCATAAAAAAGTCATAAATAGTGGAGTGCTATATCGACAAATAGAAACACTTCGCTTTCCCCTGTTCATACATTCTGCCTCTTTGCTGTCCAGCAGACATGACTTATTCCTTTACAACCAAATTGACTTTATGTCCCTGGCCATATGACATGGCCCACACATATACCCAATCAGCTGCTTCACTTATTAATGGTTCTTGTTATGGGCCAATAGGGGTGAAGACTTTTTTATTTTAAGTAAAATTGAAAATAGTCTGGCCAATCCAGGGCCCCTTGCCCACCTGGGCACCTAGGCTCAGCCGAGGCTAGCCTGTGTGTTAATCCGCCTCTGGTCATCATCTAATAACTCCACCACTGCCAGCTAGGGTCACATATATTATTGTATTCTGTATCAAACCAGTAATAACACTTACCATCTTATCTATTTGTTCTTCGAATACTAAAGAGAGAAACAACACATTAACATATCAGGACAGCAGTCACTATCATTGAGCATAACCCTGATACATGTTAGTTTAATGTAACATGATACATGTTAGGTTAATGTAACATGATACATGTTAGTTGAATGTAACCATGATACATGTTAGTTGAATGTAACCATGATAAATGTTAGTTAAATCTAACCATGATGCATGTGAGTTTATTGTAACTATGATACATGTTAGTTTAATGTAACCATGATACATGTTAGAGTTCAATCAAACTATGTTACATGTTAAAGTTTAATCTAACATGATACATTATTATGAGCTGCTCCATATATTCTAATCATGTAGAGTCAGTTGAACCGGTTCCTGGTTTCCACTCTGAATTAGCCTCTACACAGAAGAACATCTTGACAGACTGAATACGTGTAGGGAGACGGCTGCCATTATCGTGGTCAAACAAGGACAGAAGTCTTCCTACCCTTTGTCCCTGCTCTGTGTTGTCATGACGACTCAGTGAGCTACGTTATAAACGCCACTGAGCTGACGTTATGCTGGCCACATCGCCCCAGCTATGAGAGTAGCGTCTTATATACATGGATAGCTCCATTCTATAATCTAATATCTAGATGCTGTTGTTCAGTAGGTCTGCCACTCTGGTCCCTCTGCTAGGTAGGCTCTGACTCTCTGGTACAATAGGATGAAATGTTTTAATCACAGCGATATCATTTGACTGTGTTTGAGTCAGTAACCCTTGCAAATGACTGGATATTAATAAATGATCTGTTACTCATTTACAAAGTGAAACATTTGGGATAAGAACTTACCAGTTAAATCCCTTTCCATTTTCAGTCTTCTATAAACCAATGCTATGAAGTGATAAACAACACATGTCAGAACAGAAGTCACCATCATTCAGCATAACCCTGATACATGTTAGTTTAATGTAAACATGATACATGTTAGTTTAATGTAAGCATGATACATGCTAGTTTAATGTAACTATGAAACATATGTTAGTTGAATGTAACCATGATACTTGTCAGAGTTTAATGTAATATGATAAATGTAAGGTTAATGTAACCATGATAGATGTTAAGAGTTGAATGTAACATGATACATAAAATAGTTGAATACAACGCTTACCTCCCAGGAAGATGATTGATATAATGAAAGTTATGCATCCTATTATTATGAACACAATAGCAACATATGTAATGCATGTAGAATCAGTTGAATCAGTTCCTGGTTTTATCTGCACCCCTCCCAAAGAACCACACCTGAAACCAGAAGGACAAAACCACGTTTAGTTCTAGAGTAGTAGACTGGGTGATGGACTCCTGGTCTAAAGGTACTGGGTTCGATCCCCAATGTCCACAACCAACCTGTAGGCCTTCAGGAAGGTTCTGGAGCTAGATGCCTGACCCCTACCTGTTCCTACTGACCTGTATCTACCTGTGACTGAATTCATTGTACACCGCTTTGGAGAAAATTACTAGATAGTAAATTATTTATATTGTCAAGCATTAATGACACTTTTATAGTATCTAATTCTGACATTTGTATTATTAAATTGAAGAGTAAACAAACATAACATTATGACTATGGTATGTATTTTAAGAACAGGCAAATAAAAGCCACACCAGTACATGATATATTTCCCAGGCCTAATTCTTAACAACCATTATTGTACTTTATGTTCAGATTGTTTAATTAACTCCACTTACATCGTGTGGGGTTGGCATGACAATGTGGCACCTGTGAATGTGTCTTTATCTGCTGAGTCACTACAGAAGAATCCATCCAGGGCCTCACACTCAGTATCTGATGTTGGAGTACACTTCTTCTTCACCTTCAGACCTGTCAATCACAACAGTTACAGACAACCTGAGAGTACACAACTTATGTTATAAATATGAGCAACACAACTTATCTGTTATCATCATGAACAACATAACTACTCTGATATGAACATGAACACAACGGTCTCATCAACACAACATATGGGGGTTGCATGGGGGGGCGTTTCCATTTAATAATATAGATATACCTGGGACACACTTTGTACAGGCAGAGCATTGCTTCTGTCCGCTAAGGCCTTCTTTGAAAGTACCATGGGGGCACTTTGAGCACAATGAATTGGTTGTCGCTGTGCAATCCCTACCAACCCTATATCCTGTTGGAAAGAACGTTTAAAATATGTTGTTTTCCAATGGATTTGGTTGAAGAAATCATACAGAACTATTTTGGACAACAGCTTGACAACAGATGGGTTAATGGACTCTTACCAGCAGGACATGCAAAGCAGCAGAACTGTCCCGCTCTGTATTCATCGCTGGCACACAATGGTGATGCATTACTAGCAGCGCCATACGTATTACTAACTGAACATATTAGGAACATCATTTGTAAGAACATGGTGGTCCAGTTTGTATGACCTTCAACCATCTGATGGTTTTTGGCAGATAATTCTTCTGTGTGTCAGTGCAAGTCTTGTTATTCAATCATTCATTGCCATGCAGCTACAGACTTTTCTTGAAGTTCAGAAACATCTGGAGAGATAAAAAATATATTCAGGAGTTAATAAATGTATTAAAATCTTTACTACTTTTCTCTAAACCAAAATAATATCTAAGTTTGAAAACATTAGAGCTGTTAAACAAAGTTGTCAAGCTTTGTCTGCATTAACTGTGATATAATGCTTATCATTTTGCTGTGATAAACTAAATACATTTGTGAGTGTTAAAAGTGTGTCAAAAATATAATGTACCACTTTATGTTCATTGGGCTACATCATTTTCTAGATTAATTTGGTCTTTGGATCCTATGTTTAATATAGGATTTCTATGGGTGAAACACTGTACCTTACTCATCCATGTAGGCCTGCACAAATACACACATACATATACACATACTAAACCCCAAACACAGTCACCTGGCTGCTGAAGATCTCAGGGCCTAGGGGCCAATCACCAGCCTGGAGGCCTGAGTGTAGGCCTGCCCAATGAGCAGGCCCCATCTGCTGAACCAGGCCCCCCTGGTTCAGCAGATGAGACACAGTGTATTGCATCGGTTCTCAATATGTGGCAGAAAATGGTCATGCTCTTAAAGTTTGCCTCATAATAACAGAATGAGCCTCTATTCTGATAGGCGCCACAACAACAGATTTCATTAATCAAATAATATAATTCATGAAGAAAAAGTGATCTGTGCTGAGGTGACGTTATCGTGTCACGCTGTCCACACGTTGATTCTAGGGGTGGGAGAGCAGACCGCCACTTGGTCACCAAAGTTGCAGTCTGTAACACAGTAATTACTGCTGAACTGGGAAGTGACACTTTCGGGTTCAAATCAAAATACGAGTAACATCTCAAGGCTGCAGTGTTGTGTGATCATAGAACACGTTCAATTAAGAGGTATAGCTTATGAACTAAGGGGTCATTCATGAAACATCTGTAATATCTCCATGTGTGCCAGGAACACAAATGAGGCAGCAGGTTATGTGTGACCCCTCCTGTCCTCAACAGTACTATATTTTTATTGTACTGAGAGATATTCCCTTTGAGCTCTTATTGTCCAATTCAGTGTCGGTGCAATGCATTTAATCCGCCATGTGGGGGCGACACCGCATTCACCTGACAGTATGCCTCAGTAACTTTTGACTAGGGTTGTCCTCGATTTGATTTTGCAAGGTCAAAAATGAATCTTCATCCCAGACACATCATCGACGACCGAGCACCTCTACCAACAAATTCACTTTTCACAATATGATGACAACTTGCGCATCCGTTCAAGTCAATCAATTGGGCAGAAAATATAGTCTACTATTCGCCATAGTTATTATAAAATAGAAATATATAATTATAATAATGTACCGTAATTAATACAAAACATAATGACCCAAACAGCGGCAGGTGTCTGTCATTTGACATTCATTTAATAACACTGTAAATCACTCATTAGGGTTCGGGTCAACCCGTTGGAATGTCCTGCTGGGTCGGAGAAGATTTGAGGTCGCCCCTAGTAAATACTTTTTTTGGGGGGGTTGACTTAAAGACTAATGATACGTGAGGGTCCAGAGGCTAGCCTCAACTGGTTCTCAACTGGTCCTGAGGCTATCCTGAGGACCAGTTGAGATCTACTGCAATAAACCGTAGAAAAGGCAACATATAAAAGACGTTTTAAACCGAGAACCATGGCAGAGCAAATAAGATTGACTAGAGTAGAACTTAGGTTCGAAAATACAAATCATTCATAACTTGACACTGACCTTATCGACGATGTTGCCTTAGGAGACTGAATTCTGGCTGAAAAACGTGAAAAGACGTTTGGGAAACAGAATGCATTTCAAATAGTTTGAGGCATCGCACATTAGATCTTGTTTTCTGTGACTCAGAGACTGTATGAAATAAGACTGGAAAATGAAAGCTCAAAGTTCAGCAGTACTTGGCATGGACATGAAGGAGTTATATGGTGTCCGTTGCGTTCAGCAGTACTTGGCATGGACATGAAGGAGTATATGGTGTCCATAGTACATTCTAAATTATAATGCCTAAACAAGGGCAGTACTGTTCTGATTGTGGATCAACAGGATTGTTAGTCATATATTAAAAGTGGGTCACATACAGTATATTTGGCAAGATACTTTGCCCTATACATATATATATATACATAAATATATGACATCACTGCATATTACTGCCATTTAAAAGTAAGAACTTTCAAGGGTATGGGCATAAACTGCAGTTGATGATTTGTAATTGATAAAGCCATAACTAGGTAAATGAGGCCATAACATTGATAAAAGAAGCATGATGTAATGCACAACTGTTCCTTCAGTGTTGAGGATTGTTGGGGATGGGGTCAGGGTTAGGAACTGAAGTTAAGAGCCTGCCCTGTCTTCAGGTGAGGAGGAATTTTATTGATTGAACTTTAGCCAGGATCAAAATAGAATTAAATTGATAAGATTGCTGACAATAATGCAAGGAAGAGAAGGTCATTCATACATTCTTATATCAAAACATCTGGATTAGGTAGGGGTTAGACAGTACAGAGACAGGTCATTAAGGAGCAGGTAGGGGTTAGACAGTACAGAGACGGGTCCTTAAGGAGCAGGTAGGGGTTAGACAGTATAGAGACAGGTCCTTAAGGAGCAGGTAGGGGTTAGACAGTACAGAGACAGGTCATTAAGGAGCAGGTAGGGGTTAGACAGACCAGAGACAGGTCGTTAAGGAGCAGGTAGGGGTTAGACAGGACAGGTCGTTAAGGAGCAGGTAGGGTTGGACAGTACAGAGACAGGTCATTAAGGAGCGGGTAGGGGTTAGACGGTACAGAGACTGTCATGGTCGGGTGCTTGCTTTTAAAAAGACAGTTTAACAACCATTACCGGTAGGTCCGTGTTTACAGGAAGTCCACACAAGTCGATTGCCGAATGCGCCGGAGTTCAGTTCAAGGAGGAAAGTTTTGGAATTTATAATTTATATAATTTATATTTATAAATAGTATATAGTAAGTGTTGACACGTAAATTAAAAGGACTTGCATATGTAAGTTAGTTACAAAATATTTGTTCGCTACAATCAAGCATGGCACGTTGTTGACGAAAGTGACTACACACGTGATTGACGCATAGAGTGAAGGACAGCTCAAGCACCGGAGAAGACGACCCATATACAGCTTGAAGTCAAGAGAGAGATGGTTCGTGTTTGTGTTTTCCTCTTGCCTCACTCCTGGTTTTACTCAATATACCTGTTCACCGTCACTCCAACTCCTGTCCTGTCTGTTCTGCTCTTGGGTCCAGCAGCTATCGCTCCCATAACACGTACTAGAAATTGCATTGCGTAATGTATTATATTAAACTATTGGTTTGCTAAGGGATAGACTTGTAAATTACCACAGTAAGAAGAGAATAAACAAGTTGACCAATAACATTGCTATAAATCTGATAGTATACATGGGATATTCCATTGATATTCTTTGTCAACGGGAGCGGGAACTTATTCGAACCCTACGTTATACGTCCGCCATGACACATGCCTTCTCCCCTGGCCTTGGCGCCATTATTTCAAGCCTATTTTTACGGGTTTCTGCAAATTAAGCCGAACTACACTCACCCACTACCCCAACCAAAACTCACTTCCCAAGGCCCTGCCAACCTGTAACCAGTTTGTCGACGCTCAGCATGGTCGCTGAACAGAATGACGCAATAGAAATTTCAATAACAATAATAAATAGCTAATAATAAATTGATATAATAAATAGCAATGTCAATGAAATTAATATGAAATAAAAGTAAATAGATAAATTAATTACCAATTTATATGACCTTTAACTATAAAACTGTTCGACCGTTTTTGATGACAGCAAAGTTGTGCGGCTGGGTTTCAGTGCAAGTCATTCAAGGCAAAATAAGGTTTATTGTTTTGACATGCTTTCATTCAAAATATATATTGTCCACACTTGCTATATTTTGGCTCCCATATCATCATTGTCATGCATGTTGACGTTCTGAAATATTTGGGAAGAGATAAAAAAGAAAAAGTCTGATAACAAATGCAATATTTCACAAGATAGAAATCCGAATGAATGTGCGATGTGAATGAATTCATTGTTTTTTCAGCGTGATCAGGAGCCACCTAGTGGCCATATGGGGTAGGGGAGAATAGTCTCTGGGGAAACCAACTAAACGGGAAAACTCAATTAAAACGGAGTGACGGCACGCGAAGCAGAACTAAACATAATGCATTGAGATTTGTAACTGCTCTGTGCCTCAAGTATGCACTTCATGTCTCTCATGACGGGCACTCTCACATCATGTTGTGAGAGTAATTAAAACATTTTAATCAAGTGGTAAAAATAATGTAAAAAAATGTAAGACAACATTGTAGAAAAATAACACAACATTTTTTTCTGGCTCCTCTCACCAAACATCTCCATATCTCCATATAAACATTCCCTGTACATCTTCCTTGGTGGTCGCCCAAGAGAGTTGGAGCTTGGACCAAAGCCAACGTTACCCATCATATCCCAGGACGCCTCACAGAGCACACCTCACACTATTGATTACACGCTTGTCTTTGCTCTGTGAGCCACATATAGAAGAATAATGTGAGGATTGATCAAATAATGATTAACACATCACACCTGTTCTCCTGTGAAAGCTGGCATCAGGACGGAATCAGACTGGTGTATTTCCTCCTCTAGTTTCTGAGTTTGAATCATCAGATTCACTTTCCGCCTGATCCAGAATTTCTGGATCAGGCGGAAACTGGCGTTACTTTGTCTCCTGTAATGTCTTTCTCCTTCAATAATGAAACACGCTCGATGTTAAGGAATCCTGGGACTGGACCCATCTCGATGTCTCTCCCTCCAGCAGCCGACCAGCAGGCTGACTGGGAGGTGGAGGGGATGGACTGGGAGGTGGTGGGGATGGACTGGGAGGTGGAGGGGATGGACTGGGAGGTGGAGGAGATGGACTGGGAGGTGCAAATGTCTCTCCTGAGGTATTTGTTCTCTCCTCAGGACCCAGACCCTGGTCATCACCATGACCATCCATAGTTGCATCAGGGATAGTTATGATATGTTCTTGTTGGTCCCCAATTGGTGCAGGAGATTCACTGTACATTAGCGGTGTAGTTTCTGAAAGAGAAGGCAGCAGAGAGTCAGGACATACAGCCAGCCTCTGTATTACTTTGTGTTTTCGGGTTCATTCAATGAAGACAAGTTATTGAAAGAGTAGACGTTCTTTACTGGTTGGATCTACAGGAGAGGCACAGCAGCTATGTTTACTCGCGGGCTTTTCTGACATGAATCTGCTCAACCACCGTCTTGCGCATGCTCCGCGTCTGGCTAGGCATTACTAGTCAATCGATGTGCTGATCAACACAGGCCATAGCAATCAAGCAAACAAACATGATATGCTCATATCATTACATCTCCTTTTCTTAAAATAAAAGTCTTACTTTTATCAAATGATATAAAGTATTGCAATCTGCATTTTAACATTAGCATTCACAAATCACAAACTGTGTTACTTTCAATGAACTTAAAGTCACAGTATTTTTCTTTTCTTCTTTACAGAAAATACAAAAATGAACTTCAATATAGAAGTTGTATAAGCATTACTCTTTGCAAAACAAATAAACAAAAACAGAGTATTCAGTTTTCACAATTCACTTTTTCTTTTTTTTTTTCCTCTCTGTCATAATAAGTCATTAAATGGTCGCAACCAGTCTCTTTGGAGGTCTTACAGTCCTTGTGGACTTTCTGACTGTTTGACCTTGATTCTGAGCTGTTGTTTCAGTGGATGGATTCTCAGCTGTGTGCTGAGGTGGTTCAACAGTCTCTGTTCCTTGACCTGCTGTGGCTGGTCCTTTGAGAAGGTCTCGGCGGTTTCTGCGCAGTACAGCGCCCTCCTCTGTCTGAATGGTGTATGATCTTGGTTGGACCTGGCTCAGAACAGTTCCTTTCTGTGACCATGTGTTTGTTTTGTCTTTGAACCTTACTTGGTCACCAGTGCGTAGTTCAGGTAGGTCCCGTGTTCCTCTGTCATAATAGAATTTCTGCTTTTCTTTCTGTCGTTCTTTGATTATCCTCACTTTCTCACCATCTTTTGTCTTGAGCAGGTTCTCTGGGATGGGTAAGTTTGATCTCAGCAGACGTCCCATGAGGAGCTGGGCTGGAGACATACCACACTCGAGTGGCGTTGTGCGGTATACCAGCAGGCTCTGGTAGAAGTCAGTTCCACTGTCTGCTGCCTTGTACATCAGTTTTTTCACTGTTTTGACAGAATTTTTGACTAATCCATTGGATTGTGGAAAGTGTGGGCTTGAGGTTGTGTGCTTAAAGTCCCACTCCTTGGCAAAGGTTCTGAACTTCTCATTAGCAAATTGTGGACCGTTGTCCGAAAAAACCTCACTAGCCACACCGTGTCTTGAGAATATGGCTTTCATGCATGTTATCACTGCTTCTGCAGTGGTGGTGTTCAGTCTACAGACCTCAGGATACAGGGAGTAATAGTCTGTGACAACAAGATAGTCTTTACCTTGACATGCAAACAGGTCAGCCCCCACCTTCTGGTATGGTCTGTCTGGTGCTTGGTGTGGGTGTAGTGGTTCCGCACGGTGACTTGCTTGATATTTGAGGCATATTGTGCAGTTTGACACTTCAGTTGTGACATCTTGATTTATTCTAGGCCAGAACATCACTTCACGTGCTCTCTTCTTGCACTTTTCGATTCCCAGATGTCCTTCATGAATCCTTTTGAGCATCTCCTTTCTCAGGCTCTTTGGAATGACAATTTTACTGCCTTTATAAATAATGTCACCGACCTCAGATAGCTAAGCCCTGTAGTTCCAATACTCTGCTGTTTCTGGTGAGCAGTTTTGTTTCACATTGGGCCATCCATTTCTGATGATTTGTGTCAATTCTTTCAGTGTCTCATCTTTGTTAATCTCAGTCCGTATGAGCCCCAACTTCGCATCTGCTACTGGCAGTGCACTTGTGATCATGTGTACATAATTATTCACATCTTAATCCAGTTTAGTGTTTGCACACTCCTTTGGGTCAACTGCTCTGGATAGTGTGTCAGCTGTATACATCAGCTTACCTGGGGTGTATGCAACATTTAGTGAGTAGCGTTGCAGCCTGATCATCATTCGTTGTATGCGGAGTGGACAGTCATTTAGTGGCTTTTGGAACAACGCAATCAAGGGCTTGTGATCTGTCTCCACACTGATAACTTGTCCTGACACAAACTGATGGAATCTCTCACAGGCATAAGTGATGCTGAGCAGCTCTTTCTCTATCTGTGCATATCGCGTTTCTGGGTCTGTCATAGAACGTGATGCATATGCTACAGGTTGCCAGTCCTCATATTTTTGCAGTAGTACTGCACCGAGCCCACTCTGTGATGCATCAGATGATATTTTGATAGGTTTGTCTGGGTCATAGAATCTCAGGACCGGTTCCTCTGTGAGCAGCTTCTTCAGTTCAGTCCATGACTTTTCATGCTCATGATTCCACTGCCATTCTATGTTCTTTTCAGTTAGTTGTCTCAGTGGGGCCATTTTTTCTGACAGGTTGGGTATGAATTTTCCCATGAATGTGATCATCCCATTAAATCTTTGCACATCTTTTTTGCATTGTGGCCTTGGCATGTTTTCGATAGCAGACACTTTTCGTGGGTCTGGTCTGACACCTTCACTGCTGAGAATGTCTCCCACGAATGTTAACTCTGTCACACCCAGCTGACATTTCTCTTCATTCAGCCTCAGGTTTGCTTTCTTTGTTGCTTCTAGCACGGCTTTCAATCTTCCATCATGCTCAGCTCTGGTGGCACCCCATATTATGATGTCATCCATTGAGGTATCAACTCCTTCTACATGTTCATAGATCATGTTGATTGTTTTGTGATACACTTCAGGAGCTGAAGCAATGCCAAATGGTAGTCTTAGAAATCTATATCTGCCAAATGGGCTGTTGAATGTGCATAGTTTTGAACTTGGCTCGTCCAGCTCCATCTGCCAAAATCCTGAAGACGCATCTAGCTTGCTAAAATACTTTGCATTTGCAAACTGTGCCATGATGTCTTCACGGGTAGGAAGCTTGAAGTGTTCTCTCTTAATAGCTCTGTTTAGGTCTCTTGGATCCAGGCATATTCTGAGTTTTCCATTCTTTTTGTCCACTACAACGAGGGAACTCACCCACTCAGTCGGCTCATCTATCTTCTGAATCACGTTCAGGCTCTCCATCTTGTCCAATTCTGCTTTCAGTTGCTTTTGTAGTGCAAATGGGACTTTTCTGCATGGATGTATGACTGGTGGCACACTTTTGTCAACTCTGACAGTGTGTTCTCCTGGCAGGCAGCCTAGACCCTGAAACAGGTCTTTGTACTCCTCCATGAGTTCATCATATACAGTCTCTTTTTTCCTGTCCACGACAAAGACTCTCTTCACCAGGTGTAGTCTTTCACAGGCTGACAATCCTAATATGACCTGCACATCCCTGGGTACTATGATAAACGATAGTTTGTGCACTTTGTCTTTGTGTGTCACATTGACAATGCATTTTCCTTTCTTTGGTATATCTGCACCTGCATAGGCCGTCACTTTCATGTTTGCTCTATGTATTTTTGGTCTGGGTCTTATTTTCATGAAATCAGTCTCTGACATGACATTCACATTTGCTCCAGTATCCAATTTGAATGGTAGATGTATGTCATTCACTTTCAGTGTAGTGATCCAATCATTTTCTCCTTTATCATCATCATTTACAGCATCCACGTAGAACTCTTCTACTTCATCATCATCATCGACTGCATCTACCTTGCCTTTCTGGGCTTGGTTCTTGCAGCAACGGGCATAATGGTTGTCTTTATTACAGTTATTGCACTTTTTCCCATATGCAGGACACTGCTTAGGTGGATGTTGTGTACCACATCTAGTACAAGATTTCTGATTGGCCATTTTATTTTTGTATGGTTGTCCTGCCCCTTTTTTCACATCAAAGGCCTTATTCTTGTGGAATCTATGTGTGTCTTTTTTCACTGCATCCACGTTGCAACTAGTGTCACTTAACAGCTCTTTAGCCTGAGATTTCACTGTCTCTGCAGCTCTACACAATGCTAAGGCTTTCTCCAGGTCCAGATCTGACTCTCTGAGCAGTCTCTCTCTCAGACCATTATCTGTGATGCCACACACAATCCTGTCTTTTATCAGTGATTCTGTCAATCCACCGAACTCACATGTCTTGCCTCTGTTTCTCAGCTCATTTACATACTGATCAATGTTTTCTCCAGTTTTCTGCACACATGTGAAGAATCTGTGCCTTTCAAACGTCACATTGCGTTTTGGAATGCAATAAGCCTCAAACTTTTCCATTATTTTGGGTAGCTTCATTTTATCTGCCTCAGTAGCAAAAGTGAAGTTATTGTACACTTCTAGTGCTTCATCTCCCACGACATGCAAGAAAACTGCTGCTTTCATTTTAGCACTCTTTTCATCCGCTCCAATTGCAGCTAGATACAGTTCAAAACGCTGTTTGAATCTCTTCCAGTTTTCAGCCACGTTACCTGTTAGCTGAAGAGCTGCTGGTGGACGTAAAGCTTCCATTCTTGCTTTGTTTACAGCTCTCAAAGGTTAGTAACGATGTCGTCTTTTTCAGCCGGTTTATTGCATCAGCTTACATTCCTCGCATTCCTGTGTCTCCGTGGATTGTATCGTTCAAATTCTTTTTAACGTCCTCTTCTCTTCCAAGCCAGTTCTGACACCATGTATTACTTTGTGTTTTCGGGTTCATTCAATGAAGACAAGTTATTGAAAGAGTAGACGTTCTTTACTGGTAGGATCTGCAGGAGAGGCACAGCAGCTATGTTTACTCGCGGGCTTTTCTGACATGAATCTGCTCAACCACCGTCTTGCGCATGCTCCGCGTCTGGCTAGGCATTACTAGTCAATCGATGTGCTGATCAACACAGGCCATAGTAATCAAGCAAACAAACATGATATGCTCATATCATTACAGCCTTCACATGCAGCAACACTCACTGAAGACTGAAGCCCAGTGGAGCAGCTCTGCAGCTGGGTACTCTCAGGTGGAGATGAGGACACACACACACACACACACACACACACACACACACACACACACACACACACACACACACACACACACACACACACACACACACACACACACACACACACACACTGTGACAACCCGCTCCCCACCAGGTGGATCCGGGGGCTAGTGGTGGAGGGCGTGTACCGCCGCCATCCACTAGCCGGCGGCAGAGAGCACCACATTCCTCACCCTCATCAGCCAGATGGGGAACACCTGGCCGGAGGGAGGAAACGAGCGGGCAGACCTCTCAAAAGGCAGCCGAGGACTCACTCCGGGGAGAAAGACCGAGCAGAAGGCGACCACTGAGGCACCAGAGACTACGAGGCTCACGGAGACCCTAGCTCAGCATTGTTTGTCTTGGTCTGAACCGTTTACTGTGAATAAACACCGACTGCGGCATAAACCTGGATCCAGAGCGTGGTACTTGCCGTGAGACCAGACATCTAGGAATCGGGTTGCCACAACACACACACACACACACACACACACAACCAGAGGAGCAAGCTACTGAATACACTTTTAATCATTGTATTTTTACATTGCATGTTTCCACTCTGAATTAGCCTCTTCACCAGGGGTCTCAAACTCGCGGCCCGGGGGCCAATTGAGGCCCGTGGGATAATATTTTGTGGCCCCCTACTTGACATCAAACTTTAGTGTTAGTGCGGCCCGCACGTTGTTGTCAAACACACATTTTTGCTGAGAAGCTTGCGACGCTGTTTTATCACTTGTGATAGGGTGACCAGATGTCCCGGTTTTGCCGGGCAGTCCCAATTTTGAGTTGCGTGTCCTGAGTCCCGACAAAAGCCAAAGGACGCTAAAATGTCCCAGCTTCAACCAACCGCTAAGAAATGTCCCCTGTTGTCAGCGATTACATAGCCAACTGATCTAATTATAGCCCGATCATTAACTTAGATTGGGTCAGTTGTGCACCTTTTTTTTGTGGAATACTTGATGTGGCCCAGCCTGACCCAGACTCTACCTCCGGCGGCCCCCAGTTAAGTTGAGTTTGAGACCCCTGCTCTACACAGAAGAACATCTTGACAGACTGAATATGTGTAGGCACACGGCTGCCATTATCGTGATCAAACAAGGACAGAAGTCTTTCTACCCTTTGTCCCTGCTCTGTCTTGTCATGATGACTCAGTGAGCTACGTTATAAACGCCACTGAGCTGACGTTATGCTGGCCACATCGCCCCAGCTATGAGAGTAGTGTCTTATATACATGGATAGCTCCATCCTGTAATATATTATCTGGATGATGTTGTTCAGTAGGCCTGCCACTCTGGTCCCTCTGCTAGGTAGGCTCTGACTCTCTGGTACAATTAGATGAAATGTTTTGAATCACAGCGATATCATTTGACTTGGTGTAGGTCACTGGATATTAATAAATTATATGTTACTCATTTACAAAGGGAAACATGTGGAATAGGAACTTATCAGTTGACTTCCTCTGCTGTTTCCGTGTTTCCTTTTTCAATAAAATTAAAATGTAAATAATACATCAACAACGGGTTCATTACAAGGTCATCATCTAATAACTCCACCACTGCCAGCTAGGTTCACACATATTATTGTGTTCTGTATCAAACCAGTAATTACACTTCCCTCTCACTTCTTGGATTAGCCTTTTCTATATAGAGATAAACAATACAGGAACATGTCAGGGCAGCAGTCACTATCATTCAGAATAACCATGATACATTTTAGAGTTTAATGTTACCATATGATTATAACTGATCGTCAATATTTAATCAAATCATAGCAACCATGTGTCTGGATTAGTTAATTAAGTCATTAGTTACATAACTGCAGCTGTAACAAATAACAAAACTCACTTGCAGCAGGCTTTACACTGGAGGGAGCTGGAGGGCTGGATGTGGTTCAGCATAACGAAGATACATGTTAGTTTAATGTAACCATGATACATGTTAGTTTAATGTAACCATGATACATGTTAGTTTAATGTAACCAAGATACATGTTAGTTTAATGTAACCATGATACATGTTAGTTTAATGTAACCAAGATACATGTTAGTTTAATGTAACCAAGATACATGTTAGTTTAATGTAACCATGATACATGTTAGTTTAATGTAACCATGATACATGTTAGTTTAATGTAACCAAGATACATGTTAGTTTAATGTAACCAAGATACATGTTAGTTTAATGTAACCATGATACATGTTAGTTTAATGTAACCAAGATACATGTTAGTTTAATGTAACCAAGATACATGTTAGTTTAATGTAACCAAGATACATGTTAGTTTAATGTAACCAAGATACATGTTAGTTTAATGTAACCAAGATACATGTTAGTTTAATGTAACCAAGATACATGTTAGTTTAATGTAACGAAGATACATGTTAGTTTAATGTAACCAAGATACATGTTAGTTTAATGTAACCAAGATACATGTTAGTTTAATGTAACCAAGATACATGTTAGTTTAATGTAACCATGATACATGTTAGTTTAATGTAACCATGATACATGTTAGTTTAATGTAACCAAGATACATGTTAGTTTAATGTAACCATGATACATGTTGGTTTAATGTAACCATGATACATGTTAGTTTAATGTAACCAAGATACATGTTAGTTTAATGTAACCATGATACATGTTAGTTTAATGTAACCAAGATACATGTTAGTTTAATGTAACCAAGATACATGTTAGTTTAATGTAACCAAGATACATGTTAGTTTAATGTAACCAAGATACATGTTAGTTTAATGTAACCAAGATACATGTTAGTTTAATGTAACCAAGATACATGTTAGTTTAATGTAACCAAGATACATGTTAGTTTAATGTAACCAAGATACATGTTAGTTTAATGTAACCAAGATACATGTTAGTTTAATGTAACCAAGATACATGTTAGTTTAATGTAACCATGATACATGTTAGTTTAATGTAACCATGATACATGTTGGTTTAATGTAACCATGATACATGTTAGTTTAATGTAACCATGATACATGTTAGTTTAATGTAACCAAGATACATGTTAGTTTAATGTAACCAAGATACATGTTAGTTTAATGTAACCATGATACATGTTAGTTTAATGTAACCATGATACATGTTAGTTTAATGTAACCATGATACATGTTAGTTTAATGTAACCATGATACATGTTAGTTTAATGTAACCAAGATACATGTTAGTTTAATGTAACCAAGATACATGTTAGTTTAATGTAACCATGATACATGTTAGTTTAATGTAACCATGATACATGTTAGTTTAATGTAACCATGATACATGTTAGTTTAATGTAACCATGATACATGTTAGTTTAATGTAACCAAGATACATGTTAGTTTAATGTAACCATGATACATGTTAGTTTAATGTAACCATGATACATGTTAGTTTAATGTAACCATGATACATGTTAGTTTAATGTAACCATGATACATGTTAGTTTAATGTAACCATGATACATGTTGGTTTAATGTAACCATGATACATGTTAGTTTAATGTAACCATGATACATGTTAGTTTAATGTAACCAAGATACATGTTAGTTTAATGTAACCAAGATACATGTTAGTTTAATGTAACCATGATACATGTTAGTTTAATGTAACCATGATACATGTTAGTTTAATGTAACCATGATACATGTTAGTTTAATGTAACCATGATACATGTTAGTTTAATGTAACCAAGATACATGTTAGTTTAATGTAACCATGATACATGTTAGTTTAATGTAACCATGATACATGTTAGTTTAATGTAACCATGATACATGTTAGTTTAATGTAACCATGATACATGTTAGTTTAATGTAACCAAGATACATGTTAGTTTAATGTAACCAAGATACATGTTAGTTTAATGTAACCAAGATACATGTTAGTTTAATGTAACCAAGATACATGTTAGTTTAATGTAACCAAGATACATGTTAGTTTAATGTAACCAAGATACATGTTAGTTTAATGTAACCATGATACATGTTAGTTTAATGTAACCAAGATACATGTTAGTTTAATGTAACCAAGATACATGTTGGTTTAATGTAACCAAGATACATGTTAGTTTAATGTAACCAAGATACATGTTAGTTTAATGTAACCATGATACATGTTAGTTTAATGTAACCAAGATACATGTTAGTTTAATGTAACCAAGATACATGTTAGTTTAATGTAACCATGATACATGTTAGTTTAATGTAACCATGATACATGTTAGTTTAATGTAACCAAGATACATGTTAGTTTAATGTAACCATGATACATGTTAGTTTAATGTAACCAAGATACATGTTAGTTTAATGTAACCAAGATACATGTTGGTTTAATGTAACCAAGATACATGTTAGTTTAATGTAACCAAGATACATGTTAGTTTAATGTAACCAAGATACATGTTAGTTTAATGTAACCAAGATACATGTAAGTTTAATGTAACCATGATACATGTTAGTTTAATGTAACCATGATACATGTTGGTTTAATGTAACCAAGATACATGTTGGTTTAATGTAACCAAGATACATGTTCGTTTAATGTAACCAAGATACATGTTGGTTTAATGTAACCATGATACATGTTATTTTAATGTTACCATATTACATGTTAGTTAATGTTATCGTGATACATTTTAGTTTAATGTAACCATATTACATGTTAGTTTAATGTTATCGTGATACATGTTAGTTTAATTTAACCATGAAACATGTTAGTTTAATGTAACCATATTACATGTTAGTTTACTGTAACCATATTACATGTTAGTTTACTGTAACCATATTACATGTTAGAGTTTATTGTAACCATATGATTATAACTGATCATGAATATTTGATAGAATTATAGCAACAATGTGTCTGGATTAGGCTATATTGACATGAGTTGCATAACTGCAGCTTTAACACAATTAACACAACTCACCTTCAGCAGGCTGTGTTTCACTGGAGGGAGCTGGAGGGCTGGATGTCTCTAGACCTGCAGGCTGTGTTCAAACATACAGTTCATCCATGCTGTTACACCACTGTATTAAGTCCTTTATTTTCTACGGCATATTAGGTAGCACTGTGCAAATACACTTTAGATCATTTAACTAAGACCTCAAATTAATTAGTAACAAGGTGTAAATGTAAGATTCAACAATAATAATAACAAAGACAAATTGCAGTTTATTATTAATGACACAGAGACCACAAATAATGGTCTGAACGTACAAGCTCCGTAGAGAGGAGAGGTGTGGATGAGGGACCAGACGTCGCTTCTTCAGCAGCTCCACCTGGACGGTTATAGAGTAGATAAAGTTAGCCTTACATTACAAACAGAACCTGTAGCTGCTGCTGCAGAGTAGCTAGCCACCAAGCACTCTGCCGCGGGGTTTCTGAAGCGTCCTCGTCCGTAGCCAAGCGGTTCTATACACTAGCGGCTGCACTGTCTCGGTGCTTGGGGTCTAGTCTATCCTTTATGGCAAATGCATTGAGATGACCAAGCGATCAGAGAGAGAGAGAGTAAGAGACTTTCCCCATGTGACTATGTCCGGTTTTCTACAAAAAGAGTTAACACAGGGTATATATAAAGACGGCAGGGCCTACACAAAATCAAGCATTTTTAAATGTTTATTATTTCAGAGAATTAAAATCCTACATTACATTAAAATGACTGTAAAAACACATTGCCGTATAAGTTTTGACAATGAGGTCTTAAAACAGAGGCATAGGCCGCGGCAGCTTGGGGCACCCAGTAGGTGGGCCCCCAACCAACCTCCAAAAAGAAAAAAAGAAAAGAAATATATATATTTTTTTCTTTCTTTTAATACACAAACTGAGACTAAGCAAGACAAGCCTAAACGAGAACATAAAATGAAGGATAAGGAAAAGGGTTAGGAAATGAAGTTACCCAAACGGCTCAAATAAAAGAAAAAAGCTAAAAGATGCCGGTAAGTATTTGGCAACGCCGCAAAGATTACACACTTTTTTACGGCCACTGTTGGGGATACAGACAGGAACAACAACGTCCAAAGCGTTGAACATACCGCTACAGCAGCAGCAGCTAGCTGAAGACCTGTGAGTAGACGTCAATAAGTAGGACTCTGTGTCAGAAGTGTGTGATGTGGAGATCTCTCTCTCTCTCTCTCTCTCTCTCTCTCTGGTTTGTTTGTAGAATGTTTGAAGAGATTTTCTATCTCAACTGTAATGTCAATTCACTTACAATATCTTGTATCTTGTGCAATGCAAATTGCAACCTCACTCACACATACAAAGTCACTTATTCATCTTGGCAATTTTTATTTGCTAAGTATATGGCTGATTATGATGTTTTGCTAAGTATATGACTGTTTGTGGGGGTTTACCCTAACTACTTGTCTTGCTGGTTATATTGATATTGATTTGATCTAAAAAAAAAAAGAATAAACAGTGCTGATTTTCCTGGCATTTTGGCAAAGACAGATGTTATCTGAAACCTTATTCCCTTTTGGGTTCCATCGTGACTATTCGTTTGTGTAGTGCTACACTTTGTGTGTTCTCTTCTTTCCATCTTGCTTTTTGGAGTAAAGTGTGTACGCAGGGTTTAAAGGGGAGGATTTTCTTTCTCATCTCCAACCTTTACTTCTGCGTAGATTAGCTTTACCTGCCTATCCACCATTCAGTCTGTATTTTTTTTCCTCTGTTCTCTTTTAAAGATCGGATGAGGTGGGCCCCATACATATCTTCGCCTTGGGCCCCCAATTTGCTAAATCCGCCACTGGCCACAATGAAGCGTATTCATTGTATAATTTTAGAGAATTTCAAAATTAGAGTCCCACATTATTACATTGAAATTACTTTATGTCTGACGCAAATAATATGCTCTATAACAGGCATCTCCAAATGGCGGACCGCGGTCCGGGTCCGGACCAAGTGACGGTCCTATCCGGACCAACGACCAATTTAAAATAATGTTGTTGTTTTTTTTTTTATATTTCACTATACAAAGCATGATTATGTTAACAAAGACATTTCTCACTGAAATACAAATTGAAAGGCAGTATAGTCTGTAGTGCAGCATGAAAACAGCAAAAAGTAATGATCTTCACAGAGCGAAGATCATGCTCTCACCGAACTCCCCCCCCCCCGTCAGTCACAGCATGTGCGTAATAGCGTCACTCAAAAAATAGCCAATCAAATCGTTTATTTACCGGAAGAGCAATTTGGAATGAGAAAATGGCTTGCTCGAAAATTAGGAAAGTTGACCACAAAAACAGACATTTAAAAGATGAATGGACTGACCAATGCATGTTCATTCTCCCGCAAGGCAGTACTAAACCTTTGTTGTGTCTTTTATGTGTTGAAACCGTGGCACTGATAAAAAACGGGAATATTAAGCGGCATTACGAATCCAAACACAGATCCTTCGAGGAAAATTATCCCCAGAAGTCAGAAGTAAGAGCATGGAAAATATCCGAGCTGAGAGCTCAGTATGAGAGGTCAAGACGAGTCTTCACACACTCATTTACAGACCAGCAACGTGCAAATGAATGCTCACTTAAGATTGCATGGATTTTGGGGCAACATAAAAAAACTTTCAGTGACCGACTGTTGTGAAGGAGTGCTGGAACGCCGCTACCGAGACGTTACTTGAAGGTAAACAAAGGGATAAATTGTGTGAAAAAATAAAGAAAATCCCAATGTCAGCTGCAACGACAACCAGAAAATCCGAAATGTTATCAGATGACGCACTGTCACAGCTTGATGCGCCTGTTCAGAGTGCCCCATCCTTAGCCATTGATGAGTCTTCAGATGTAACGGATAATACCCAGCTTTTGGTTTATGTGTGATTTTTTCATCAAGACAAGGAAGAGATCAGTGAGGACCTGTTGGGGCTAACACCACTTGAGACACATACAAGACGAGAAGATATTTATGAAGCTATTAAGGAGATGCTGTCAAAGAGGGGGATTGATCTAACAAAGGTTGCCTCGGTCACTACAGATGGGGTACCTGTTTTGCTTACTTGAAATGTAGGCCTAGTGCACCTGTTTTGCTTGCTTGAAATGAAGGCCTAATGCTCTTTTTGTGTTTATTTGAAATGTAGGCCTGGTGTACCTGTTTTGCTTTCTTGAAATGTAGGCCTTATGCACTTTTTATGTTCACTTGAAATGCAGGCCTAATGTAAATGTTTTGTTTACTTGAAATTTTTATATGCGTTACTTTGTCATACTTGTTTTTCATGGTTAAAAGTAAGCTATTTGGAAATTGAAAATAAATACATCTGAAATTATAAGGAAATATGCCGTGTTGATTGTATTTGACAAAAGTAGGCTATTAGGACGTGGTAGGTAAGAGGTTCGGGCCTTTCTTGGAAGGAATTATTAGTAACTGGACCTTGTTCAATTTTAATTGAAGACCCCTGCTCTATAAGGTCTGACAGTGACAGATATATTTGAAATCAGGACAACTCTGATTATACACCTAGCCAAAATCAAGCATTTTGCTGCATCATTTGTTTTATTACAAGTACAATGGTGGAGCAATGTGTTACTTGAACCTAACTTTAACTTCAATGCCTAAAATGAAACAGTAAAAAAAACTGATTGTGGGGGGTTTAGTGTATAGTCAGAGCTGTCCAGATCTTAAATATATCAGTAATGTTCAACTTTAGGGAGCAATGTGTTTTTAAAGCAAGTGTCAGTAATAAAAATACAGAAAAAATGCTTGATTTTGTGTTAGTGTGCAGGCACTGCAGATTTTGTATATACCCTGTGTTGCCACTCTGGTCCCTCTGCTAGGAAGGCTCTGACTCTCTGGTACAATTAGATGGAATTTTTGTCATTTTTTGTTTTAAGCGATATTATTTGACTGGGTGTGAGTCAGTGGCAAATCACTGGATATTAATAAATGATCTCAATTACAAAGTGAAACATGTGGAATAAGAACTTACCAGTTAACTTCCTCTGCTGTTTCTGTGTTTCCTTTTTCAATAATAAAATATCAACATTGGGTTCATTACAAGGTCATCGCCTAATAACTCCACCACTGACAGCTAGGGTCACACATATTATTGTGTTATGTATCAAACCAGTAAAAACACTTGCCTTCACATGTCTTAGATAAGCCAATTCTATAGAGAGAAACAACACATCAACATGTCAGGACAGCCAGTCACAGCATCACCATGATACCTGTTAGTTTAATGTGACCGCGGTACATATTAGTCTAATTTAAATGATACATGTTAGTTTACTGTAACCATACATACTAGCTTAATATAACATGAGTTAGTCATAAGTTAGTTTAACGTAACATGATACATGTTAGTTTAACGTAACATGATACATGTTAGTTTAACGTAACATGATACATGTTAGAGTTTAATGTAACCCTTACCTTCCAGGACTATGATTGATATTATGAAACATATGCACATAGGCGTCGATTACGCCGGGGACGCCGGGGACGCGTCCCAACCAGTTTTCGGCAAGATTCATTTTGTCCCCCCCCAGAAAAATAAAAATAAAAATAAAAATTAAAAATTAAAAATTATGTTGGTTGTGGTATAGATGTTATCAATATTGTAATTGGTTTTTGACAAAATATTGGTTTGAAGTGTGCGGTTGCCTGGTACCATGGCTGTTACTTGGTACAAATAATATGGATGATTTACGACCATCTAGTGGGGAGTCTGCAAACTGCTAACGAAACGTCATCGAAGTGAAAATAAAATAAATCATCCGTACTGTTATAAATTCAAAATTAATTTAAATAGGAAAGCTAAACGTTAAAGAACATAGGGCAAAACACTCCGGTAGCACTAGGCATGCTAGCAAACAGTGTGTCGCGCTGGTAGAGGCTAGCTAGCTAAAAAAAATCAAGAATGACATATTTCTAGAATAATATTAATTTAGCTGAGCTCATAAGACACTAGCACACTTACTGTGCATGTCAGTTTCAACTGCTTAGCTTTAAAAAAAGCTCTGATGTCCTGTCCACTCCTTTTTGACATTATGCTGTATAATTAACTAGGTAGGATGAGAGAATGTCGGGCTCTGGTTGTATCGCTATCTCGTCTTTTTTCAGTCGTGACTAGATGCCCCCTCTGCAGCACCGTAGTTGTGGATTATTTTTGTATGAGGCGCCAGCCTGGCTTGGACAATGAATGAGATATTAATACCAATACTCTATTGCTGGTATGCAATGATGAGGCATCAGACCGTCAATTAATTTTAGCCTGAATACATAGGAAAAAAACACCAGACCGTTAGTACCACGGATGGACAGTATCAGAGCGAAAACCTGTTGAACTAAATGGATGTGGTTAGGCAGCAGGCATGCAGGCAACCCCGCGGGATACATCTGCAGACCACTGGCACATTAATAAAGGTAAGATGCGATATTTATTGCTTAAGATTTGCTGGTACTTTGGCAAGATCATTTTTTGCCCTCATGTGGTCAGCTGTTTTAACTTGAAATAGTACTACTAGCCATAGCCTCCAAGTAGCTAAACTTAAATTATCCAGTGTTTGCGTTCTTACGATGTTGGGTATAGACTAGTGGATATTACGATAGTGGAGTCGGTGGAGTCAGTCTCTTGTTGTGACTTTTGGTCATTCGCTTTGCTTGAATTCTGGAATAATTGTGTCTGTGTGGTTGGGGGGGGGGGGGAGTGCATGGGTTTCGGTCAGAATGCCCTGCAGATTGGATGGATGTGTGTTGTGAATTGAGAACAGCCAGCTCATGATGTGATATATAGCGTTCAGCTATAATTATTTTTAGCTTTTTCAATCTTTTTGTAGTGCTATGTGTAGCTACACGTTTGCCCCTTCTGAACTTAAACAAGTAGGTAATAAGCTCCTCTTTGTTTATGTTGGTATAGCTCATGCCATGTCACGTCAACATTGAGTGCATCATGGAGCAGAACATAGTGGGTCATCATGTCCAATGCTTTTTGAAAACGCTTTCTTCATACAAAAGTGTCAGACATAATTTGTTTGTATAAATTTTATATTAGTAAGCTACATGGGTATCCCGTCTTTCAGAACCTTTCATGACCTGCGCTAAAGAAAAATAAGGTGCATCCTCAATGTACCCAGCACTTCTGAAAAAGCACTCCAGATTGCGTCTCTGTCCCCACCACATTTCAAACCAAACTGACGCCAATGCATATGCATCAGATTATTATGAACTGCTCCGTATATTATAATCATGTAGAATCAGTTGAATCAGTTCCTGGTTGTCTCGTGTTCTTTAGAAAAGGTACTCGAATCAGGCTCGCTTTTGACTCACTTTATTTGGCCTAGTTTCGGTATGGTAACTATGAAGCAATAGGAGGGGATTTGTATATTCACGTGCGGAGATCCAACCTGGCGGGCCAATGCATGGGCTACCGTGTGTTTCTGTCCTCTCTGGGGCGCGCGCCTGCTCCTATGCAGAGTAGGCGTGGCCTATATGAGGTAGAACATGTTCTGCTGGCTATGATCTGAGAGCCTGCCTCCGGCTTCGTCATATGTGTGATGATGCGGCCATCTTGTGGCCATGAGCAGTTATTACAGCTTATATGTTTGGTCCTTCTCCCCTTGTGGCTATGTGCAGTTATTACACCTTACGTGCTTATTTTCGTGACAGTTTCCACTCTGAATTAGCCTCTACACAGAAGAACATCTTGACAGACTGAATACGTGTAGGGAGACGGCTGCCATTATCGTGGTCAAACAAGGACAGAAGTCTTTCTACCCTTTGTCCCTGCTCTGTGTTGCCATGAAGACTCAGTGAGCTATGTTATAAACGCCACTGAGCTGACGTTATGCTGGCCACATCGCCCCAGCTATGAGAGTAGTGTCTTATATACATGGATAGCTCCATTCTATAATCTAATATCTAGATGATGTTGTTAAGTAGGTCTGCCACTCTGGTCCCTCTGCTAGGTAGGCTCTGACTCTCTGGTACAATTAGATTAAATGTTTTAATCACAGCGATATCATTTGACTTGGTGTGAGTCAGCAACCCTTGCAAATCACTGGATATTAACAAATGATCTGTTACTGTGATCTGTTAAAATGTGGAAAAATAACTTACCATTTGACTCCATATCCTGTTTCCGTCTTTTCTTTTTCTACATGATAAAAAAGTAAATAAAATATCAACATTGGGTTCTCATAACAAGGTCATCATCTAATAACTCCACCACTGCCAGCTAGGGTCACACATATTATTGTTTTTTGTATCAAACCAGTGATAACACTTACCCTCTCAGGTCTTCTAAAAAACCATTCTATATAGAGATAAACAATACATCAACATGTCAGGACAGCAGTCACTATCATTCAGCATAACCCTGATACATTCCTGTTCCATGTTAGTTGAATGTTACCACGATACATGATAGAGTTTAATGTTATCATGATACATGTTAGTTTAATGTAACATAATACATTGTAGTTTAATTTAAAATGATACATGTTAGTTAATGTAATCATGATACATGTTAGTTTAATGTAACCATGATACATGTTAGTTAAATGTATTAGTTAAACACTTACCTCTTCTTTTCTTCCTAAATAAATAAATAATGGCTATGATTGTTGCCATTAAAGCCATTCCCAGTAGGACTGATATTATTCCTGCCACTAGTCCTGTCTGTGGACCAGGGTCTCCACATTCAGAATCAGTTGAATTAGTTCCTGGTTTCATCAGATTCAGTCCCACAGATTCACATCTGAAATGAGAAGGACCAGACAACAGGTTTAGTTTCAGGGTGTGTAGTCTATCTATTATCCTGGGGGCAGGATAGTAGATTCGGTGTTTGACTGGTCCAAAGGTACTTAGTTTGGTCCCCAATGTCCACAACCTGCCTGTAGGCCTACATCTAGATAGACAGGTAGCAACCTGGTCTCACAGGAATCCCTGAAATGACCACGGACGCTTAACAAAAAAAAAAACTGGAATCCTCACGGAAAGACGCCAATTTCCGTGATATGTCACAAATTTTGCTCCAATGCAAGTTAATGACACTCATATTTCGTGGCACACACAGAGATCCCCGTCTCAACGACCGAGTCGACCACGGGCGCTTAACTCAAAATCCGTGGTGGCCTCACTGAATCACTTAAATTTTCCGTGATATGCCCACGGAAAGTTAATGACACTCATATTCCGTGGCACACACACAGATCCCAGTTTCAATGACGAGTCAACCAGTTTTTTTTACCATATATATATATATATATGAATGAGATTCATATTGACAATATGGCACTATATCCCCATTCTCACCAATGCACCCATCTTGAATTTTTTACCATTTTCGTTGCTCCGAGGAGGTCTGGTGGTCTCCGTATATAATAAATAATTAAATATACATAACGAAATAAATATTGGTAGTGACACAGCCCATAACCTATTTGTGAAAGCAAAACATCAAGCTCATTGATTTAACGAGGCAGGGTTATTTGAAATAATTTATTAAGATATCATGTGTGAGAGGTCATTCCTCCCCCTGAGTGTGTATTGACTATTTCTGGTGATTGAAATGCTGGCTGGGCTGGATCCCTAAGTTGATAATCGTATGCGTCCTTTGAGACCCCCGTTGATATAAAAGAGACCCCAGGTCTATAGCTTACTTGTTACCTTGACTCAGAAGTCACCTATTGCATCACTTCCTTTAGGGCTTCGGCCTCCTAATTGGTCATTGTAGTATATTTGAATGCCCTCTTTCATAGCTATGACCCCACCACTACTAGGACCTGGCAACAATTCTCCATATCCATATGGGGGGTGGGGGGGGTGCTTGTGGACAGTAGGGGTACACTAGACATAAATAGGAAGCACACTAAGTATGAGGAATGACCTCTCACACATGATAACTTAATTAATTGTTTCAAATAACCCTGCCTCATTAAATCAATGAGCTTGGTGTGGAAGGGGGCGGTCGATGGTAGGTGGTAGGTTGATTGTTGTTTGGACCAATCCTGTGCAGCCCCCCCCCCCCCCCCCGCCTCTGAAGTTGAAAAGAATCTCCCAATTGAAATGCATTGGTTCAATATGAATTAATTATACATTAAGCCATACATCTTATATACAATTATTTAGTTATAATATTATAAGTAGACCATGTAGCTATTATCGTTATGGCACGATCTGTATCTGACCACTCACAATCCACTCCCACCAATCCAATCAATGAAGAGGGATGTGACACCAACTAACACCGTGTACTTTTTCTATGGAGAATGTGGTTCAGGTATAACCAGACAATATTTAAATATTTATGATATAAAAAACTAGCCTATACGTAGGCCTACAGCATATCATACATTTGACATATAGAGTTAGACTATTGTATAAGGTTATAGGCCGAATTCGGTTAAAATGCAACCTCTGCTGTCCAACAACTAGACCGTCTCGTTGTCTCCTTATGCGCTTTATAAGTTAATTATATTTAAATTATTATAACCATGTAGCCTTTATTTTCTTGGCATTATCATTACATCCTGTCTCGTTACATCAATATAAATTATTGTTATAACGAGATCTGTATCTGACCATGGCCCAAACCAACAGAAGATAACACGGGAACAGATAGTGAGAACAGATTACATCACCAACCACAAAGGTTTACATTTTAGATGACCCTGAAGGAGAGCACGATGGCAAGAACATACACGGAATAGAAAACAAAACTTAAGTTCATGAAGAAAAACGTAACATCATGTAGATTTTCTATCACTTCGACCACCCTGGAGCACCCTCTAAGGTAGAGCCGATGAAGATAGCTTCATAACATAGATGAAGAACGCAATTACTGCCCAGTCTTTTTAGATGTTGCAGGTGCTGATGAAGCTGATGAGGTAAAGGCTAATGTTTCGGAAGCCACAGAGGTTGTAGGTATTGTTGATGAAGCTGATGAGTTTAAGGTTAATGTTTCGGAAGCCACAGAGGTTGCAGGTATTGTTGATGTGGCTGTTAAGGTACAGGTTAATGTTTCTGAAGCCAAAGCATCAAACAGTGCTGAGCATCATTATGCAGTGCAGGATTCTCCTATATCCTGATTGGTGCAGCAGAAGAGTAGGAAATTGAAGAAAGGTTTCCTGCTTAACTGAGGTCATCAGTTCTCTCCAGGAGAAGCTGCTAATTTCTAGTAGCTGTGCAGAGATGCTGGAACACTCCTTCAGTGGAGTCCTTGCTCTCCAGAAGAGTGCAAGGTAAAAGATCGAAAGTGTCAGAGGAGTTGCGTTCATTTGCAATGACTCTGCACTTCTATTCCGCCAAAGCTTATAGTTTTGTGCGTAAAGTTTTCGACCTTGTACTGCCCCATCCCGACACCATCCGGACGTGGTACAGCCAAATTTCTGTGGATCCCTGTTTTACAAAGCCTGCCATTTCTGCTCTTGCATCTCATGTGCAGAACAGAAAAGTTGAAGGAAAGAAGACCCTGTGTGCTCTCATGTTGGATGAAGTGGCCATTCGAAAGCACCTGGAATATGCAGCTGGAAGATTCCACGGATATGTGGACCTTGGCTGTGGCACTGTTGATGACAGTCTACCACCAGCCAAATATGCCTTGGTCCTCATGATTGTAGCCATCAACGAATCCTGGAAAATCACTGTTGCCTATTTCCTCATTGATGGAATGACTGGTGTAGAGCGTGCCAACATCATCAGTGAATGCCTTCATCGACTCCATGCCACCGGAGTTCGTACAGTCTCCTTGGTCTCCTTGCAATGGACTATCATGCCACTTATCCATGCTGAGAGCCCTGGGAGCAACATTGGATGTCAATAACATGAGATCGTCTTTTACACATCCTGCTGACCCATCACAATTGGTCCATATGCTGCTGGATGTTTGCCATATGTTGAAGCTGCTCAGAAACACATTGGCTGACGGGGGATTACTCCGAAGCCCAAATGGAGAAATCCGTTGGACATACATTAACGAGTTGAATAAACTTAGCCGTGTGTCAAAGTAAAAAATGGCTCATGTACGGTGGGAGAAACAGAAGATGAAGGTGAAGCTTGCAGCTCAGGTGTTCAGCAGCAGTGTAGCAGGTGCTCTTGAGTACTGTAACACACAGTTGCATCTTTCACAGTTCAGTGGGTGCGAGTGGACAGTGAAGTTCCTGAGAACCATTAATGCCGCCTTTGATGTCCTTAACAGTAGGAACCCTTTGGGGAAGGGGTCCAAAGCCCCAATGAGGACATCCAACAAAGACCGGGTACAGGAAGTCCTACCAGAGGCTCAAAGGTCACTCTTGGAACTGAAAGACAGCAAAGGCAAGCTGGTACATTTAGGCCCGAGGAAAACTTGTGTAATTGGCGTTATTGCCAGTTGCGCAAGTGCATGGAATATTGTCCTTGAAGTGGTCATCCAGCCAAACGCACCTTGCCGTGACCTCCTCACCTACAAGCTGAGCCAAGATCACCTTGAGCTGTTCTTCTCCTGTCTGAGAGCATGTGGTGGATTCAACAACAATCCCACATCAAGACCGTTTACAGCTGCCTACAAGCGTCTTCTTTTGAAGTCCCAAGTCAAGACAGGAACAGGCAACTGCATCCTACGTGATAATACCACCATCATGGATGTCACATCTGCTGCAGCGAACACCTTGCGCAGGTTTGATCTGAAGCCTGTGGAGCCTGTGGAGCATGACGACCATGAATACCAGCACTGCCCAAATGTTGATACTGTGTCCGACTACAAGGATGCTGCAATCAACTACATTGCTGGCTTTGTGGTCAAAAAGATAAAGGAAAGGCATACCTGCATGTCTTGAGCTGACGCTCTTACTTCATCCACCGTACATCCCTTCATTCTGTTGAAGAATCGTGGAGGTTTGGCCAAACCATCTGCCGGGATAGTTGCTGTGTGCAGGGAGTCGGGGCGTTGCTTTCAGAGAATTTTGAGAACAACTTCGGGCAAACTCCCCCAGGGACATGGTATAACGTCAGCCATTGTCACTCAAGTACTGGAATACAGTGCTGGTAAGACATTGTTCCCAGAACTGCACAACCACATGTTTGAAACCACTGTTGAGGACAATCACGTACATCTTCTGGTGAAAATGGCATCCTCTTGATATAGTAAAATAAGGATGAACCATCTGGCAAGACGGGCAACAGAGAGTCTGCATAAGGACTCTGTTAGACATAAATTCACAAAGCTCATCCATTTTCATCACCAGTAAACCACATTACTGGGAAGGATAGATAGGACAGACAGACAGACAGACAGACAGACAGACAGACAGACAGGCAGGCAAGTAGATAGATAGTTAGCAAACATACGTAATAACAAAAATCCCCCCACCCCTAATTTTAACAATTGGAATTAAACCTTGTAAAAATAGAAACTATTTTATACGATGAAATTTTAATTAAAAAATTGTACATCAGATTTAGAAAGAAGATAATTGTTGGCAACAGTGGAACATGTAGAGCATATCTCAAACCACCCTCCAGCCAATAAGATCTGTATTTTTACAGTTTAGTGGTCAATGTAATACTTGGAGCTTGCATGACGGAGCACAAGTTGGCACAAAGCACTCAAAACTGCAAAAAGACATTGTTCAATTGTAGACTTGGAGCTTGCTCAACAGAGCACAAGGCATAGTTGAACAGTACATTGATTTTTGAACAGCAAATCCGATTAGTGACCTCTGTAATTTTTGTAAATGTAAATCTATGCCCATCAATAACTTGCAAATTGAGTTTATCTTTGTCTATTATTAATTTTCTTTTCTTCCCTTCTTTTCTTAATGTTATGTTGTAATTGTATTTTGGTTTTAAGATAAAAAACAAAAAAAAGTCTATGGTCTCGTATTTGTATGCGTGTTTCATGTATTTATATGTTTTTTTACATGTTGTGACTGTGAGTTTGTGATGTGATTCTTTGTTCTGTGTTCCCTTGGCCTGCACCTTGACGTGGTGAGTGGGCTTTAAACTAAGCCAGGCCTTTTATATTTTTTTGTTTGTTATTGATTGTTTGTCACTGTCTATCTTATTAATGATACAAAGCCTTAATTAAACCCCTTCTCTTCTGTTTGCAGAAACTGGAAACACACCTCCTGCACGGCTGTCATCCATGGGATCCCGAGCAGCCCCCCGTCTCTGGAACTCTCTCCTACATTCCATCCGTGACACTGACTCTCTCTCCCCACAATCAAATCTGGGCCTCTTTTCCCGATAACGATGGATCTTCGCTCGTACGATCATTCTCGCGTGGATCTTGCGAACCATCGTGAATTTCTTTGGAGCGTTTCCCGAACCTCCTCTTAACATGAACTCGCGTTCACTGCGCTCACGACGTTCGTAGGATTGTAACTGTCTACTGACACGGTGCTGAAATGGGCTCTGTACTGAGGGAGACGCAGGAATGTCGCTGGAAAATGGGGTTGAAAAGCATTAAAATATCTCCCCATCAAGGCCAACAGCAGAGTAGCCTATGAAAAGAATAGACTGCAATAATTTGAATACTAAAGATATTAAAACACAATTGAATAGGCCTAGGCCGACATATGTATCAGTCCTAATCCTGAATGCACTGTGCGTAAACTTTTTCACAGCATTTTCCCCCCTTCCATATTACAAAAATCAAAAATAGCTTGTGTGACAACTAGGTGCTGATTTCTGAAACATGCTTTGCGCAGCAAAGAGAGAAGACTTTATCTGATTCCGCATATGGTTTCATTGATTGGCGCGCACTCTCTAGTCTAGAATATTTGTAGACATTAAAAATGCAACGTTTCATTCATTCATTATCATTCAAACGCAGAGGCTAGGCATTGACACACGGCTATTGCTGACCCGATTAGGAGAGCTTGGTCTAGGTCCTGCCCATATTGTTAGGCAGGATGATGTAGGCTCTAGGTCTTTTTACGCTGCCAAGACGGTTCGGTCTCAGCTTGGCACGCCCGGTGATTTCACCTTCTTATCTCAAGTTTCCTGTGTAAAACCGAGGGGGTCAACCCCCGGTCGTCATGGTGCGGGCTTTCTTGGTTCACTGGAGAAGGCGGGGCTGCGCACGGAGTCTAGACCTCTTTAGAATCATTTGTATTATTGCATACTCCCGAATGTATTAATTTTTTTATGAATGAAGACACCCGCATGCAATAATGAGTTCACGTCTGAGTGTAGACTACAAACGCGATTAACTATGGTCAGGGATGTTCGTTACTGTCTAGACACGGTCCAATAAATAGTAAACTTCATCACAGCCTCACCGAAGCGCCTACAGTGCTTAATGCAAACAATCGCAACAAAAAACGCCTGCAGAAATTATCCGACACCCGCTGGTCTCAGCATGAATCATGTCTACAGTAGCCTATGTGTTCTGTCATTGATCAATATGAGGACATTTTAACCACGATGGTTGAATTAAAATCAGAGGGAGACAGCCAGTGCAGCTCGAAAGTGACCTCCCACACAAGAGCAATGGAATCATTTGATTTTATTATATGCCTCATGTGACGTGACGTTTGATCGGTACATTTCGGCTGCGCATGTATTTTTGGAATTTTAAATTTCTGCAATAAATTATGTTGTTGTTGACTTCTAACATGTCTCTATCCTTGCTGTTTAAATCTAACAATAGTCTATGAGTAATATAACGGCGGTAACCACTGTTTTTGGTTGCGAAATTGTGCCAGCTGGGAACTCTGTGGTATTGGATATGTTTTAATAAAACACATCCAATACACGAAATGTCCGCTAAATCTGTAGTCTGTCGTTATAATTGATTTACCTCGGGTGTACTGTGGAGTGGGTAAGACTGTTTTTAATAGCAGGCTAGCATTGCCCGTTGCCGTGCGCTAGCCTAGCACGAGCGAACTCTGCAACTAGAAGGACTGAATGAAATGTGTTGAAAACTGTCTCCACTGATAAAGAACACCAAGACTCACTTGGGAATCAGGCCCTATGTCCAAAATTCTGAACTACCCCTTTAAACTTCAACAGAAACCCGCCCTCAAGTGAGTTAACCTTAGTCAATTGAGTGGGTCCAGACTCTCTGTGCAAATGAAATGAAGTGCGAGAGTCTGGTAGGACCAGGCTAGTGTATAGGCCTACGTACGGTAGGAATATTCATACTGGTTTAAATAATAAGTGTTATAGTATTTCTCATCTTTGCTGAGCAAGAGTTTTGTCAAAAAGTTCAGTGATTGAAACAAATAAAAGCCTGGGCTATTGAAGTTTTACGGTACCACTGTCATGCACCTACCCGATGTCAAGTGGACCGGGTTGAATTCACTGCGGGTCTCTCTTCTGATATCCATCTTACCAAATATATTTTATTACTGTCCTTCTCAGCACTCTCTGATCTCACTAAAAGGCTAGCAGCACGAAATCAAGGGATATTTAGAATAGAAAAAAATGTGCGATTAATCGCAAGTTAATGCGATTAATCGTGATTAAATATTTTAATCGCTCGACAGCACTAATAAATATATAGGCCTATATATGTATAAATATGTATGTGCATATATATATATATATATATATATATATAAATACACATACATATTTATACTTATTTATTTATTTATTATATACGGAGACCACGAGACCTCCTCCAAGCAATGAAAATGTTCTATAAAATTCAGGTTGGGTAAATAGGCAAGATAGCGATATAGTGCCATACCGTCAATTTCATTCATATATATATATATATCATCGTTGGGACGGGATCTGTGTGTGTGCCATGGAATATGAGTGTCATTAACTTGCATTAGATCGAATTCCTTGGGCATATCACGGAAATTGGCGTATTTCCGTGAGGACTCCAGGGATTTTGAGTTAAGTGTCCGTGGTCATTTCACGGATTCCTGTGAGAGTGGTTGACAGGTAGATACTAATTACCTGTATATACCTGTGTCTGAATTTACTGCAGGCTGTTTTGCATAAAATCGAAATTGGAAAACAAAAACATTGAAACAAATGCACTGGCTTATTGCTAAAAGTGCCATTAATGTACTAACTCTATTGATCAATTATAATATCCACTTACTCTGTGTGGAGCTGGCAAGATGATGATGTGCCATTTGAGAATGTTCCATCAGTACAGTGAAGGCACTGCGTGTCTTTATCTGCTGTTCCTGTAAGAATATAAAAATATGGACATTTACTTCTGCAATAAAAAATATAGCATCTAGCTGAAATGAATCAAAGTTGTTTGATGAAAGCTCCAAGAAGGAACAAGGAAATAGAGAACTGTAATTAAAAGGAGTTCTGGGCTTAATTGATTCAGAAGTTGAAGTTTGACACCAACCTCTTGGACCGATGTATTGACCAGGACTGCAAACCGTGTGTCTCTGAGCAGCCCTACATCCACCTCCGTTAAGAGTCACTACAGAAGAATCCATCCAGGACCTCACACACAGCATCTGATCTTGATGAACACGACCTCTTCTCCTTCAGACCGAGACCTGTCAATCACATCAGTTACAGAATGAGAGAATGAGAAGGTCGTCTGAGGAAGTCTTTGAGTAGAATAACTTGATAGGAAAAGAAGGGGAGTATTCAGTGCCTTCAAGGGGCATCTAGGCATCTGTTACCCTCATTAATCTAAACCCATGTGTCTCATTCCTGCCCTGTTACTCCGTCAATGTAGTCATAGTCTTGTTTAAGGGGGAAAGGGTTTTAAATGACATGGGTACATATCACTGAGCCATCAGGGTATTGAACCCTGATATTTGTATTGCTATCAAGGGGTTTGTGAAATAATAAGATGAAAAGTGAAAATGTACCTGCAACACAACTTTTACATGAAAAGCATTGTTCACGCCCATTGTGGCCATCTTGGAAAGTACCTTCTGTGCAAGATGCGCATGATGTACTTCTGAATTCTGTGCAATGCCTGCGAACATACATTCCTGTTGGACAGATAACAATTGACGGTGTAGACATTTTTTTAATTGAATTTAATTTAATACCAATAAAATATATACAATTTATTATTATACAAGTTTATGAATTATACAACAAACTAGCTTAATAAGACATTATGTGGGCTGCATTCAACAAAATTATAACTTGATGGAGACCGCTAGTTAACTATCGAGTTCAGATAATTGTCTCTTACCTGGTGGACAGGTGGGACAACATTCATCTCCCACTCGGTATTCTGCCTGGCGACACTTTGCTGATGCAATAGCATTGCCAGTTACATTTAAATTAAATAAAACCAAATATATAATGAACAGAAATTGAGCATTGGAAATTAACATGGCTCCCAATTTGTTCAAGCTTCAGCCATCAAACTGTTCAACATATTTTGATGGCAGCCAACTTGTTTGGCTCTGTGTCAGTGCAGTGTCTTTTTAAGGGGTAACAATAAGGTGTATGGTTTTGACTTAACATGCTTTCATTCAATTTGCTGCCACCCAAATGCTGCCACCCAGTTCCTCTAAATGGACTGACGGTCTGCCATATCTGGGGAGAGAGGAAACCACAAGCAGTTGATAAATATCTGGAGACAGGTGAAGGTTTACTAGTGTTTAATAGTGTTAGCCACGCTTGTATTTTATTTAACACCCAAACTAATATACAGTTTGAAAATATTAAAACGTAGTTGTGAGCAGGGGAAGACGGTAGGTCCGATGCACTACCAACGGGGAAAAAGAGGGATCTTTTTTTCTAACCCTTCTATCACAGCAGCATTAGTTATCAGTGTTCTAGACATAGGATCTGTCATTGATCATTCAAGTCGCATTTCAAATGGTTCTCTCTCTCTCTCTCTCTCTCTCTCTCTCTCTCTCTCTCTAGTTGATTGTGTTTTTAAATAGTTTGTTTTCATTCATTAACAAAATTAAGTTAAAAAAAACATGTTCTCATCTATTTTACTTGTTATTGCCATACTGTGTTTTTTTATTTACTGTGGAAAGCCTGCACTTTCCTTCACACGCCAAGATAATTTGACTGCACAACCTTTGAAATGTTGTAAAGGTTGTCAAAGCTCTTGATCCTGAAATCTGAAGAAATACCAAGATGCTGTATTTTTGGCTGATTTTGTATTTCATTTGTGTATGAAAAGACATTGTTTGTGCAATGTTGAGGAATGTAAAATTACTGTATTTCTATGTACCACTGTGATAGCTTAATTTCACTTTATAATACGGTCAGTCCATAATTGCTTGGCGTAATATGCTGCCCCTGTCTTTATGTGGTTGCCGGACATATATTGTGTCCCGTTTAGCTGTTTTACATCGTACAACATTAGATTCATGTAAATAATTCATTGTGTAGCTACATTTTTGTTTATGGAGTTTCCATCTAGTGAACACAAGAATGATCTCTGTATGAGTTGATTGATGCACTTATTGAATAAATAGAATAAAAACCTGATTATGACTGACCTTATTAACCATTTCGAGGACTATAGGGGACACATTGAAGGCGAAGACGGTGATCATTGGCACTATTTAAAGCATCTCGAAAAATAAATGTAGTTGGTTGTACGATAGACTGAATACGTAGGGAGACGGCTGCCAGTATCCTGGTCAGGACAGAATGCAGACGTGTTGCACTTTGTCCCTGCTCTGTGTTATTTAATGATTAACAAGTTGCTGAGCCAAAAAAAAAGCTGACTTTCAAGTGGCCACATTGGCCCGGCTGTGACGGTAGTGCCCGAGTTTATAGCCCTATAATCAGTGGCGGTTTAAGGCACGGCCGAACCAGGCAGCCGCCCGGGCTCCATATTTGTGGGGGGCGACAAATCACATGGGGGCGCCACGAGCAGTAAAAAATAAAAACGCGCCGCGAAGTGGTTTTCAATGAAGGACAAAACATTGTGTGGGGAATTGGTATATTGGCGCCCCTCTGGCTGCAGGCGCACACCTGCTCGTTGAGAAGGCGCCGTGCACAGACGGAATGACACCCCCACTGAAGTCCGTAGGGTTATGATACAAACATTTCCCCCCCCCCCCTTGGAGGAAGCCTTGCCCGGGGCGTAACTGGACGTTGAACCGCCACTGCCTATAATATAATACATGATAGGCCTACCGTTGAGACCGACGTGACCTATCTGGCAGGTAGACTCTGACCCTTATGAAACTGATGGTCCACTCTGAGCTGAGCCTACCTCCTGCAACATATAACTTAACTCTGTTCCATGTTAGACCATTGGTCTAGATTAATTATTACATATTTTAGTTACACATTGGTGGACTGAAATAGCTGGAGGAAGAGCTTACCGCTGGCTGATGGTCTGATCTCTTATCATTGCTTGGTGTCTTATTTATGTTCTTATTTAAAATGTATTTATTGCAAATACATTTACTATTATTAACAAGGTGCTTTATTTTATGTTTAAAGTTATATTTTGCAGGATTATACATATCCAATTTGTCATGTACGGTAATTGAAATGTGCCTGCGCATATACTGTGGCATATACGTTAAGACAGCAGTGATTGGAATGCCACCAGAGACACTGGATGTATGTACCGCAACGAGTTCGAAGTTAAAGCCTTTCCACGATAAACGCCTCAGAAGCAATTCTTGACATGGTGTCAGAAGCGCAAGACTAGGAGAGTCATGGCTAAATTTAATCCCCCGACGAACTTTTCATTCGACAAGCCTGCCGAGTGGCCTGATTGGAAGCAGCGTTTTGTGAGGTTCAGAACTGCTACCAAACTTGACAGTCTGAGGAGGTCGCTTCACAAATTAGCATGCAAGGAGAGGCAACAGGAGCAGTGCACGAAGTTAGTCACAAGTTGAAGAAGTTCAACAAGAACGTGAAATATGGCGGTAAGCAAAGAGGGGGAAATAATGGAAATGGCGAATGTGGAAAATGCGGGAAAGTGCGTCATAGCAGGGATGAAAATTGCCCTGCGCGTGAAACCACATGCAACACATGCAACAAAGTTGGGCATTGGAGCAGAGTGTGCAGGAATAATAAGAAGGCAGTGAGTGAGGTTACTGAGCAGCAACAGTCGTATTTCCTAGGGGCAGTGAGCAAAGCCGCTGATGGGTCATCAGAGCAATGGGCCGTCAATCTGCTAGTAGGCTCCACTCCGGTTTAATTCAAAATCGACACAGGGGCCGATGTGAACATCATCAGAGAGGAAACCTATCACTCACTCAGACCTAAAACACCACTGGGGCCTGCAGACATCCTATTGGATAGCCCAGGTGGGGAGCTACAGTGCATAGGGCAGTTCCAGAGCACTGTAGCCTACAAAGGAAAGAGACACCCGCTCACAGCTTATGTTATTCGTGGACACACAGTAACCAATCTTCTCAGCAGGCCACTGTTTGTGAAGATGAACCTAGTGAGGAGAGTGGAGGAAACGGTGTGCAGCACAGAGCACCTACAGGCATACGGTGAGCATGGAACACTAAAGACTGAACCTGTAAGAATACAACTGAAAGACAATGCTCAGCCGTACGCTGTCCACACAGCTAGGCGTGTGCCACTTCCCATGTTAGAAAAAGTCAGAGAGGAACTCCAGAGAATGGAGAGAAATGGCATCATTGAGAAGGTGACACAGCCCACTGATTGGTGCGCACCCATGGCGCCAGTCTTGAAGAAGAGCACAGGTAAAGCTCGCATCTGTGTAGATCTCAAAAGACTGAATGTGTGTTAAGAGAGAACAGTACACCCTGCCTGTCACAGATGAGATTATAGCAAAACTAAGTGGTGCCACTGTATTCTCGTCACTCGATGCAGCTAGTGGTCTTTTCCAGATTCCACTGCATCCAGACAGTTGCAAGCTCACTACCTTTATCATGCCGTTTGGCAGATTTCACTTCAAGAGGCTCCCTTTCGGAATAACGAGCGCTCCGGAAATTTTCCAGAGAAAGATGATGGAGACAATGCAGGGGCTAGAAGGGGTAGAGATATTTATGGACGACGTGCTCGTCTATGGCGCCACAGTGAACGAACATGACCAGCCGTTAGAGAAAGCCATGCAGCGCATTGAGACGGCTGGACTGAAGCTGAACCGAGAAAAGTGCTCCATTAGGCAGAGCCAGCTGCGGTTCCTAGGGCACATCATCGACAAGGATGGAATACGGCCCGATCCGGGCAAAGTCGAAGCTATACAGCAGCTACCACCACCAGCAAACGTACAGGAGCTGAAAAGGATTTTGGGAATGGTGAATTATCTGGGAAGATACATCCCCAACCTGTCCACGGTGGGACAGCCGCTGTATGAGCTCCTGAAAAGCAAGGACATGTGGACTTGGGGTCACGCACAACAAGCTGCTTTCGACCAAACCAAAGAGCTACTGACGACGGCGCCAGCTCTTGCTTACTATGACGTGGGCAAGCCTACGTCTGTGTCTGCTGACGCCAGCAGCTATGGACTGGGGGGGTGCTCCTTCAGCTCCACGGGCAGCAATGGAAACCCATCGCATATTGCTCCAGACGCCTCACAGAAGCGGAAACACGCTACGCCCAGATCGAAAAGGAATGTCTGGCTGGCGTGTGGGCGTGTGAGAAGTTCTACAGGTATCTCACTGGGCTGGAGCAGTTTAAACTAGTAACGGACCACAAGCCGCTAGTGCCGCTCATCAACAGCCGTAGCCTGGACAACGTACCATTGCGGTGTCAGCGTCTTCTCATGAGGCTAATGAGATTCAACCCCGTGGCAGAGTACGCTCCTGGGAAAACTCTGGTAGTCGCCGACACCCTGTCGTGTAGTCCGCTGTCCAGCACGTGTGCTGAGATGGACACTCAGAGCGATGTGGCATGCTATGTTGCTGGTGTAGTGGGGGGAATCTAGTCAAAAGCAAAATGGATATGATCAAAATGGCAACTGCATCGGATGCCAATCTGCAGTCAGTCATCAAGTTCATACACGCTGGATGGCCAGAACACATCAGCAAAGTGCCTGTGAGTATAAAATAATACGTTCAGGTCAAAGCAAAGCTGTCAGAGCACAATGGCCTTGTCCTCAGAGGATGCAGGATCGTCGTGCCACAGCCGATGAGAAAAGAGATTCTCCAGAAAATCCACGAAGGCCACCAAGGCCTGGCTAAATGTAGGGAGACGGCGTGCTCATCAGTGTGGTGGCCCGGGCTCTCTACAGAGATAAGCAGCCTTGTTACATCATGCCAGGTGTGCCATGAACTGAAGAGAACACAACAAAAAGAACCTCTCATCGCTACACCACTTCCAGATCGTCCGTGGAAGAGAATTGCGATGGATCTATGTGAGTACAATCACCAAAACTACCTGATTATCTCGGACTATAACTCCAGATTTATAGAAATACTGCACATGCCCTCCACAACCAGTACACAGGTCATACTGAAGTTGAAGGCCATATCCGCCAGGTTTGGTGTTCCAGACGACGTGGTGTCTATTAATGGGCCGCAGTTTTCTAGCTCTGAGTTTCAGGAGTTTGCGAAACAGCTTGACTTCAGACACTGCACGTCCAGCCCCCATCATCCGCAGGGAAATGGGCATGCAGAAAGAGCCGTCCAAACGGCCAAGAAGATCGTCAAACAAGCAGATCCAGTGATGGCCCTGATGATTTACAGGTCCACCCCGTGCTCCTCCACCGGCTACAGCCCTGCAGAGCTGTTAATGGGAAGGAAGATTAGAACAACACTCCCTACATTGGAGAAGAATCTTCAACCTAAGTGGCCCAGCAGAGCAGCGGTGAAGGAGAGGGATGAGCAAGAGAAGGCTAGACAGGCCTATTACTACAATCGCCGCCACGGAGCCCGACTCTTACCTGTCCTGCAGCCACGTGATGCGGTTAGGTCCAAGTTGGACCATGAGAAATCATGGTCACCGCCAGCGGTGATCTCAAGTGAAAGCATTACTCCAAGATCTTACATCATCAAGACGCAGCAGGGAGCTGAGCTTCGGCGAAACCGTCGCCACCTTCAACCTGAACCGGTTCCCCAATCTTCATCATCAGTAACCAGCGAGAACACAGGGACAGACACCCACTCTGACACGTTAGAGACTGTCCCCAGCAGTCAGAGTGTGGCTACACCTGCAAGCCCTATGCCCGGTCAGACTGTGACCAGATCTGGACGGGTGTGCAAACCGACCAACAGGCTTGACCTGTAGATTGAACATATGGCCTTTGGGGGGGGGGGTACACACACAAAAAAAAGGGGGGAAAGTGAGATGTAAAAAAAAAAAAAAAAAAGACAAAGTTGTACTGAAATGGCATTAATGTTGGCGATGCTGATTTATGTTCATAACAAGAAAGTTTATTTGTTTGTCGGATTTACATAAAACGTAAAGAGATGTGTTCATAAATAACCCACTTTAAAGGGGGAGATGTCATGTACGGTTATTGAAATGTGCCTGCGCATATACTGTGGCATATACGTTAAGACAGCAGTGATAGGAATGCCACCAGAGACACTGGATGTATGTACCGCAACGAGTTCGAAGTAAAAGCCTTTTCACGATAAACGCCTCAGGAGCAATTCTTGACACAATTCATGTTGATTGAATTAATATAGGAAGCCCCGTGAGTTTCTCTCGGAGGTTCTGTCAAATTTTCTTACATTGCTGGTCCTCCCAACAAAGTCCAGTGTGCAGGCTGAGCGAACCCAATGAAAATGCCTCAAAGTCTCAACTTCACCCTTATCGGACCGAGTCTCCCGATCTAAATGTGTGAAAGTATCCCCTAGGAGGACCGACACCGGGTTCACAATCAAACCCGTAAAGAACCATCAGGGGAATGCGCCTGACGTCGATCAGACGGACCGCTCAGCTCAGGGATGAAGGAAGCCGAGGATCTTCGGACTACGTTTTTGATAGACAATAGCCTACATCTGAATGTAGGCTATTCATTTACAATTAAAATGGCCTCGAGCGACATTGTTTTACTTGCGATACGTATTCAGAAATCTATTGCTTCTTGATAGATGATGAGCTGAACGCCTTTCTTTGTGGCTTTCATATCTGTAGTGACACTAGCCAGACCACCGTGTCGCGTTATCACTGCAAAACGTCCACGAAAGCCGTGGGAGTGAGAGTGGTAACCCGGGCCACGGACTGTTTACTTATCATTTTCTTTTCCATTGTATAAATTGAGAACAACATAACATTCTGATTACCAGTCGAATCACAACCCTTCCACCTCGAACCATGTTTCCGCATTCGATCAATATAAGTGCGCGGCACTATAGCCTACTACAATCTACAACACATTTTCAAACCCATATACTGTATACAAGAAGTTCAACCACTTCAATAAATAGCAAAAGAAGCAGTTTAGAAATGATGTAAAGACGACGCATTTTCTATATGTGAGACTAGCTGCCTACCAAACTCAAATTAAAACTGCGTCACATCCAAACTGAAACCAGTTACATATTTGGCCCAACTGGGCGTCCCCAGGGAGCAGGAGGTCCCAGGGGGACGACGGCCGGGCCCTGGACGCTTCAGACACCTCACACTATCTATTAACACCATGCTTGTCTTTGATGTGTGAGCCACATATAGAAGAATAATGTGAGGACTGATCAAATAATGATGTTTAACACACCACGCCTCTTCTCCTGTGAGAGCTGGCATCAGGACGGAATCAGACTGGTGTATTTCCTCCTTTAGTTTCTGAGTTTGAGTCATCAGATTCACTTTTAGGTGGATCCAGATTTTCTAGAACTGGCGTTACTTCTTCTGCAACGTCATTCCCCTTCCATAGTGAAACACGGTCCCTGGGAAACTTGGGATTTTCCAGGCAGCTTGATTCCGACTTGGAGCGAACACGAAACCTTCTGGCTGACTGGGAGGTGAAGGGGAGACCCAGACTGAGGGGTGTGGACTGGGAGGCTCCATTGTCTCTCTTGATGAGGACATGCAGACCGTCCTCCTGATGGATCTGCTCACCATCATGATCACCCATGGGTTTATCAGGGACAGTTGGCCGGTGGATGTTGGTCCCTGGTTGGTTCAGGACGGTCAGTAGTAGTCACTGGGAGAGAAGGCAGCAGAGAGTCAGGACATACAGCCAGCCTCCACATGCAGCAACACTCACTGAAGACTGAAGCCCAGTGGAGCAGCTCTGCAGCTGGGTACTCTCAGGTGGAGATGAGGACACACACACACACACACACACACACACACACACACACACACACACACACACACACACACACACACACACACACACACACACACACACACACACACACACACACTCTGCCACTCTGGTCCCTCTGCTAGGTAGGCTCTGACTCTCTGGTACAATTAGATGAAATGTTTTAATCACAGCGATATCATTTGACTTGGTGTGAGTCAGTAACCTTTGCAAATCACTGGATATTAATAGATGATCTGTTAGTTATACACAAAGGTAAACATTTGGGATAAGAACTTACCATTTAACTCCCTCTCCTCCTCCTTTTCATTCGTCTTATTTTTTCAATAAAATAAAAATGGAAATAAAATATCAGCATTGGGTTCAACACAAGGTTATCATCTAATAACTCCACCACTGCCAGCTAGGTTCACACATGATTGTGTTCTGCATCAAACCAGTTATAACACTTACCCTCTCAAGACTTAGATTAGCCTTTTCTGTATAGAGATAAACAATACAGCAATAAGTCAGGACAGCAGTCACTATCATTCAGCATAACCATAATACATATTAGTTTACTGTTACCATGATACATGTTAGTTTAATGTTACCATGATACATGTTAATGTAATGTAACCATGATACATGTTAATGTAATGTAACACTTGCCTTTTATTTTCTTCCTGTAAATAATGGCTATGATTATTAAAATCACCAGAAGGACTCCTGATATTATTCCTGCCACTAGTGCTGTCTCTGGAACATGTTCTCCACATTCAGAATCAGATGAATTAGTTCCTGGTTTCATCAGTTTAAGTCCCACAGATTCACATCTGAAAGGACAACAGGTTTAGTTTCAGGGTGTGTAGTGTTATTATCTTGGGAACAGGATAGTAGACTGGGTGTTGGACTCCTGGTCCAAAAGGTACTGAGTTTGATTCACAATGTCCACAACCTGCCTCTTAGCCTCCAGCTAGATAGAAAGGAAGACACTAATGAATTGTGTATACTTGTCTGAATTCACTGCAGGCTGCTTTGGATAAAATTTAAATAGAATAACAACAACATTTTAACCATAGTACAGGCTTCATGCTAAAAGTACCATTAATATACTGCACTGATAAATAAACTAAAATATTCACTTACTCTGTGTGGAGCTGGCAAGATGATGATGTGCCATTTGAGAATGTTCCATCAGTACAGTGAAGGCACTGCGTGTCTTTATCTGCTGTTCCTGCAAGAATATAAAAATATGGATATTTACTTCTGCAATAAAAAATATAGCATCTAGCTGAAATTAATCAAAGTTGTTTGATGAAAGCTCCAAGAAGGAACAAGGAAATATAGAATTGTAATTAAAAGGAGTTCTAGGCTTAATTGATTGAGAAGATGAGTTTTGACACCAACCTGTTTGACCGATGTATTGACCAGGACTGCAAACCGTGTGTCTCTGAGCGGCCCTACATCCAACTCCGTTAGAGTCACTACAGAAGAATCCATCCAGGACCTCACACACAGCATCTGATCTCGATGTACACGACTTGTTCACCTTCAGACCGAGACCTGTCAATCACAACAGTTACAGACTGAGAGAATGAGAAGGTCGTCTTAGGAAATCTTAGATTAGAATACCTTGATAGGAAAAGAAGGGGAGTATTCAGTGCCTTCAAGGGGCATCTAGGCATCTGTTACCCTCATTAATCTAAACTGTGTCTCATTCAATTAATTCACATTCTTGTTTAAGGGGGAAAGGGTTTTAAATGACATGGGTACATATCACTGAGCCATCAGGCTATTGAACCCTGATATTTGTATTGCTATCAAGGGGTTTGTGAAATAATAAGATGAAAAGTGAAAATGTACCTGCATCACAACTTTTACATGAAAAGCATTGTTCACGCCCATTGTTGCCATCTTGGAAAGTACCTTCTGTGCAAGATGCACATGATGTACTTGTGAATTCTGTGCAATGTCTTTTAACATGCATTCCTGTTGGACAGAAAACAATTTACTGTGTTGACTTTTTCAATTTCATTCAATTTAATCCCAAAATAATCTATACAAGCTAGTAAACTAGCTCATTCAGACATTCTGTGGGCTGCATTTAACACAATAATAACCTGATTGAGACCAGATAATTGTCTCTTACCTGGTGGACAGGTGGGACAGCATTCATCTCCCACTCTGTATTCTGCCTGTCGACATGTTGCTGATGCCATATTATCTCCAATTACATTTAAATTGATTAAAACTGTATACATAATTAACATGAATTGAGCATTGGAAATGAACATGGCGGCCAATTTGTAGACATTTCAACAAATCAAACTAAGATTGAAAAGTAAGGTGTATGGTTTTTGACTTAACGTGCTTTCATTTAAAATACAGGGGCCCTACATTCCACCAGGCAGTTCCTCTAAATGGATCGAAGTTCTGCAATATCTGGGGAGAGACAAAACCACGAGCAGCTAATAAATACAGTATCTGGAGACAAGTAGGTGAAGTTTCAACCATTGTGTTACTATAAATGTACACATTTGCTTGCTTAACATCGTTTCAGGTCACCCAAATTAATTTACAGTTTGGAAATATTGAAACGTAGCTGTGAGGCCTCGTCAGAAGAAGGCCGCTCACATCAAAAGCCATGAGGCCTGCTGTAGCGACTCTGAGGAACGACCGAATGTTCTCCCTCTGCAGGACACTGGCCCTCCATCCTGACAGGACATAATAATCCAACGGCCAACAGGCTTTAAGAGCCGGGGGAGATAGCAGAAGTTAAAAAGAGAACCAGGCTGCTTTCCTGTTGCTGAGCCTCATGACGGCTCGTGGTTTTGGCAGAGGGCCCTGGGCCTGTCATGAGGGTCATTAGAGCTGGCGGATTTCAACACGCATGAAACACACATCATATCGCCCACAACTACGACTGCCTCGGTGGCGGTGCAGCTGACCCTCCCAGGATCAATACCATAATAATGTGAAGACATCGGACTGACTTGTGTGTAACAGAACTGAACTATGAAATCATAGTTTTCAGTAAGTGATGATGACCGTTGCTGCTTGTTGTGTGATTTGATTGGTTGATTCGTATCATATTGTATTGTGTAATATTTTTTTGTTTTGTTATTTGTTATTGTTTGTTGATTCAAAATGTATTAGCACCTGCTATAAACAATCCCCCCCCTAATGATTTGGTGACGATACTGGTTCTGGAATACTAAATAGTATGAAGTACGGGTATTGGAACGCAGGGTTAGCCATTTCCAAAAGGGAAATATGGAAAAGGGAATAGTTGTAGAATGAAGGGGGCATGTTGAGCTTAATGTTGGTTTGATTCGTGGGTCAAATGGTCTGGCAGCTATGGAATCTAGAAATATTTGAGACCTGAAATTTGAATGTTGAATGTTCGTTGCAAGGATAACTTTGACACATTTGTTGCTTTCCATTGTAGTTGAGATGTTGATGGAAAATAATAAAACGGCTAACGTATTACGACCCAACTACAAGAAGGCAATAAACATCACTAAACATCCAGCCAGGTTTAGGGGAAACAATTTCCTCGATTCAAATGAGTAGCATTCAGACGTGACCCAATTCCTCCTCCATTTTTATAGGTGAATGCACTCAACTAAATGCATAATTGCATTATAATAGTATTGATTGTGGACACTCACAAAAACACGTTTGAAATTATTCGAGTTGTGGGTGTGAGGTGATTTCTTGTTTGGGAAAAAAAAAGGCTTCCTGTTGTCCAATAGACACGCGACGCGTTCAACCACGGAACTAGTTTGTTTTGTTTTCAGTTTGCTTTCGCGATCAAAAATTAAAAAACAACAAAGTATCAACGTCTTCACCTTTGAAACCAGTGAAACAACTTTCAACCTCACCTCTGAATCTGATACTTCACCTCTCAAAATAAACGTCTAGAAAAAAACTTTCGTCGTTTTCAAAATGTAGGCCTGCCATAGACCAAGGTAAGGTCGATCGACGCCCACACTGAATACACATAAGTTAGAAATATAAAAGGCCTTCATTATTACTGACCTTATTATCAATGACGATTAGAAGACGGATTCAACGCGGGTGCTGATTTGCATATTAAAAACACAATGTTGTTGTCCGTAAACTTTCAGTTTTCCAGTAGGGTGCAGTGAATTCCTTCCGTTCAGTAGGCGTCTCAAGTGTTTACCACACGATTGCAAAAGTAGGCTAGGCGCGTTCACGCTCCTGTTGATAACGAGACGGCTCGCCAGTGATGACGCTTCCGCGTGTTCCCGACAGCGACCGTTCATGTGTAGGGTATCTAAAAGTTCTTCAGAGCAGTTTTTTTTATCCGATAAAAAAAAGTCAGAACTAAACAGAACTTAGCAGGATCCGTTTCAAGTTTGCATGCCTTTATTTCCTTGATAACTATGACTAAGACATTTTCTGGGGGAAACACTGAACCCTTATCCAGTATATAATAGGTTTCAACCATTTCAATAAATAGAAAAAAATAAATAAAATAGAAATTACATTTTCTGAGTCTAGCTGCGTAACAAACTAGAATAAAAACGTTGTCACACCCAAACTGAAACCAGGGGTGCAGTTACATATTTCGCCAGCAGATGTCACTGCCCGACTATTTATGGAATGGAGTGCGCTCTCTCTTCGCTCTCGCTGAACCTTCTTGGGAGAAAAGCCTTATGCGCCTTCGCATTCACGCTCTTTATCTTGATAAACAAAATGTATTTATAAAAGGAACCGTCGGAATATATTTATTTCAGCGGAACGAAAGCGAAAGAAAACACGTCGCCCTAATCCGTCCCAAAGAATAAACGTAATACCTGGGTCATCAAGTTTTGAAGGAACACCATCAGTTACATAAAATGGCTCTGAACACGACAGCTCAGATGACTGCACAACGCAGAGACATTGATTCAAACAACAGCGTCCATATTTATCACTATGGCATCGATAGAAAACGTTGCATTAAAGGGGTGATATCATGCCACCAGGTATGAAGGGCTAATTATGATTCCACGTTCACGCAACGCAAGGACCACGCAGAACCGTTGTTCACACTTCCTCCGTCCGTGAGAAACACTGTTTAGCACCGGAATTCTTGCACCTTCAATACAATTATAGCATTTAAAGTTTAGCAGGGAACCACAGCTTCATTCTCTACAAAATTCACACAGGTGATTCAATTCAAATTCATGGGTGAAAAATGTACGTGTCATCGTTAATAAAATAGTGTAAACATTTTTAAACGTATCATACAAAAAATTCACTCTCAAAGACAAGTGCTTCCTCTCACCCAAAATCTCCGTAAAAACATTCGTTACCCATCATACCCCAGGACGCCTCACAGAGCACACCTCACACTATTCATTAACCCCTCACTTGCCTTTGCTCTGAGAGCCACATATAGGAGAATAATGTGAGGATTGATCAAATAATGACTATAAACACACCACGCCTCTTCTCCTGTGAGAGCTGGCATCCGGAAGGAATCAGACTGGTGCATTTCCTCCCCTAGTTTCTGAGTTTGAGTCATCAGATTCACTTTCAGGTTGATCCAGATTTTCTGGAACTGGCATTGCTTCTTCCTCTGCACGGTCTCAGGGAAACTTGGGACTTCGGATTTTAAAGTGACTTGGTACCGATTTAGAGCGAACATAAGACCTGCTGGCTGACCGGGAGGTGGCTGGGGGCAGCTGGCTGAGGGGGGTGGTCTGGGAGACTCCATTGTCTCTCCTGATGAGGGCTGGTTTTAGTGAGTTTAAGTCATCAGATTCACATTCAGGTTGATCCAGATTTTCTGGAACTGGCGGAACTTCTTCTCCTGCAGCTTCATTACCATCCCAGAGTAAAACACAGTCGCTGGGATACTTGGGACTTTGGATTTTAAAGTAACTTGATACCGACTTGGAGCGAACACAAAACCCTCTGGCTGACTGAGAGGTGAAGGAGCGCATCAGACTGAGGAGGCTAGACTGGGAGGCTCCATTGTCTCTCTTGATGAGGACAGGCTGATCGTCATCCTGATCGATTGTGACTGACACAGGTCCATTACGTGTGCAGCTTGAGGGTGGGGCTGGATCCTGACTCTGGTCATCATCATGATCATCCGTAGTTGCAGCAGGGATAGTTATGGTATGCTCTTGTTGGTCCCTGGTTGGTTCAGGACAGTCAGTAGTAGGTACTGGAAGAGAAGGCAGCAGAGAGTCAGGACATACAGCCAGCCTCCACATGCAGCAACACTGACTGAAGACTGAAGCCCAGTGGAGCAGCTCTGTAACTGGGTACTCTGATGAGATGAGATCACAACCAGACACTCAACCAGACACACACACACAACCAGAGGAGCAAGCTACTGAATACACTTTTAATCGTTGTACTTTATCTCGTATTTTTCCACTCTGAATACGCCTCTACACAGAACATCTTGACAGACTGAATACGTGTAGGGAGACGGCTGCCATTATCGTGGTCAAACAAGGACAGAAGTCTTTCTACCCTTTGTCCCTGCTCTGTGTTGTCATGACGACTCAGTGAGCTACGTTATAAACGCCACTGAGCTGACGTTATGCTGGCCACATCGCCCCAGCTATGAGAGTAGTGTCTTATATACATGGATAGCTCCATTCTATAATCTAATATCTAGATGATGTTGTTCAGTAGGTCTGCCACTCTGGTCCCTCTGCTAGGTAGGCTCTGACTCTCTGGTACAATAGGATGAAATGTTTTGAATCACAGCGATATCATTTGACTTGGTGTGAGTCAGTAACCCTTGCAAATCACTGGATATGAATAAAAAATCTGTTACTCATTGACAAAGTGTAACATGTGGAATAAGAACTTACCAAGATTATAGTCTGTTTCGGCTATTCCCTTTTTCTATAAAATAAAATGTGAATAAAATACATTTACTTTAAAATACATACCACTGCCAGTTAGGGTTACACATATTATTGTGTTCTGTATCAAACCAGTGATAACACTTACCTTCGAAAGACTTCTATAAAGCAATGCTATAAAGAGATAAACAATACATCAAAATATCAGGACAGCAGTCAATATCATTCAGCATCAACATGATACATGTTATTTTAATATAACCATGGTACATGTTAGTTTAATGTAACACTTGCCTTTTATTTTCTTCCTGTAAATAATGGCTATGATTATTAAAGCCACCAGTATGACTCCTGATATTATTCCTGCCACTAGTCCTGTCTGTGGACCATGTTCTCCACATTCAGAATCAGTTGAATCAGTTCCTGGTTTCATCAGATTCAGTCCCACAGATTCACATCTGAAATGAGAAGGACCAGACAACAGGTTTAGTTTCAGGGTGTGTAGTGTATATCCTATCCTGGGGGGAGGATAGTAGATTGGGTGTTTTGACTCCTGGTCCAAAGGTACTGGGTTCAATCCCCAATGTCCACAACCTTCCAGAAGGCCTTCAGGAAGGTTCTTCAGCTACATGCCTGACCCCTATCTGCTCCTAATGACCTGTATCTACCTGTGACTGAATTCACTGTACACCGCTTCGGGGAAAATGACTAAATAGTAAATTATATAAATTGTCAAGCATTAAAGGAGCATTTCACCGGTGGAGACATGAATCTGTATTGAAGTGGGTCATATATGTAGTCGAATAGTAACATACATTTCTAATTTGGTGCCTTCTTGACCAAGAAAAGGCAGACAGTGACTTTTTGCCGCCTGTGGATTGAAGACGACACTCCCACAATGCCAATCAGCGTTCACTCCCTGAGGGACGTAACATAACAGCCAATCAGCGTTCACTCCCTGAGGGACGTAACATAACAGCCAATCAGCGTTCACTCCCTGAGGGACGTTACATAACAGCCAATCAGCGTTCTCTCCCTGAGAGAAGTAACATAACAGCCAATCAGCGTTCAATCAGCGAGTGAATCGCAGCAGGAGGGAAAAGTGATTGTTGCTGTTTTAAATAAAATTATAGAATATATATTGGTATCTATATAATATAATATATATTATCACAGACAAAATCTGTGTTCGCCTCCGGATGATATTAGGAATTAAAGACTGCGTCGGGTTCTCGGACGTCTCTGGAACTTCCACAACAAGTAAAGACTCGTAGTGGGGGTTATCTCGGCCAGAGTCCTGCACGGGTTCGGTGACCCACACAATTTGGATGAATTGGGTGAAAAATAATCTACTGTGTCGGACACGGGTGCGAGTCGGGTCAGACGCCTGAATAGCGCGGGTTGGGTGCGGGTTTTGCGATGCGATCGAGACTTCTCCGGTGCTGGAGATGTTCTTCAGGAGTCAACTGAAACCGTCCACAGTGGACGATGTGCTTTTTTTGAACAGCAATCTAAAGCACCACGCCAAACACCAGATCCCCGGCGTTCCATCTAATGGGTCTAATTTTCCTTCGGGTGCGGGTCGGGTGTCGGTATCAATTTATAGCGGGTCTGGTCGGGTGCGGAATGTAATTCGCCGGTACGGGCGGTTGCGGGTTTGCAAAATAAGAGCGTGTATTGATTCTCGGCCATGGTGGGGAAGGAATTGGGGGAAGAAACTTTGGCTTTGACTCTCTGAAGTCCAGATTGAACCGCGACTTCAGATTGATGTGGAAGGACCAGAGACGTCGGAGAACCCGACGCAGTCGTTTATTCATAATATCATCCGGAGGTGCACACAGCTTTTTGCCGTGATATTATATATTATATTTTATTACACGGCTCTTCTCAATGCCGTGGAACGCTCCGTTCACTTGCATGGGCCTTCCCAACTTCCGGCGGTGAATAATTTTCCGATAACTGACAAGCATATAATGACCGCTGTCAAGGTAAGTGGATTTTTTGCCTCTAATGACGTCTTCGGTATCACTCTGCAAGTAGTCCGGTAACTTATCAACCCCAGCGTATTCCGTTGCTAAGCGACGTCAACGTCTTTGGCGGACTATTTCTCTGCTGATCAACACTACGAATGGTAATGTAAAAAGACACACCGTGTGAAGTTATCTTTTCATTTTGGCAAATAGCCGTGTAATAAGCGGGATAATAAGCCCCTTCAGGGTGAAGCAAGACAACTCTGCATCGCGTCGGTGTCCTGTTCTGCCTGTTGGGGCTTATTTTCCTGATAATGACCGATGTTCTATACATTATCCCTTAAATAGATGTCTATATGTTATATTATATAATTTAGAAATAGAGCTCCAGGTCTCCCGCTGGAGCTCCCGGAGTGTTCTAGATTATCTCATAGAACACGGCCCAAAGCTGTGTGCGCGTCCGGATGGTGTTATGAATAAACGACTGCGTCTCTGGTACTACGTCATTGCTTCTTTAGCGCTTGTGTGATCTACCGGTCACACCGGTCACACGGTAACGTCAAAATCCATACCGTAGGGCAAATTCACACCGGTGTGCTCTCTATACCGTACTACTCTCTATCGATACCATACACCCCTAAGTCCCACCCACTGGCACTGATCTGTAATAGGTCTGTAGCATCAGTGGGCCCCACCTGCTAGAGGCGGGTTTGAAAATGAGGAACTAGTGCTTGTAGTTTTTTAGAGCCCCCCACCCCCCTTACACTTTCTGCTTTAAATGACGCAAAAATCGTCATTTTGAGCCATGTAAAGCAGGAAGTGTTAGAGGTAGATAAGATCTCCCGTCTCAGGGGAAAATGATGGAATGATGCAAGACCATTCAAAAACATGACTGGGTTTCTAACGATACAAAGCTTAATGCAAATAGGTGAAGTGTCCCTTTAATGATATTTTTGCTATATGTTATTATGCCATTTTTATGATTAATAGAGGAGTAAACTATAAACATAATGACTGCTGTATGTATTATAAGGACTATCAAATAAAAAACTGACCAATGAACATATAATATATGGCCCAGGCCTACCTCGCAATTAATGAAGTGTACATATAAAGAGTGAGCAGTCAATCGATCGAAAAAAAATCAGCCAAATCCCATGATAATGCTTTGATTAATCGTGATTAATTAGTTAACTCCACTTACATCGTGTGGGGTTGGCATGACGATGTGCCATTTGAGAAAGTACCATTAGCACATGAAAGGCACTCTGTGTCTTTATCTGCGGTTCCTGTAAGAATATACATGTTTTATTGAACAACACCATTTCTCAGATATGCTTTTTCAAAGCTATAATTAATGTTGACGTAGAGTATCTATAGAACACAGACCTGTTTGACCGATGTAATGACCAGGACTGCAAACCGTGTGTCTCTGAGCGGCCCTACATCCACCTCTGTAAGAGTCACTACAGAAGAATCCATCCAGGACCTCACACACAGCATCTGATCTTGATGAACACGACCTCTTCACCTTCAGACCGAGACCTGTCAATCACAACAGTTACAGAGGAACCTGAGACAACCTGAGAATACACAACTTCTGATATAAACATGAACAACACAACTTCTCTATCGACATGAACAACACAACTTCTGATACATACATGAACAACATGACTTCTGATATAAACATGAACAACACAACTTCTAATATATAAACATGAACTACACAACTTCTGATATAAACATGAACACAACTTATCTGATATAAACATGAACAGCACAACTTCTGATATAAGCATGAACAACATAACTTCTCTGATATAAACATGAACAACACAACGTTCTCATCAACATAACATATTGGGGTTGCATGTGGGGCATTTCCATTAAATAATATAAATGTACCTGCATCACACTTTGTACAGGTAGAGCATTGCTTCTTCACATTAAGGCCTTCTTGGAAAGTACCATCGGAGCAATTTGTGCACTTTGTCATGCTTCTCTCTTCACAATCCTTATAAACATGCATTCCTGTTGAAACGATAATGTTGAATTTCTCCAATCTGATTATATTTTTATATTCATATGTTTAACAACAGTTCAGACATTTTACTCTTACCAGCAGGACATGCAGGGCAACATTCAATTCCCACTCTGTATTCATCCTTGGGACACAATGGTGATGCAGTGGTAGCAACTCCACAAGTAACAGAAACTGAACATATTGTTAATATGAACGCTAAGAACATGGTGATCCCTTTTGTGTGAGCTTCAACCATCCAACGAATGAAATTTGACTGCAGTTCTGTGGCTGTGTGTCATTGCAAGACGTGTTTTAACATGGTTTCTTTCTAAATATATGGGCCACACCCTAAAAGTTGGCTGCCATGACATTGCCCAGCAGTTACAGGTTTCTTCCTGAACTTCAGAAATATCTGGGGAGAGATAGAAGAAAATACAGCAGTTAAATGTGGTAACTTGCTTCCGTAACACTTTCGTCAAAAACAACTGAATATGTAGTTTAGAAATATCATGGTTCCCCATTGATTTTTATTTTTTATTTTATCCATGTTCCTCCCTTTCCTGGAAGATGGCCGCACGGGCATTAAAGACCAATTAATCTGTGTACCTTCATTTCTATAACTTTTATATACAAACAAAAATCAAGTCAAAAGTCTTTCAAATTGAAGCCAGCAAAACAGAAAAGCAAATCAGCGCAGCAACTCGTGAAAGTACTGAAGACAAAAGCCCCGATATAGTTGGATTTGTAGTTGAACATGTATTATTTTGACGCGTTTAAAAACATACATTTATGAGTTATAACTTATAAACATATATATAACGTTTAAGCGCTAGACTATCTTCATTAGGATACATCCTGTTCTAGATATTATTTGGTTAATGGATGACAGAAGTTTAATGTAGGATTCCTTCAAGTGTAACTTCCACCATGACTGACTCGTCCCATCTTAGCGCTCAAACCATCATCCTCCAGGCGGCTGAAGAGCTCGGTATTTTTTGCTTTGGTTTTTGTTTCCCCGGATTTAAAAAGACTGGGACGAACCATCTTCTTACTTCCTCGTCTTAACCGAGTGAAAATGAAAGTAGGAATGTCCCAATCAACTATCACTATTTATAGGCTACATGTCATAGTTGTACCCACTTAACTTATAACATAATGTCGTGATGAATATATTGACGAGACTATCTGATTTGATTTAGATGACTTACTTTGATTGAGATCGTCGTAACTCTCGTCTCTGATCAACATAAACACTTACGTGTATGTAAGTGTGTCACACCTACCCTTAAATGATTGCCTACGCCCCGTCCCCACTGCACCGTCCGTCAAAGGACGTCGGAAGGCGTGGCTGACAGACGGGGGAGCTTTCCAGGGTCGTCAGAGCCCGAGTAGTGTCACAGTGCTTAAATTTGCATACGCGATCTGATTGGATGACGGATCCGTCGCTGCCGAAAAAGTTTAACATCTTTCAACTTTTTGACGGTGCCGACGGATCCAACGGAACGGACGGATCCACAATGCATTGCGCGTCCGTCCCCATTCAAAGTCAATGGGGATCAGTCAACGGATGCAGTGGGCACGAGCAGTTTCAAGTGGGTGTGTCCACCTAGTGAAAGGTGGATAAACCAGTTTACCAGCCTACCCAGTGGCCTGTACCAACACACACACACACACACACACACACACACACACACACACACACACACACACACACACACACACACACACACACACACACACACACACACACACACACACACACACACACACACACACACACACACACACACACATCATGTCTATTTATATCTGGCAACAGGGTTGACTTGATGACATGATCATTTTATGACCGCCTGGTGACAGTCTGTCCACAGGGGGGCACCAACACCTCGATGAGCGAGTTATGCGGTCATCTACCCAGAGATGGTTAACTTTCTGATTTAACCCTTTGAAAAAGTATGGTCCAAATAATCCTCTCCTATTCTACTGGACAATATATTTTAGTTTTGTCCTGGTTCAGGGTTAGGCTTATTTATTTTATCAGTTATTATGATTATTATTTTTAATTTCACCAATAATTACAGAAACGTGGTCATAACAAGCATCCATTCTGACGTGCCTGTGTATTCTCTTAAATGTGGTCTTTAATCCATTAGAGGATTTCTTAAAAAGTCCGATAATTCGTTGGGCTCGTCCTCGATGATCGTCGCGTCCCACCACACTGGGTGCAGCTTGGGACTTCCTGCACCAGGGGGCGCTCTGACCCCTCCGGATGCACCCGTGTGTATAGCGTCGACTTTGTTACTATAAGCTCTCTCACGGTCAAAATTATGTTTTTATTACCCCAATAATTGTATCTGGATTAGTGTACTGTGATGTATCGTTGTCGTATAAACAACACCATGGCCACAGCACGGTACATAGTATTCATATTTTAATTGTATTTAAGTGTTAAGGCCTAAACGGAGGATGAAGAGGCCTACATGATGTATGATAAAGTGAGTCGGCCTAATGTACGCACAACAATGAGTATCACAGTGGGTGAACAACAGACATTATCAGCATATCGTCACCATTTAAATCCACCTGGCTCTGAGGGACTGCCTGAACCCCCGAGGGGCCGGAAGCAGACCTCTCTCAACGGGGCCCTGACGGCGTGGACCCACGGGGCCCCCGGCCACTGTCACGGGGCGCTGCTCCTTCCAACAGGAGGCCCTGCACAGAGGAAGGCATCTGTTGGTCCCAGGGCCACCAGGGGCCACAATGGCATTAACCTAATGAGTTGTATGTAGTAATTAAAGGTGCCTCACTAAATGCTTTACACACCCACACCTCTCTCTCTCTCTCCAACCCTCTTTTCCTCTCAGTCCCTCTCTCCCTGTCTCTCTTTCTCCATCCCTCTCCAATTCTCTCTCTCTCTCTCTCTCTCCCTCCCTCTCTCCCTCGCCCTCTACTTAGAATTAATTATTAGGATCAATCAGTGATGCTGGTTGGCAGTGGAGCGGGGGAGGCGAGAGGACAGTGGTATTTAGCCTTGATTAATGAAGTGACCTTCCCCACAGCCCTGGCTGTGCTTGAGACAAATCTATCCTGTTCTCAAAGTGACCCCTAGGGGGAGGTGCAAGACTGGCCAGGTGCCGCCGAGTCGTTTCTTAACTTGACGCAGCCTGTTTCTATCACCTCCTTTGATACGTAAATCCTCATTTAAAAAGACAAACGAAGCAATCCTGTGATTTTGTTACCGCCGAAATGCACCATTCACATCCACCAGACACACGGAACAACAGGTTGAAGAGATGGTATTTTTAGCGAACGCTGGATGTCGGCCTAGTCACCAAATAGACTTTCATTGTTGTCCCGAAGCACATTGAAATGTCACAGAGCCGTCACGCATGCTTAAGTCAGCAGAATCTGCCCTTGTGATTAATTTGACTTGTCAAATTGTTTCCCAAAACATTGGCGCTGGGCAACCGCTCGTCTGGAGAATGAGATCCGCCCAACTTGTCCTTTAGAAGAGCATCAGTGGGTCAAACTGCAACGTTGGGATGATGTGTAAAAAAGCGAGTCTTTTTGGAAATACAAGCATCACTTCTAGTTAAAGGATTCTGTAGAACTCTATGATGATCCTTTGATGCTAAATGCAACAAAAAAAAGGAAAAGGGGTATCCTATCTATGTGAATCTATAAGAAACGCGAAGCCCTTTCAAAGTCAACGAACAGGTAATTGTTGAATGGCAGCAGTGCAGATAATATAGACATGCATTGAAATAAATACATAAGCTATCTGTCCTTTATCAGCTCCCATGGGCCAAGGTTGGCAGAAGGCTCCATCAGCACTTTTTAATTAGTTTTGCGTTAAAAAGCCCAGAAGTAATCTATCAATATGTGGGCTACGTACAAATACACCCAACACTGAAACGTGCAATTCCAGAAGTCCATTATATCCTTTCAACAGACCCAGCCAGCGGACAGCACAGATAATGCTATAATGTAAAGGTAGGCGGCTGCTGATCTGCAGATGTGATTGATTTAATGTGTGGAGCAGAGAGCGCCTGTACCAGTGCGGTGTTTCAATCTTTTTGTGCCGTATTTTCAATCAATTATTTTTTTCTGCACATTCGGATTCACTGTGGCCGGTAACAGTCAGGGTGTGCACCGGGTTAGTGCCAGACCTAAGGGTAGGCCAATGCAAGCCCAAAGGGTTTAAAAATGCAATCATTTTAATGTGCATTTGAAGGCCAACACTTGACTCAGTCCAGAACATATGTACAGTTTGTTGGCTGACGATCACATCTGATTTACTGGAGAGGTTAAGATGAACACAACGATTCCGGAACGACGACTTAGCCTCTTCATTGCTGTTAACTTTATTACAAATTTTAACTCATCATTTTAGCATACCATGACCGTATTATAGCCTTGATGACATAGCAGAGATGTCACCGCTGCAGTGTTTCCCAACCTTTTTTACGATGGAAAGATTGGAAGATTCATAATCTGGGGGATAATCCGTCTGACGACATTACAGCAGAACTCCTGGGGGGAGACAGCGTAGAGCCAGGGCGGAAACTTCTTCCTACCTGCTTCGCCAGGGAGATATTCTAACAAAAAGAGGAACTCATCAAACCTTCAGAAGCGGATTTTTGTATTGTGGCTAAAGTGGCCGGACTACATGGTGTTGATTGGAAACCTTTACAGATTCTTCTGCACCGTTTTCAAGGGCTGGCTGAGCTTTTGTTCACCAATACGCTCCAACAGATCCCTGTCTCCCCCAACATCATTAGCCGAAACAAATTAGAAGTCAAAGAAAGTGAAAAGCCAAAATCATCCAGGTTGGAGCACTGACCATCTGACTTTAAACATTATTCTATAGTTTGATTTATGAGAGGAGAAGATCCCTAATATCCATCTATATATGTCCCAGTGAAATAATAGTAGTTCCCCCATGGCTACGAATCATTAGTCTGTTCACATAGATGGGACCTCTACCTTTCAAAATATTCAAATAGAAAATGTAGCGTGAAATATCTACAGCTCATGAGCCAGCAATCTCCTGTGAGTCCGAATGAATTTCAGGCGACCCCAATTGAGAATCCAACCCCAAAGGTTGGGAAATACCGTGACTAACAGCAGCTCTGTCTGTTTCAATACACCAAATCCTCCTTACAATCATTTTCCCCATCAGCTCCACTCCCTGCACCTTAGCCCAGCAAGTCAATGTGCGATGCAGAAAAGGGATATCAGCCCACTCCATTAGCCCAGGGCTAATGGTGATGGTGGGGCCAGCACATAACAGACCAGAGCGTAGCATATCGCTATTTCCCTTGCTAACGGCGCGTGCTCTATCACTCGGTCAATTCCAGCCCAGGTGCTACGTTTTGGCGCGGCAATGCTAATGCTGCAGTTTTGGCGGGAATCCAATAACGCTGCGGCGGCCGGGTCATTACCGGACTGACCTCGAGGATCACCGTTTAGCATAAACCGGCGCGGGCTGTAGGAGGGGTTCAGGACATGACTTTTCATTTGCCAGCAGGGGGGGATATTGGGGAGATTATAATGCTATGCTGGATAGCTTAAGTGTATTCACTTGAAACAAGCTTAAGTGTACTCACTTGAAAACAATGCGCTTTGTCTAATGGTGTCGGGTCGGACAAAGGCGGGGACTCGGGTTTTAAAGCCATCGTGCTAACGAGGTGAACGTATTGATGTGCACACACAGGAGCCACAGGAAACACACGTTGGACAGATATCTTTCAGCTTCGAGGAATATTATTTCGCTGTATAAAGTTTGCTGTTCGGTCCTCCAGAAATGTTCTGGTGTTTCCATGTTAGGAGCTAGGAGCTCAAGGGGGACTATCCCGACCTAGCCTGGTCCTACCAGACTCTCGCACTTCATTTCATTTGCACAGAGAGTCTGGACTAGAGGTGGTTCGGTCGCGAACTGATTCGTTCGAACGAACGAATCGTTAGAACGAACGATCCGAACTGGTTCTTCTCTCTCGGTCGTCTCGTTCGCGTCGGTCGTCTCGTTCGCGTCGTCCGTGACTCAGAATTGACTCCTCCCAGACCCACGACTCGCAGACAGTTCGTTCAGGAAGACGAGGGACCGAGGCGACTCACGGCACACACTGTTGCTTGCACTGCACCAGGAGCAGGTTATAGTTATAACTAGGCTTTACTTAGTTAGCTTCAACGATACATGAAGTAAACATACTTGGAACGTCCATGTAGGCCTACGCAGCAGCACTATGCGCAGGTGATGCCGCATGATATGCCGCAAGGCATATCATTATTAACTAACGCATTATCTCTGAGGTGAAGTAAAGCCTCAGGTGGTCCATTACATTTTCTTGTCAAGTAGCCTGGTGTTTACATTTTAGGGTTAGGGTTTCACATTGATCCTTTATCTCGGGTATTTTTTTAATATATAAAATTAACGATATTGACTCAACTTTCAGGATAAAGTGATTCGATTCGCCATTCGATTCACCGGAAACTCGACCGAACCAGTTCAGTCGAGTTTCCGGTAGCACTGAGTCTGACTGACTCAGCTGAGAACCATGCAATGGGTGCATTGCATGATGCGATTCACCGCTACCGGAAACGGAAACTGGACTGAACCGGAAACTGGGCTGAACGAACGAACGAACGATTCGCGAACGACTCATCTTGGCGAACTGACTGACGCGAACTGGTTCACGTAAACGAATCATTGAATCCACCTCTAGTCTGGACCTACTCAATTGACAAACGTTAACTCACTTGAGGGCGGGTTTCTGTTGAAGTTTAAAACTATTTGATCTGCCCAGTGCCACTCTGGATCTGCCATAACCAATCGCTAACGTTTGGCCGGGAATCACGTTGCGCGCAGGCTGTAAACAAACCAAACACCGTGCGTGAAGATGTCCGTCAACGAGCGCTGACTTTAACGTCATTGATCTCAGCCACTCCCTCTGTTGGACGCAGAAAATTTAGAGGGAGAAAACCCAGTAACATACCGCAGACCCTGACCGAGTAATGAAGGGAAATCAAAATTGAGCGGAAGTACTTAGGCGGGCGGATCCAGGCTAATCCCGACCTCATCTGAGTACAAACCTTTCACTTCCAAGATACGACACCGAGCCCGGCAGCGACGTACCGAACAGCTTCTGCTGCTCTTTATTCCCTGAATCGAATGACACATTAATGGAATTCCTTTCTGTAAAAACAAAACAATAATCACGCCTCACATTTGCATTCAGACATTTAGCCGACACTTTTATGCACTGCGACTCTCGATTGGGGCTGACGATCAAAGCATGCAATCCAAATCGGAGCAGCTAGAAAAACTAAACAACCCAACATAGTTAGAAAAAAAAGAACGACAGAGTGGCACTGATGCATTGTGTATTGATGTGCGCAACGTGCCGTTCAATATTCAAGCGGCCCTTCAGAGGCACGGAGGAGGTTCGACCCGGGGTCCCTGATTCACAAGAACGGCGCCGTTCCACTTGGCCACTGAGGCTCAGTCAGACTGAGGGGGGGGGGGGCATATCATTCCAATTACAAATAATATTGATAGCATCGTTGCTGTGTCCTCCAAGTCCCCCCACTATCGCAAATTAAATCCTGTTGGATCAATGCACATCCGACCCACATTTAGTCTTCTCCTCATATCCGTTGGTCCGAGGAGGACACTACCACCGCCCTCCCGCCTCTAACAAGCAGAATCGCCATGGAAACAATGGTTCTTACGCTGACTACAGTGTAAGACATGTTAAAACGATCGGAGGACCATCTGTGGGTGTGTGTGTGTGTGTGTGTGTGAGGAGGGTAGGGAGAATGGGCTCTTGGGAACATGTTCTCGTGAGTTTGTTAGTCCTCATCTCGTCAGTTATGTCCTCGTAAGTGTGCAGCCTCATAACATAGCACGCTTATAAGGTAGCATGCTCATTAGCTAATGTCCTCGTAAGACGGTATCATCATAACGTATAATGGACCTGCTCATTACTGGTGTCCTCGTAAGATGGCTTCCTCAAAACATAGCACCCTTATAAGGTAGCATGCTCATTACTGGTGTCCTCGTAAGATGGCTTCCTCAAATCATAGCACCCTTATAAGGTAGCATGCTCATTACTGGTGTCCTCGTAAGATGGCTTCCTCAAAACATAGCGCCCTTATAAGCTAGCATGCTCATAAGTTATTGGTTGCGTCCTCACAAGGCATGTTCCTCATAAGCTGGCTTGCTAATAAGGTATAACCCAGGTGACTTGAAGGAATTGTTGTCCTTGTTGTCCTCTCTCCTTTGCAAAGCCGGGACAGTTTTGCTGGAAAAGATAAAGGGAGTGACATCAAAGCATAACATTTGACGTGCATTATATCCCCTCAAGTGCCTCCAAACGTCTGGTCATATCTCTCTCAACCCAGGGAGCTTGCCCCAGTGCCCCCCATGCCCGAGCTTGAACTATTGCAGTTCACCTAACGGCCAAAGGGGCCAGTATTGAGAAGAAGCTTACCGTTACATCCTAACACCCTAACTGTTAACACATCTACTCTCCAGCAAGCCACTCGTCTTCCCCGCGCTCAGCAGGGGGGCATTGTTCCCGCCGAGTCCCCAGAGTCAGCTGACCTGTGCTTCTTTATGCTCATTGGTCCCCGGACCAATGAATCTCTCTCTGTGTCCCCTTTCCTCCCGTCGCCGCCCGGCCCGCTGTCCTAGCTCTAAGCTGTGTGAGTGTTGCTAGTCCCCAGGGTCCGAAACACAGAACAGTTTTACTCCTTGCCCTTCCCTGTCTCAGAAGTTGGTGAGTGTATCTGCTGGGAATCTGACTGCGTTCACACTGAAAGAGAAAGAAAATCTTTGGCTCAGGGTGAATAAATACAAAGGCAATGCAAAAAAAACGCCGGCCAAGCCGACAGAGGGAATGGCTCGAATGGCAAATGACGCGAATTCACGTCATTCGCGTGTTCGCTTGAGTGGAAATAGTTTAGCGGCGGCGGGAATTTTTGGTGAATTGGTTCACGCGAGCAGCCTCGCCGGAGTAACGTGAGGAGAACATTTGCTTTGCTTCGTCTCTTTTGCTGTGGTTTCCCTTGATTAGGAACCAGGGTGGCCTGCGAGCTGTGTTGATTAGCGGCCCTGTCTGACATCACCACAGTTTGAATTAAAACCAGGAAGACAATAGATAGGACGATATTATCTTTGAACTCATCCTCTTTTTGTACTATTGTAGCTAATGATTACTTTTATCAGTATTGAATATAAAGGACAACACCGGTAGTGATCAAAGCTCAAATCTTACCCGCCTCTCCTGGCTTCTCTTAAACAACCGTTACTCTTCAGCTGAATCTGTACAAGGAAGTTGTTTTGACAAATGGTATTGGCAACAGATGTTGGAGTGAGACCAGGAGAGATGATTACGATGGTTTGATCACCGAGACCAGTATCGTACTTTAAGTGTTGCCTTTTTACCTTCCTGATTTCATTTCCATGTCTCGTTGGAGATGACAGACAGCGGTATGCAAATCGTTTTTCCTCCAAATCAATTTTCCTTAATAGCTCCACAGAACAGCTTGGTTAAGATCTGCAGACAAATGGCCCAACCCAGGCAGAGCTCCCCCTAGCCCAGCTCCTAGCCTAGCGTAGCTCCTCCCTTAGCCAGACGCTAATCTTCTCCCTATCTTCACCACCAGCTTTTGTTCGTGGCTCGGCCCCAGACGTCTGGGAGGAAGTGGATTGGACTTGTTACTTTATTGAGCGTCCTACAGTCATTCAGCAAAAAGACCATTTCTCTCCAAGACAGTGTGTGTCTGTGTGCGCATGTACGTGTGTGTTGTCATAGCCCTACC
>NC_136941.1:1780442-1817942 GCF_949987615.1 Pollachius pollachius
GCGTCTGTGGGGCGTCTTTGGGGGCGTCTGTAGGGGCATCTGTTGGGACGTCTGTTGGGATGTCTGTAGGGCGTCTGTGGCTCGTCCGTTTGGCGCCTGTGGTTCGTCTGTGGGGCGTCTGTGGGGGCGTCTGTGGGGCGTCTTTGAGGGCGTCTGTGGGGCGTCTTTGAGGGCGTCTGTGGGGCGTCTATGGGGGCGTCTGTGGGGCGTCTGTGGCTCGTCGTTGGGGTGTCTCTGGGGCGTCTTTGGGGGCGTCTGTGGGGCGTCTTTGGGGGCGTCTGTGGCTCGTCGTTGGGGCGTCTCTGGGCGTCTGTGGGGCGTCTCTGGGGCGTCTTTGGGGGCGTCTCTGGGGAGTCTCTGGGGTGTCTGTTGGGTGTCTGTGGGGTGTCTGTGGGGCATCTGTGGGGCTGAGGAATGGCTTGTCTGTGGGAGGCTTGCAGTTGTGTCTTCTGGTGTTCTCTCTCCGACCTAGACTAGGTACCCCCAGTCCATTCTGCCGGCGATTTGAGTTCGCCCTGCAGAAGGGTCTGGAGAAGAGCAATACATTTCTTTCTGCTTCTGATACGATTTTGCGGGAGACAATCACCAAGCTGGCTTTTCCCCCTGGCGCGCTATTGGCTGGTTCAACACAATGACGACAGGGAAGTGGCGGCAAGCAGCCAATTGCGTACAGAGTCGGTTGAACTAGGCCCGTTGATCACGCCTCTTGTGCTGGAGAAAATGACAGCAGCCTCCCCAGACCAACGGTCAACCTACGATTGAGCTTGGTCTGGCAATAGCCAGGCTATCTCCGACCCAAAGGTCACGAGCAGAGAGGAGACTGAACAGACAAACTCAGCCTCTTCCTGATCTTCAACGAGGTCTGACGTGAGACGGATCAGAGGTTGGAGGGGTGGTTGGATGGAGGGATGGATGGAAGGACAGATGGTGGAAGGAGGGTTGGATGGAAGCAGGGATGGATGGGTGAATGGAAGGACGGATGGAGGGATGAATCAAAGGGAGGATGGACGGATGTTGGAAAGAGGGAGGGATGAAGAGATGAATGGATGAATCGAAGGATGTAGAGATGAATGCATGGATGGTGAACGGGGGAAAATCCATCCATCATCAAAACAACACTGCGGTGACAGCGAACACAATACAAGCACTAGGATAAAGATAAATAATACGTAGGTTGTCAGGAACTTTAACAATAATAATAATATATTTTCGTAAAGCGTGTATTCCTGCGCCGCTCCCGACAGTCGGAGGACCTTGGAGAGAGAGTGTACTTTGATATACGCTCGGATAAAGTTGGCTGTGCTTTGATATCCTGTCCGAGAAACCTGCAGACACCCAGACAAAGCCCTGCTTCAAGCAGCCGTCTACCTTCTGAACGCAGACGGGTCTCAGAGGAACAGGATATGAGGCACGGCCGAGGGCAGCCACATGATCGGATCCCTCCGGATAACACTGGTCCTACTGGGAGAACTGGTACTGGGAGATCCTGGTACTGGGAGGAACTGGTACTGGGAGGAACTGGTACTGGGAGTACTTGTTACTGGGAGTACTGGTACTGGGTGGACCTGCTGGTTCCACCTGAACCGCAGTCAGGAGGAACCAGCAGGTACTGGGAGGCCCTGGTACTGGGAGTATTGGCACTGGCAGTACGGGCACTAGGAGGACCTGGTACTGGGAGAACCTGGTACTGGGAGAACTTGGTACTGGGAGCACCTGGTACTGGGAGAACCTGGTACTGGGAGTATCTGATAGTGGGATTACTGGTACTTTGGAGTACCTGGTACTGGGATTACTGGCACTGGGAGTACTGGTAGTGGGAGTAGCTGATACTGGGAGTACCTGATACTGGGATTACTGGTACTGGGAGTACCTGGTACTGGGAGGACCTGTTACTGGGAGGACCTGGTACTGGGACGACCTGCTGGTTCCCACTCACTGCTGTCGAGGTGCAAGTTGTTTACTAATTTGTCGTTAAGAATACGCTTTTATCCACCACGTTTCAGATGAAGGTCATTAATTAGCAGGTAGGGGTACAGGCGCGCCCTGCTCAAGGGGGCCGGCAGGTAGAGCGGGGACATTGGGGATCCCCCAGAATCTTCAGCCTGGGAAAGGAACCCCCTAAACCTCTCGAGAATCTTTCCAACAAAAGCTATTCAACGTTAATATCATATATACATAAAACTCGGCTAAGCAGTAGGTGTGGATCTGGGTGCCTGAGACCCACAAATACCAGTATTCTCTGCCTCTTCCCCGGCTTGGCTCGTCAGAAGGGCGGAGAACAGTGACAGGCAGACTCCAAAGGCAGAAACACTTCACAGATGAAAGAAACCCCTCCACGGCCAAGCACCTCCACCAAAGCACCTGGAATCTAGGAAAAAGCTTCCTGACAGACCGCTGAGCCCCTCGTCAGCAGAGGCCCAACATCTGCAAGACGAGACCTGCAGAAAGCCCTCTCACGGGAGACATGAAGATTACACACAACTCAGCGGACTGGGGACCCCCAACCTGTCAGGGCGTTGCAGTGGGAAGATGTCAAGACGCCCACTGTTAACACAGCGACCTTCACCAGAGAGGACATCGCCATGGACACTCTGCCAGCCAAGCTTGGTGTCAGGAGGCGGGCAAGCACAGTCGACGCAGGATACCAAAAAAGAAGATGAAAAATAATAATAAAATAAGCAAACCTAATTTTCCATGGTTTTGCTTTGATGATATTTAATAGGACCTGAGAAAATGTGCCAACAAAGTAAAACGCCGGCATCCACGTTGGCCTGTTGTAACTAATGGCGACGACTACTAACTAATGACACGGTGCCATGTGAACCAAAGATGAAGAACGTTGAGCATGCAGGATGGGAACACACACCCGGTCCAAACCAGTATCCAGAAGAGCACACAGAACCACACTTGAGGAAGTTGGCCTTCGCCGAAGCTGGCTGCGACATAATTATAGACGCAATCACAATATTTTAGCATATTCTAATTATTTTGCCGCTGCAGTGATGTGATAGCAATGAGACTGGCGCTATGACAACAGGCTTTCAGAGTTGAACCTCTGGGAGAATATAGGGGCGTTGAAAGGGAATGGAGAAAGTTTAAGTTGGGTGTTTTCCTCGGAGCTCTGGAAAGATGCCGCGTTTGAATACGAGCAGGCGGTTAAAGATGCAGAGGCTGTCTCCGTCTGTGGGGGCCGGGGATCAAACCAGCACAACTCAGGGTTTTATTAAAGGTGAGTCTGTCACCCCCTCTCCTCTCGTTTTAATGAAGCCTTCCAGGAGGAATGTGAGGACTTTAAACTCCTCGTTTCACTCAACAGGGTGGAGCGACTCCACCTCGTTATGCTGGCAGTATGGAGGGCTTCAGAAAGAAGTTTGGAGGGTAAACAAAACAAGGCAAGAGAGATAGAGAGAGAGAGAGAGAGAGAGCTAAGAAGAGAGAGAGAGAAATAAGGAGACAGAGAGAGAAATAAGGAGAGAGAGAGAGAAGGAGAGCGAGATAAGGGGGGAGAGAGAGAGAGAGAGAGAGAGATAAGAAGAGACGGAGAGATGAGGAGAGAGAGAGATAAGGAGAGAGATAAGGAGAGAGAGAGAGAGCGAGAGAGAGAGAGAGAAAAAGAGAGAGGTAAGGAGAGAGAGAGAGAGATAAGGAGAGAGAGGGTGAGGCAGAGAGAGAGAGATAAGGAGAGAGTGAGGCAGAGAGAGAGAGAGAGATAAGGAGAGAGAGAGAGAGAGAGAGAGAAAGAGATAAGGAGAGAGAGCGAGAGAGAGAGAGAAAGAGAGACAGAGATCAGGAGAGAGAGATAAGGAGAGAGAGATAAGGAGAGAGAGGGTGAGGCAGAGAGAGAGAGATAAGGAGAGAGAGTGAGGCAGAGAGAGAGATAAGGAGAGAGAGTGAGGCAGAGAGAGATAAGGAGAGAGAGAGATGGAGACAGAGAGAGACGGAGAGAGTGAGAGAGAAAGAGTGAGTGAGAGAGAGTGACAGAGAGAGAGAGGGAGAAAAACAGGAGAATAAAGAGCTGAAATGTCAAAGAAACAAAATCAAGGGGTGAGTAGTGCAATTAGCCCCTCAGTATGGCTGTGTTATTTTGACAGTTAGAGGTCAGCCTTTATGGCTTTTACCAGCGCTTATTAACATCAAGGGTTTTCATAATGTTTTTGGTATTTGTCTTGTGAAATGTCCTACTCCTGAAATAACGGACGCTGCAGCCGTCACCGTACTGGTCAGCCCCGTTCCTAAGTCAGTCAGCCTGTGTGTGTGTCTCAGAATCTCAGCCAGTAACCATGGGAACCAGGTTAAAGGTCATAGTGAATAAGCAGGGATGGAAGGGGAGAGAGAGAGAGAGAGAGAGAGAGAGAGAGAGAGCAAAGTAAGTAAGTAAAATGTGATTATTAAGCGTTTTCCGAAAATAAGAGACACAAGATGCTGTGCAATGAGAACATTAAGGCCAATTGAAAAAGAAAAGAAAGTTACGTTATAAACAGAAAACAAACAAAAAGTCAATACAGGGACCTCGAAGCTGCGTAAAAGACTAACACACAGAATAAAACAAAATGCTTACGAAACAAGTGCGTTCTTAACAGCTTCTCAAAGCAAATAACTGACTCTGCATCTTAAAAACTAAGGGAAGACCAGAGTTCAAAAGAGTGGGAACAGAACTGAAAGAGCTCATTCCCCCTTAGTCTTCTGGATGTGTGGACCCGAGAAGGCCCTGGTTAATAGACCGGGGGGGGGGGGGGGGGGTCTCGGCAGTCTGACTAAGTCCAGGGGACCCCACCCTTCAGATGAATAAAGAGGCCAGCCCCTGGAGGGCTTTAAACGTCATTAAGATCCTTTGATAGTCTATTCTGTACTCAATAGGTCCCCCTTGTAGAGAGACACTGTGACCTACGTCGTATCTAACAGTCTCCGCAGCCGGCACACAGGGGAGTGACGCAGCGGCAATGATGGCCTATGAAATGAAATGAAATTAACTTTGCATTTACATAGCGCTTTTCAAGTCCCCCAAAGCGCATCACAGTGAATGGGGGACCTCACTATCCGCCACCAATGTGCAGCACCCACATGGGTGACGCACGGCAGCGAATCGGCGCCAGAATGCTCACCACACACACACCAGCTTGAGGTGGAGAGTGAGGGAATTAATGAATCAGCCAATTATACATAATGCACATACAGGGATGCTGTAGCGATGTGTCTTAATGGGGTGCAATCAGATCGTGGAGGAATCGAAGATCAGGTGAGTGGGAGAACGGACCTGCAGAGACGAGGATAAAGCGCCGGACAAGAGGGGAGAATAAAAGAGAATAAAAGAGAGAGCAGGGTCCAGCCAGGCGGCGGTTAGGACACTTCAATAACAACACTATTAATCAGCCTCACTCGAGATACGTTTCACAAAGGGACGCCTTCCATAGTAACGACATCGTCACACACACACCCTCGCTCGGAGGAGGGGATGAGAGAGGACATGGGGAGAGGGAGAGAGCGAGAGAGAGAGAGAGAGAAAGAGAGAGAGAGAATAAAGAGTGTGATAAAGAAAGAGAGACAGCTCCCTCCATGCACAGTAACGCCTGTATCCGGCTGCACAATGTCCATGTGTCAAATTAGACGACTATTGCATCATTAAAACTTGGCGCGTCTTCACCTGCACACCGTGCGTTTGACCGCTATGCATTCCATCTTCACGCCCTAGTGTCACCCTCTCTCCCGATCGGGATGGTGGGACTAAACATGTTCTTCATCAATATAAGTCCACACGTAGGAGTTTGTCAGACATCGGAAAAAAATCGGCCGTCAATTCCGAAGTTTATAGCCCTCGCTGGCAGGTTGTCCTGCGACGGCCGAAGTTGTGTTGAAAACGGGCCAGTTTGTGCAGTGAGCCCAGCATTGCCGGGTTGTCACTCACAGAACACGGAGGCAGACATAAGTCAGTCGTTCTCCATGGAAACCAGCGACACCTGGCGGTGATAAAAACCGAGCGGCCTCAACCAATCACATCTTCCATCTTCTTTCACAAAACGTCGCTTCGCACGGGGATTCGTGGAAGCGACGTTTTATGCATTAAAGGATTTTCAAGGTAACATAATGCATTGATAATTACAAGACAATAGAGAAAGTAAACAAGGTAAAATAACAACGGGGCCTCGGCAGACACGCAAAGTCGGCCACGCCCGTGCCTGGTGAAATGTGGCCACAAACGTACAGACGTCGAGTTGTACCGCCGCGTTGAAGGCAGCGTTAGAGACTCACTGTGGAGAGGAGGAGAGGAGGGCAGGAGGGGAGGAGGGGAGGAGGGGAGGAGGAGAGAAGGGGAGGAAGGGAGGAGGAGAGGAAGGGAGGAGGAGAGAAAGGGAGGAGGAGAGGAGGGGAGGAGGGGAGGAGGAGAGGAGGGGAGGAGGGTAGGAGGGCAGGAGGGGAGGAGGAGAGGAGGGCAGGAGGGGAGGAGGAGAGGAGGGGAGGAGGGGAGGAGGAGAGGAAGGGAGGAGGAGAGGAGGAGAGGAGGGGAGGAGGGGAGGAGGGGAGGAGGAGAGGAAGGGAGGAGGAGAGGAGGGTCCTCATGCGCTAGTACCCCTAGGATGAGGAGCAGCGAGGAGGAGACCCACGGGCAGACAGATGTGTAATTGAGACTCCCTGTTCTATGTACAGATCGCCCGTGGCCACGAATTCACTAATGATGATCATTCATGCAAAATGAAAGACACACATATTTGCATGGGCACACACACACACATATGTGAAAGGGCACACACACACAGATGTGCATGGGCACACACACACGGATGTGCACGGGCACACACACACATATGTGCATGGGCACACACCCACACGTGTGCACGGGCACACAAACACACACACACCCTTACAATTTTCACATGTGCATAATTTACACATAAATGACATCGGTTCAGCATAATTTATACACACAAACACACACAAACACACACACACACAAACACACACACACCTGGAGATCCTCGACCCTCACCACCATTTTATTTTAAACCGGTCTTTGTACCCTTCGATGAATCACAGACGAGGACATAATACGTTACAACATCCGAGTGAGTCGCCTCTCCTCCGTACACCAGACATGGCAGCCCTGAGCCGCTGCCAGCGTAGCATTAGCATAGCATTAGCGTAGCGGCAGCTAGCCACAGGTCCCCATGCCCCAGTCAGTGAGTGGAGGGTGAAGGCGTCTGAGGTAGCCGGCAGTTAATCTGCCCCCTGCTGCGTTGATCACCCCCCCCCCCCCCCCCCCCCTCCGTTAATCAGCGTCTCGCTCATCGTTACCGTCTGGAGACAAGGGGAACGGGAAGGGCAGCGGCGCGATTACAGGAGCAGAATGAAGACAGCGTGACGCTGGCTCGCTTGACGCTAGCATGCGGCGCCCGCTCTACCCAATGATTGATTAAGCGAAGAGGACTTCAGCTGGCGTGACTCTGGGTCGATATGACTCTGTGGAAACCATGACGCTAGCTAGCGTGACGCTAGCTAGCGTGACGCCTGCATTCCACTCAGTGATGACCAGAAGGGTTTCCCGCAGAAAATGTGTTAGTTAAGGTGGTGGGGTTTGCCGTCAGACCGAATCGAGCTAGAATGACAATGGCTGGCGGTTGTCTATCTAGCGGGACAAGCTAGCACGGAAACCGCTACCTGATCCTGGCTCTAGGTAGCTGTCTCTGTGTTTCTAGCTAGCAAGGAGGAAGCTTGACAACAAACATCATTACATCTAACTAAGATTATACTTAGTGAGCCTTTAGCATCATGCTAGTGCGCACGGCGTGTCCTTTGACGCAGATGTTTTAGGATTTGAGCGTGGAACTAATCCAGGAACATCGAGCCGTTGTCACGTTGGCGTTCTTTCAGTTGGTTACCTAACTTCTCTCTCACCATCGGGTCTGACTTGTAGTGCTGTGCAGAAGCGCACACACACACACACACACACACACACACACACACACACACACACACACACACATCACAAGACACACATCACAAGACACGGCAGCGAGCGTAGCAAAACTCCAACACCTCATTAAGGTGACCTGTGACCCCAATAAGAAAAAACGGCGGGTTGCTATGGTAACCCGGCAAGTTGCTATGGGAACTTTGCACGCCGCTAATGGGACTCCGCGCCCAATGGGAATGTGGGAGAAAACACAACATGATTAAGATAAAGGCGATATATATGCAGCAGTTGAAACAGGCACAGCTTTCATTGGAAAGAGGACACGTGTTGACAGGCAGACTACAGACTACCCTACAGGTAGACGACCTACCCTACAGGTAGACGACCTACCCTACAGGTAGACGACCTACCCTACAGGTAGACGACCTACCCTACAGGTAGTCTGCCTACCCTACAGGTAGAACACCTACCCTACAGGCAGAACACCTACCCTACAGGCAGACTACAGACTACCCTACAGGTAGACGACCTACCCTACAGGTAGAACACCTACCCTACAGGTAGAACACCTACCCTACAGGTAGACTACAGACTACCCTACAGGTAGACGACCTACCCTACAGGTAGAACACCTACCCTACAGGTAGACTACAGAGTACCCTACAGGTAGAACACCTACCCTACAGGTAGACTACAGACTACCCTACAGGTAGTCTACCTACCCTACAGGTAGAGGTAGTCTACAAGTAGACGACCTACCCTACAGGTAGACGACCTACCCTGCAGGTAGTCTACCTACCCTACAGGTAGACGTAGGCTACAGGTAGACTACCTACCCTACAGGTAATCTACCTACCCTACAGATAGACGTAGGCTACAGGTAGACGACCTACCCTACAGGTAGTCAACCTACCCTACAGGTAGACGTAGGCTACAGGTAGACCACCTACCCTACAGGTAGACGTAGGCTACAGGTAGTCTACCTACCCTACAGGTAGACGTAGGCTACAGGTAGACCACCTACCCTACAGGTAGACTTCCTGTAGGCACCCTAGAGCAAGATACCCTCACCTGCTCCTTGAGGCCCCCATCTTCTGACAAGGTTCGAAACTTATTGGCCATTTTAAAATCGACCCACAAGTGACATCACAAGCTGTAGGTTCCACCCAGGTGTAGGATGGCCAGATCTCAGAACACCCGGCAGACAGGATGTTGAAAAGGCCTGCATGAACAAACCCCTTTCACCCCTAGTGGGGGACAGGGACCCTTAAATGACATCCATTCCTCCACTGGGTACCCCCAGCCCATTCTGCCGGCGATTTAAGTTCGCCCTGCAGAAGGGTCTGGAGAAGAGCAATACAATTCTTTCTGCTTCTGATACGCTTTTGCTGGTTTAACACAATGACGACAGGGAAGCAACGGCAGGCAGCCAATTGCGTACAGAGTCATTTGATCTAGGCCCATTGATCACGCCAATTGTGCTGAAGAAAATGACAGCAGCCTCCCCAGAACAACGTGCAAACTACGATTGAGCTTTGTCTGGCAACAGTCAGGCTTGTCCATCCCCGTTTCCTACCCTCCTACAGACAGGGTACTTCAATTATTCCAGACTGGAAACTCAGGGAGAAATAATAGTGTTACAAGAAAATAGTGATTTTATTTATCGACAATAACAACAATCCTTTGTCCTCAACCTAACATCCACCAACAGTAGGGGTGTAAATCTCTGGCTTCATCACGATTCGATATTAAAACGATTCATTGGACGTCGATACGATATTTGCTGATATTCGCTGTTGCTGCTTGTGCTAAACTGGTGAACGGATACGTGAGTGCCCAATCGATGTTTGGGCGTTGCATCGACGCAGTTGGACCGTTTGCCAATCAATCGATGCATCGATCTACATCGATGGATCGTTACGCCCCTACCCCCTGGGCCCGAGGGCAGCCAGTGGGGGGGGGGGGGGGGGGGGGGGGGGGTCTCGAACCGGGGACCACTGACCGTCGACGCAGGCGGGGCGGGCGCGCGTTGTCCCCGCGATCTGGCCCCGGCGGCAGGCGCAACGCGCTGTCTGCCGCGCCACGGTCCGCAGGGGAACGCTGCTGTCCCTGTTGAGCAGGACGACCTCACAGGTGCCCACCGCCAGCTGACCTGAGGGGGGAGGAGGGGGGGAGAGGGGGGGGGGGAGAGGGGGAGGGAGACAAAGGGCACGGCTCTCATCATTAACGAGACCTGACACGAGGAGGTGCAGCACTGCGTTATGAACTATGTGGTGTTGGTTGTTTGTCTGTGGTGCGCACGGATGTGTGCACGTACACACACGCACACACACACACACGCATGTAGACACACGCATGTACATGCAAACAAACACACACATATATATATATAGACACATTAATATAGGCGCATATACAGATAAGACGCACATGCATGTAGTCACACACATACATATACACAGATACAGACGCACACATGTGTAGACACACACATAATAGGACACACACAAAGGTCTCTTGGGTTGTTCAAATTTATGACGAGAACACTCGTATGCACACTTCCACACACATACCAACTAGGTCCAGCCGTGGCTGGACCAATGGTTGTGAAGATAAAATGCCAGGGAATTGTGGGTAATCCTGGGGGCATTGCGGTACAGAGACATTTTCAGAGCGAGTTAGCTCAGGGTAAATAGACACAAGGCTTTTAAAGAACTTTACGACCCCACAGCGTCTAGCCCGGCGGTCTGCTGCTCCGACGTTGCTTTCAAATGCCAATTTAATTATTCACAGGTTCCCAAACCGAGGGTTAGCTGGGGCTAAAGTCCTGAAGACCACCAGGCTCAGAGGGTTATTATGTTTGCACGGAAGTGTTTTAATAGAATTTCAGTCACATTCGGGATGTCGGCTTCATTCATTATCATATCATGTTCTGTTTGGTGAAATAATGGAGTGGATGAACGTGAGGTAGATCATTGCTCTGTTCACATTAACAGACAGGCGTTGGGTAATGTCATTATTTATGAACACTCTCACTTCACGCATCGACAGTTTTACAACAGCACTGTTGGGGCGATGAAAAAAGGGGGCAGGCTGCAGAGGCAACAAGATTGTTGCAGTCACATTCATTTTCACAGAAACATACAGTATGTGAACTGCGTTGCAAATGTCAGGCTTTATTACATTTCCATGGACCTTTGCACCACAAATGAAAAAAAAAAAGATGGCAGGAACAAGGATGATGGAACCGAAATTAAGCGCTTTGCCTGTGTATTAATAGACAGGAGGGCTTTTTGCCTCCCTGGGACAGGGAGACCGACCATGGGTTTGACATAAGAGGAACGAATCCAAGTGTTTTGGATGTTGGGGCTGGGTGATATACGACCGGAAGATAGAAACAACGGAAAGATATATCCTACTATATGCACATGAATTACCATATGTATGAAATACCAAATACCACTCCAAACTGTCCACCAGAAGGTCATTACGTTAAAGTATATGGTAATCCAAAATCCCATCAGAATGAAAATCAGACTTTCTCCTTTTCTTTGCCCGTTTCCAAACTTTCGAAGGGCATATTTTCGAATCATCGTTCATTTCGAGCGGGAAATTGCGCGTCCCGAAATGTCAATACCTTCCCCATAAATGACTTTAACGATACTACTCAGAAACGATAAACGATAAGTGAGTTATGGCCCGGCGCTACTCCGGAGGAGTGATTCGGGCGTAAATCCCGTCCTTCTCTCGAAGTCCCCAGCGAAGGTCTTTGCAGGTTCTCCTAGAGACGACCTCGTCAGAAGGACTTTGGTTCCGTCTTCCTAACTTTGATCCAAGCGGCCGTTTAAATAATACGTGTCCAAGCGATTCCATGTCCTCCCTGACAAGCTTTATCTCGGGCTAGGTTCTGCAAACAATAACCGTTCTGACGGGCAAAACATTAAGTGTGGTGTTATTGAATTAAGAACAGAGTTAATCCCTTGATTCAACGTCTACTGATTGGCCTAACTGGCCCTAAACCGTTAAATAATATCTACATTATAGACCGTACGTTAGCCATATTTAGGGTTAAATGAAAAGTAACCCTCCATATATTAGACAATTTATCAATCATTTAAATTCAGTGGGGGACATTAACAGCCAAGTTGTTTCAGATAAAGAACTATAACATTATCTCTACTTTACTGTATTAAGCATTAACAGCTTATGCCTTAGACAAAGCAGTCACATAAACCGTGATACATATCTTCCATTTGATAAGCTAAATGTTTGATATATCTTCATATTGTGCAGAATTTCCTATGAAGGCTTCTGAATCCTTTTGAGCAATAGAGTTCCTTTTTCTCTCATCAGGGAATAAGTGATCAAAAACCACATCAACACAGACACTCATAAGTCACTCAGCAACCTGTAGTACACTTCACTCTCAAGACTAAACACAGATGAATACCAGCTAAATACAGATGAACACAGACTAAATACAGATGATTACTTACTAAATACAGATGAATACAGATGAATACAGACTAAATACAGATGAATACAGAAAAATACAGATTTATGCAGAAATAAGACATTAGGCTACAGGTAGACGACCTACCCTACAGGTAGACGTAGGCTACAGGTAGAAATTGAGGCGGACGTAATACAGATGAATACTGACTAAATACTGATGAATATAGATTTAATGCTGATGAACACAGATCTAATACAGACAGTAGACAGATGAATACATACATATCACAGTAGAATACAGAGTTAATACATTGAAATACAGACGTGATACGAATGAATTCAGACCTGGTACAGTAGAATACAGACTTCATACATTTGAACACAGACATAATACAGTAGAATACGGATTCAAGAAGGATGAATACAGAATACAGATCAAAAAACCTCTGATGTTATCCTAGCAGCTCCCCCCCTCACCCCCCCTCAGCCCATGGCTCCATCTCGGCGTCACAGCCCCCCGGTCCAGTATCCAGATCAGAGAGCCCCTATCCCTCCCTCCCTCCCTCCCTCCACCTCTCCTCCCTCCAGCCAGCAGAGGAGCCGCCTGCTGTAGGAGCGCTGCAGGAGGAGGAGAGGGGGTGGAGGAGGAAAAGGAGGAGGAGGGGGAGGAGGGGGAGGGGGTGAGGGAGGAGGAGGAGGAGGTGGGGGAGGAGGAAAAGGAGGAGGAGGGGGTGAGGGAGGAGGAGGGGGAGGAGTGGGAGGAGGAGGAGGAGGAGGTGGAGGAGGAGGGGGTAGGGGAGGAGGAGGTGGGGGAGGAGGAAAAGGAGGAGGAGGGGGAGGAGGAGGAGGAGGAGGAGGGGGAGGAGGAGTGGGAGGAGGAGGAGGTGGGGGAGGAGGAAAAGGAGGAGGGGGTGAGGGAGGAGGAGGTGGGGGAGGAGTGGGAGGAGGAGGAGGTGGGGGAGGAGGAAAAGGAGGAGGGGGTGAGGGAGGAGGAGGTGGGGGAGGAGGAGGAGGAGGAGGAGGAAGAGGAGGAGGAGGAGGAAGAGGAGGAGGAGGAAGAGGAGGAGGGGGAGGAGGAGGAGGAAGAGGAGGAGGAGGAGGAGGAGGAGAGGAGGCTGTGTAGCGCAGTGGCAGAGATCTGTTTTATGTACGCGTTTGTTTAGCGGGGGGGCGGTCATGAAGCGCTGCTTGATTTTTGTGGCACGGAGCTTTATGGCCTCGCGCCATGTCACGTGATCAAACGTGTGTGTGTATTTGTGCTCGCACATTCATGCAAGTGTGTGTGCGTGCATCTGTATGTGTGTATGCATGTGTGTGTATGTATGAATGTGTGCGTGCATGCGTGCGTGCATCTCTATGTGTGTGTATTTGTGTGTGTGTGTGTGCGTACACGTGTGCATTTGTTGCGACCGAGTCATGGTGGTTTCTCAGACTGCGGTCGCCGTGGGAGACGGGTGGCGGGTGTGGTGCCAGAGGGAGGAGGAGAGGAGGGAGGAGGGAGGAGAGATGAGGGAGGAGGAGAGGAGGGAGGAGGGAGGAGAGATGAGGGAGGAGGAGAGGAGGGAGGAGGAGGCGAGGGAGGAGGAGACGAGGAGAGGAGGGAGGAGAGGAGGGAGGAGAGGAGGGAGGAGGAGACGAGGGAAGAGGAGAGGAGGGAGGAGGAGACGAGGAGAGGAGGGAGGAGAGAGGAGGGAGGAGGAGACGAGGGAGGAGGAGACGAGGGAGGAGGAGACGAGGAGAGGAGGGAGGAGAGATGAGGGAGGAGGAGAGGAGGGAGAAGAGGAGGTGAGGAGGAGACGAGGAGAGGAGGGAGGAGGAGATGAGGGAGGAGGAGAGGAGGAGAGGAGGAGACGAGGAGACGAGGAGAGGAGGGAGGAGAGAAGGGAGGAGAGATGAGGGAGGAGGAGAGGAGGAGACGAGGAGAGGAGGAGACGAGGAGAGGAGGGAGGAGAGAAGGGAGGAGAGATGAGGAAGGAGGAGAGGAGGGAGGAGGAGACGAGGGAGGAGGAGACGAGGAGAGGAGGGAGGAGGTGAGGAGGAGACGAGGAGAGGGAGGAGGGAGGAGGAGATGAGGGAGGAGGAGAGGAGGAGAGGAGGAGACGAGGAGAGGAGGGAGGAGAGGAGGGAGGAGGAGATGAGGAGAGGAGGGTGATGAAGAGGAGGGTGGAGGAGAGGAGAGTGATGGAGAGGAGGAGAGGAGACGAGGGTGATGAAGAGGAGGGTGATGAAGAGGAAGGTGGAGGAGAGGAGGGTGATGAAGAGGAGAGGAGACGAGGGTGGAGGAGGAGGGTGATGAAGAGGAGGGTGATGAAGAGGAGGAGAGGAGACGAGGGTGACGGAGAGACCGGGAGATGAGTGACAGCAAAACGACCTTATCGCTAAATCACACATCGACAGAAGGACACGAGCTACAGCAGTCTGAGAGACTCATTAAGACACACACATACACACACGCCTCCTACCAGATGACCACACAGCCGACAGATGGACGACGTCTCACGTGCACAACTTTACGTGCACAACTTTACGTGCACGCTGCTTGACCCAGAACAGATGCTACCGGCGAGAGAGTATATTGGACCACCAAATCAGTCGGGACTCGTTCAGTAGTCCACTCAGTGTAGCGAGAGCAGTGATTTAATATGCATAACAGAGTGCGCGCGTGGCACCATAACAAGTACATTTTAACATTGCTATGCGTTGAAAGTCTAAACCCATCCACTCCCCCCCCCCACCTGTGTCTCAATCTGCATTCATCGCCCTTCCCTAGAACCGAGTCTGGCTCTGGCAAGCGAAGAGACGTGGGTTTCAAGTTTTGTGGAGAAGTAATGACTGGAGCTAAAAAGTTACGAGTGCAGGCCTCTCTCCTCCCAAAGTGGACCGGTGTGCAGTGAGCAGGCAGAGCAACAACACCACCACCACCGGGACCCGGGCTGTACTTAGAAACCGAGCAGCCTGCATTACCTACTCCCACGCCAATCAAATAGTCCTGACCAATCACATATCCTCCTACGCGGCGTCCCGCCCCATCGCAGAAGCAGAGGTGAGACACGCTCGTGCTGCTGGAGCAGGTTGTCATTTCCCCACAGTCGCGGCCACACACACCAGCTCCTGTTTGGACGCCGCTGCTAATCACACGACTTGTTCAAACGGACAGAGCCATTACATAAGCCAGCCCGCTGACTCATCAGGTCTCTCATGGGTGCTCTTGGCCGGGCTCCACGACCGGGAGAGGGCTGCCCAGGTCCATTAGAGACGCTCCTGCAGAACCCAACAGCAACACGACTCCAAAACAAATAAAATCCTCAAAGAATGAACTTGTAGTGATGAAAACCGATGAGTGTTTGTCTTTAAGGCGCGTTTCACAACGTCGTGCTCTTCTCGCACAACTCGCTGAAACCGCTCAGCTAAAAAACAAATGGTGATGAGAATGTATTCTTTCACACGTTACATCGCCCGTCTCGCTCCGGAGCACCCAGGATTCTGTTTTGGCAAGGAGAGCGTTATTAGGACTCAAACATCTTCAACAAAGGAATCTTCCTAAAGGACTCTCGGCTCGCCACCAGAATGATGTCATCAACACGCTAGGTGATCACGTAAAAAAGCTTAGATCGGGGAACTTTATTGTCCATCGACGGTGAGAATTTATTGCGTTTAACGGGGGTTCATATTAAAGACTTCCAATAACTATTTACAACAACCTGCTGAGACTAAAAGGTCAATGACACAGTAACGTTTGTTGCTATCCTCATTTACTTTGAGAAGGCCTAACCAATAAACGGAGACCACCTGCCAGAACCTCCGCCCTGGAGATCAAGACCCTCAGAACTACAGTCTGGATGGAGAACACTTGGGAGGTTTTAGAGCATCCACCATTAAACCAGCGACATACAACCATTCATTCACGCATTCACACACAGAGCAGCAGGGTCAACCACACAGGACGACAGCCAGCCAGTCAGGAGCAGTCAGGGTGAGGCGTCTTGCTCAGGGACACCTTGACACTCGAACTAGCAAACTTCTGGTTAACCAATCAACTCGCTCTACCTCCTGAGCTACTGTTGTCCAATACCCTCCCTCCTCCCACCCCTCGCCCTCACCCTGCTCTCCGTAAACCCCAGGGAAACGCCACACCTTATCCCATTACGGTCTTTAATTCCTCCCCGTCTCACCGTTGCGTTTGTGTCGCACCGCGGGCGGCGGGTGGCTCAGAGCGGCCGGTACTGAGGAGCCATATGCTGGAGAACACAGCCCTGCAGTGCGGTCGGGAACGGCTCATGGCACGTAGAGCGGGAAACAGATGCTCCCCTGACCTCGCCGCAGTCGGAGTCAACACGGCTGTGATCCGTGATCTGGCTACAAGGAGGTCAGCGCCAGCAGCAGGGCGACTGCACTGTGGCAGCCTGCGCGCACGTACACGTCTAGTGCTGCGCGATTAATCGAATCGCAATCGCGATATCAGCCTTTGCGATTGTGTCACGCAAAAGGCTGTGATTTAATATTAAATTATTTGGATTATTTGTATTTTCTTATTTGTTCTATTTATTTTATTTAGTTTTACTGTTGAGAAAGCCTAACAAGTTTGCACTGCAGTAATGCCTTTATTTTGAAAAATATCCTTTTTTGTTATTTTTTTAATTTTGAAAAATATTGTTATTTTGAAAAGAGTACAGTACACATTTTTTAGTTTTTGTATTTTTTATGCTAGTTTAAGCTTGTATGTTTGAGTTGAGAAATAAACATTTTAAAATGATCAGTAATCGGTGTATTTTCCTTGATAACCAAGCAAGTAGACTCATGACACCATTTGGGGTTCCCAAAGGCGGTGTGCGTTTGAATTGGAAGTGTTATCGGTCTTTTGGTTTGTGTTTTTGCGTGCTGCTGCTGCTGCCTCGGCCTTGGCTCGTTAACTGCTAAACGTTCTCACATTGATATCTAATGAGCATCTTTTGTGGATACCTCTCATCTGATATCTGTAAGACGTGAAGAGCCTTTATGTCAGCGAGAGAACTGAGACAAGCAGAAGGTTAAACTGAGGCCGTATGAAGAAGATCAGTTGTGTTTTTGATTCAACTCGTCAATTCATCTTAACTACATTCTCTTTGGTTGTATAACGAGCCGACCCTATTGACTGCAGAGATGCTGATAACATTCAAATCGTATTCCCTATAATGAGCTTTTGAACGACCTTAAACATGACATTAAAGATGGTAGATAACAGAAGTACGATACATAGAGGCGCAACTCAATCCCCCCCAAACAGAGAATGCACCAAACCCAGTATGCTCAAAACAACACTTCGACATCGCTCAAGAAAAACCAATCATGTCATCACTGAGCTAAACCTTTGCATGGAACCTGCTGTTTTCCAGCAAGCGCACTACAATGTATTTTTAGTATGATGTTGTTATATACGTGATGTAATGTCTGTACATTTTGCTAATTATACTGTTTTTAATCATCCCGGCCCAGGGACGACGGATATAAATAAGCTATACAGCTAACCCTAGCCCACGGTGGAGTGTGGCGCATGGCCTCAGTTAAAGAAACATATAAACCAGAATAAACAAAGAAAGTACCCCAAGCATGGAACATCTCATTTCTTGTGTCATCACACGAGGAGGACGCAGTACACAGTACACAGCTACTGTCAGGCCCTGCTTCTCGCCACCGAGCCCTTTGTGCCGTAGCACACAGCCACCGGATCGAAAGGAAACAAGCAGGCATCTGTGTGCAGAAACGCAGCCTCCAGCATGCATGGCCGAGCCCGCTCGTACGCGAGGAGAGACCCACTGTGAGGGGGAAATGGGACGTACAAAGGCAGGGCCGGGAAAGGCTTGTAGCGACAGTCACACCGCGCTGAACGTGGTCAAAGAAAATCTTTTTAAGCCCAGCGCTTCCCTACGGAGAGGACAACAATGGGGAGGAGAGAGAGGAGCTGTGTCGGGGAGGTGAGGTCACCGATGGCTGAACACGCACTTCCTATTCACACCACACGCCAGGAAAGACGTCGCCTTTCTACTGCTGCCAAATTGAACAAGACGGAGAAGAACAGAAAATATATTTGTTTTCTTTTTAATGGTAACCATGGCCTGCTTGTCCTGGGCACCCAGCAAATGTACACCAGCAAGGCTTCAGATGATTGTCTGCACAGCCAAGGTCGTAATCAAAGCTGGAGCACAGGGTGCTGACAGAGAACTCTGTGCGCTGTAACTGGCTTATTACCTTTCACAGCCAAAGAACAGAACCCCAGCTGTTCGAAACAACTTGAGCGGTGGATAGAGCAGCTCTCCGCTGAGCCCCGGCGAGTGGCATGGATGTGATCGGGATTTGACCCGTCCCGCTTTAGATCTCCCGACTCACCTATCAAGGAGAGAACGCGGGTTTGCTTGACCCAAAGAGCTGGAGCCAAACTGTAAATCGGCACTCAAACACACTAAACTAGATCTCTGCCATGTTGGAAACAAGTCTGTAGTTGGTGATGAAGTAGGACGATTCCTCCGAGCTCATCTCTCCCTCAATTGGAAGTACGTGGGGTTTCAACTCAAGCCGTGCTCCGCCACGGACAGTGCACTCGTATTAATGAGGAATGCCGATCTCAAACAGCGTCTGGATTGCACATGGTAACCACCACCTGAATGCATATTTCAAGCACTTTGCTTTGACTGCAAGAAAATGAAACAGCTCTTTGTTACCCAATATCAACCGCTCCTTCACAGAGTGAAGAGTTCTGTATTGCAGGATCCCAACCACCTTCCCCTCTATATAATGTGCATCTATTCATCTATCTATAGATGGACGTTAGGGATATCTGTATCTAAATATAGAAAGAGGCATCTCTGGAGAGATATAGAAAGAGACATCTCTGGAGAGAGAGAGAGAGAGGGAGAGCGAGAGAGAGAGAGAGACTCCTTTGCTATCAGTCTTTCGCCTATTTTTTACATTTCAAGAGGGACAGAAATGTGTCCTCCTGCGATTGCCTGACATCTCACCAATTGTCCCTCGATATCGTATGTGACACACTCGACAACTATTTGTTTTCTGAAGTATGGATTGGAACCTGAGGCAGGGCTCCAATCACAAGGACATTTATGTTGGAAGTGGATGATTTCCTGGTTGTTAAGTATGTTTTAGCAATCCAGGTAGATTCAAATAAATGGTTAAATGACCTGGAAGGTTGATGAGCGGGGCCGGGAAGTGTGGGATATGGCCCAACGTGTGTTGGTAGATAGCCTGATATTTCATTAGTTATTCTCTGCTTTTTGTGGCATTCCATCGGAAAAACATCACATTTTCGTCCCATGGCACTGTATGCTAAAACTGTGTTGACAGCTTCATGACACATTTTATGTTTTCTGCAATATTGGCCCATGGCAGCTAATGCATATCCCTATCAGCCAAGACATTTTACATTAGTGAATCCCTACCTGGCCCCTACTGCAATGACGGGCTGAGATAAGCTCAAATTGTCCTTTTTAATCCCGTAAGGGATATTCAGGGAACATAAGCAGCAGAGCTACGAACATGGAGCGGGCTAATCCACTAGGAAGGCCGGACCAGATGTCCAGGCGCATCCAGGGAGTCGCGGTCCCCCCTTCGAGAACTCCGGGTGGGAAATCAGACAGGCCTGACAACGTACAAAAACCTAAAAGCTGTTTTCGCACTAATAGCGAGCCATCCGAACAGTCTGTACATCGCCTCCCTGGGCGACTGGCCCCTCTGCCCACCTCTTGTTCAACCCACGCCCGCGCCGGCGGCCATGGATCTCGTGGGCTGACGGCGAACAAGCGTCCATGTGGTACAACCCCTCATACACTGAATACCTTCCCATTAAAAATGTAAAAGGATTAGCATCAAAGCAAAGGCTACCGTTAAAGAGGGCATGAAACAGCACTCAAAGTCGTGTATCGCTGCTGTAATGTGATGTGATGCATCGAGGCAGGCAGGGGAGTCTAGTCCCAGGTAAAAGGTTCTGGGCTCGAAGCCCAATGTCCACGCTCTCCCCGTGGATAGGGAGGTACCCCCCCCCCCCCCCCCAGCAAGAGGCCTTTACCCCTACCTGCTCCTGACACACATCCGCATACACTGCAACTCACTTTCGATGAAAGCGTCTGCTAAGAAAAGCCTTCGATTTTACGGATATTAGGGCTGGAAAATATCTATGGTGGTCAATCATCCAGGATTTGATTGGCCATTGTGAAGGGGGGGGGGGGGGGCTTGTCTTTACAGTAGACCAGCCCCCCATGGCACGATCGTCAGCTGGAAACAAAGCCGCCGATATCACAGCACACATGCATCAGAGGAGATGATTGTCGTTTCATTCCCTGGTAAACAATGCGCATATAACATGGTAACAAGGTACAGCAGTACCATTTCCATTTCATGTTTTTTTTTATTTTGGGGCGAGTGAATCATATTTATGTCCGCGCGAAGCGTGCATTACGAGAGTGTTCATTATTTTTGATATAGCGGTCAGGGCCGGCAGGCATGGCCGACTGCCAGCTACAGGCTAGTGTTCAGCAACATCTCATGCATTACATCTGGAGTAATTAGACCTAGCATCCTGAACGTCTCTCTCTCTCGCTCTCTGTCTCTCTCTGTCTCTCTCTCTCTCTCTCTCTCTCTCTCTTTCTCTCTCTCTCTGAGACGCTTGCTTCCCCAAGCTGAACACCTCACTAATGGCCATCTATTCTGATGGCCGATGAAAGAAAGGAATAAATTCTGCTCTCAGGACCCAGGCTAATGATGTGTTCTTGTTGTTGTTGGTGGTGGATATAGCTGGTGGCTTCAGAGTCATTCTGGCTGCAGCAGTAGATGAAGGTCTAGTTTATTACCCAGACGGAAGGGGACAGCCTAGCTGTGGGTTAACGATGAATGTGGCCTTCAGCTAACTTAATTTAGAAAGCTTTTCTGTTTGCTAAATGGAGGCTTTAACAGGCCTGGTTCAGCAGCAGAGCCCGGCACCTGAACAGGGCCCCGGTGTGCTTCATTGACTTCATTGATGTTATGCTTTCACTTGCAGATACAGAGTCCAATATTCAGGTTTTTCCAGATGACGCATCAGAACGAAGAGGTGGAAGGCTGGGGAGTTCACACAAACCCTCCCTGACAATAAAAGAAAAGGCTTCAATCGTTTTCAGTTGATTCAACAAGGCTCACTTCAGCTCAACACGCGTGTCCATGACAGCACGTTTTAACGAGAGCAAGACAACACACACATCTCAACAAGGCAACACACATCTCCACAAGGCAACACACATCTCCACAAGGCAACACACATCTCAACAAGGCAACACACATCTCAACAAGGCAACACACATTTCAACAAGACAACACCAGTTCAACAAGGCAATACACATTACATGAAGGCAACACATATTTCATCAAGGCAACACACATTTCACCAGCACAACACACGTCAACAGTGCAACACACATTACAACAAGGCAACACACATTTCAACGAGGCAACACACATTTCAACAAGACAGCACACATTACACCAAGACAACACACATTTCAACAAGACAACACACATTTCAGCCAGACAACACACATCCACACATTTCAACAGCACAACAGACATTTCAAAAGCACAACACACATTAAAACAAGACAACACACATTAAAACAAGACAACACCGGTTCAACAAGGCAACACACATTACAACAAGGCAGCACACATTTTACCAAGACAACACACATTTCAACGAGACAACACACATTTCAACGAGGAAACACACATTTCAACAAGACAAGTTCAACAAGGCAACAATCATTACAACAAGGCAACACACATTTCACCCAGACAACACACATTTCAACAGCACAACACACATTTCAACAAGACCAAACAAATCTCAGCCAGACAACACACATTCACACAGCACCAACACAGATTTCAACAGCGCGACACACATTACAACAAGGCGTCACACATTACACCAAGACACAAAACACATTTCGACAAGGCACCACATTTCAACCGGACCAAGAGGCCACCCGTGTGAACCGCAGACCGGGCGGAGCGGCAGGGCGGCGGACTCACCCTCTCGGAGGAGGTGCGAATAGATGACCAGAAGCACGAGCAGGCAGCAGAGGGACGCGGCGCCTCCACCCGCGGAGAACGTCTTCACCCCGGACTGCATCCTCCGTCTTCCTCCCCGGACTTCTCAGATAAACCTCCCAACTTCCGAGGCTCTACTTCAGATAGCACGCTGGTCGACCCGGGAGATGGGAATGGTTTGGTTAATCCACGGTTGTTGCCATGCCCGGCCGCTAGCATCCATTTTGGTGATTATTAAGGGAAGAGCGGGAAAGCAGCCTGGCTGGTGGCGCGTGGACCGCTGATCCTCGCGGTCTGGTCCGAGCGGCGCGACGCGGAGCCCGCTCAACTAGTTAGTCAGTTCAACCCGATTCAATTAACTGCCTTACTAAAGAACAGTTCTGTACCCGGCTTCGCCCATCGAGAGCTGCGCGAAGTCCAAAAGCAGCCTGGATGTCCCCGGGCTGCACTCGCGAAGGTTAGATCCTCAAAGTCAGGTTTAAGGGGAAGCGCAGACGAGGCGGCGGATCTCCGCGTCGCTTTGCGCTTTGCGACTTGCCGCTTGCGCCGCCGCACCACCACCACCACCACCGCACTCTGTTTAACCGCTAACTTCTGACGCTGAGCGACACCTTTTGCGCAGTACTCATCTCAATAAACGTTGACGTTTGACCAAACAGACACTGGACCCGATTATCAACCGCCACGTAGCAGAAGCTAAAAGAGCACGGACGTGACGCGTCACGTGAGGGCATTAAGCAGAGTGGAGGCAACATTTGAGGCGACATCCAAACATCTCTGAGCTCAGTGGTGGGGCGACGGCGTCTCTCCCGTGGACCGACGTCTCTCCCGGGGAACACCGCATCCGTGCGCCGCGGAAACTCTCGTGTCGCCTCGAGGCTCGGACGGAATAAGTTATTTTCGGTCCATCCCTCGGTCTTGTGTGTGTGTGTGTGTGTGTGCGGGATGAAAGTCACCTGTGAGATCTTCACGTGCACGGGTCGGACGCGGCGGGCGCTTTGATGTTCTCCCGCCTCGACCACCGCCCGGTGAGCGTGTTCGGGTACCGAGCAGGTGTTCTTTGGTAAACTCGCGTCAAGTTGGCGTCGCGGTTGGTCGGCGGACCGACTGATGATGGCTTCTGGAAGGAACCGCAGCACCGCAACTTGTTCTCTTCCTCCGCCTCCTCCTCCTCCTCGGTAACGATGTTCCCTCTGCCCACCACCACGAGCCTGGCGTAGCCCGCCCACACACAAACACACACACACACACACACAAACGCACACGCGCACACACAAACACTCGCGCACGTGCACGCTCGCACTGACACACATTCACACAGTTGCATACGAATGCAGAGGGATACGTACACACGCGCGCACGCACATGCGGGACACTCAAACACTCGCGCGCACACATGTGGATGCACGGCTGCGTTCAGACACATTTAAATAACAGACGAACACGCGCCAAGCTCTCACGGACACGCGCTGCGCTCGCACACCGCACACGCACGTAGTTTCCGTCTAAAAAAACTGGGGGGAACAGTTTGGGGCTATAAATGTCAAAGTGTAGTTAATGAATCCTGTTTAGACGTATGTCCTCGCCCAGAGGTAGAAAGATACACTCTCCCCCCTCTCTCCCCCTCGCCCACCTTCAACACCACCACCCAAATGTGGTTAGTAGAAAATGTGATTTAAAGTTTATCCTTGCTGGATTTGGAGTCATCCAGCAAGGATACCACACACACACACACACACACACACACACACACACCCAAATCAACAGAAAGACACACATACACACGTATACAGACACACAAACACACACACACACACACACAAATCAACAGACAGACACACACACGCACACGTACACACACGTATACACACACACACACACACACACACAGACAATTAAACTAAAGTTGGGTCCATTTTTGTGTCATTATCGGTACATCTTGTTTGGCTGAAGGCAGTTAGCAAGGTCACCGGTGCTAGCACGGCTGCAGGTGTACAGGAGCGCAGGAATGCAGTCTTGGCGGGTCGTTCCTCCAATAGAAACACACATCCACCTGGGACCGAGCGGAATTAAATGGGAATAGCTATTTTTAAAATGGGGCTGCTGTGATACCAACCAAATAATGCAAGGAGTGGGTATGCTGACATATATCCCATAATCTCATAAAACCATTGTCAGCCTACGCACAGATGTGCACGTGCGTGCACACGAACGCACGCACAGACACGGCCGCGCGCACACTCACACGCACACACACACACACACACACACACACCTTAAAAAGAGCCTAAAACCTTGTTTCTACCTTCATTTCCAAATTTCCCCTCCTATTATAACTCGGTATAGTACGTCTTTGGGATTTGGTCACAGATTTGGGGGGGCTGGTCTTTTCCCACCCTAAACTCCTACTTATCTTAAACCTCGCCATATTACAGGAGGCGAGGTCTGCTGTGAGCAGCGTCCTACCCACGGCCATCTCCCATGATTCACTGCTCCAGGGATGACTCCCAGCTTCGTCCCCCCCTCTCCTCCCCTCTCCTCCCCCACATCTCCTCCTCTCCTCCCCCTCGTCTCCCCCTCTCCTCCCCCACGCCTCCCCCGTCTCCTCCCCCAAGCCTCCCCCCTCTTCTCCCCTCCTCCCCTCCTCCCCCTCGTCTTCCTCTCCTCCCCCTCTCCTCCCCCTTGTCTCTCTCCTTCCCTCCTCCCCCTCATCTCCCCCTCGTCTCTCTCCTCCCCTCCTCCCCCTCTCCTCCCCCTCGTCTCTCCCTCTCCTCCCCTCCTCCAACTCATCTCCCCCTCTCCTCCCACCATAAGCCCTCCTCTGACTGGCTGTTAGCGCGACGCATCGCTACGTTAGCACGCTAATGTGTTGGAGTTAAGGGCCGCCACCCCTCTGATCCCAGGCCGACCCCACACACCCTGCCCCCCTCATGGGTCTCTGGGTCTCACCCTGGACCAGTGGACCAGTGCACCAGTGGACCAGTGCACCAGTGCACCAGTGGACCAGTGCACCAGTGCACCAGTGGACCGGGGGCCAGAGTGTGGGTGGTAGGGAGATGTTTTCCTCACCCACCTCTGTTTTATCACCTCATCGGTTTGACAGCTCATTTGTTTAAACTTTCCTTTAGACCTGGTTATAGTTTATTCATTTACCGGAGTGCCGCTTTAAGACCTTCTGCTAAATGTTTGACAGCTTATTTATTTAAACTTTAATTCAGAGTCAGTGCGAGTTTATTCATGTACTTGACAGCTGTTTTATCACCGTCTCTAACAGGTCCGACAGCTTATCCACTTACAATTGAATTCAGAGTTGGGGGTCGTTTGTTCACATAACTAGGTGCTGTTTCAAAGCCTTCTCATATATTGCTTATATATTTGTATTTGTATGGAAAAAGGGTTCGCTGTTTGAGGGCGTTTTGTGCCTTTGATAGATGAGGGTGAAGACGGGCCAGGCGGGGATGAATCGACCGGAATGTAACGCAACATTACACCACAGTGTAACACAACTCTACACCACACTACAGAGTAACACCACACCACAGTGTAACACAACACTACAGTGTAACACCAGACTACACCACAGTGTAACACAACACTACAGTGTAACACCACACTACACTACAGTATAACACCACACTACAGTGTAACACCAGACTACACCACAGTGTAACACCACACTACACCACAGTGTAACACTACACCACAGTGTAACACCACACTACACCACAGTGTAACACCACACTACACTACAGTGTAACACCACACTACACTACAGTGTAACACAACACTACAGTGTAACACCAGACTACACCACAGTGTAACACCACACTACACCACAGTGTAACACTACACCACAGTGTAACACCACACTACACCACAGTGTAACACCACACTACACCACAGTGTAACACCACACTACACCACAGTGTAACACAACACTACAGTGTAACACCACACTACACCACAGTGTAACACCACACTACACCACAGTGTAACACCACACTACACCACAGTGTAACACAACACTACAGTGTAACACCACACTACACCACAGTGTAACACAACACTACAGTGTAACACCACACTACACCACAGTGTAACACCACACTACACCACAGTGTAACACCACACTACACCACAGTGTAACACAACACTACAGTGTAACACCACACTACACCACAGTACGGTAGGAGCCTCTGCGCGGGGCCGCTGAGGGCCTCTGCAGTGAGCGGCGTGTTGACATGTCGTCGCGGCGGCGGCGGCGGCGGCGTGGCACTGAGGAGCTTCTCTCCTTTTGAGGCGCTGCGGAGCTTGAAAGAAAAACACAAATAAAAGGAGACCAGCGGCGAGCTCCCGCACGCAACTACCCACGGAGTGACCGCCGCGGTAAGGACGTGGAGGCTGAACCTCACCCTCCTGTCACTCACTCTAATACGATGACGATAACAACGCTGATGAGGATGATGATGAATATGTTTTCATGCACGTCGATGGTTTGGCCCCCGTCTGAACCGCCGCTGAACAGAAGACGAAGGGGCGCGGCGCTCCGTTCCCCGGCCGTTGATCCGTCGTCATGACAGCCTCATAAAAGGGAGGCGTCCGTCCTCCTGAGCCAGCGTTTGGTTCTCATCCGTCGGTTGTTTACATTAGCGCTGCTCGTCTCCCCGTCGATAATCGGATGCGGTCGCCGAGCCGGGACGCGTTGAAGCGAGGGGCTGCCGACGCAACGTGACGAATTATTCACGATCTTTAATAATAATAGCAATAATAACTTTGCAGACAGCGCGCTAATGGACGCAGCGGTCGGACGGCCCGCCATACCGCGCTTCAATTACACTTCAGATGACAAGACGGAGTCAATAGCGGGCTGGCCGCCGTTGTGATAGCCCCCGGCGCTGATTGACTCCGCTCTCCGCAGCCACATTAAGATTAGAAGTGAGTCTCCCCCCCCCCCCCCCTTTGTGTACAGCGCCTCTTTCATCACGTCCCGGCCCGACAATGGCCTGATGGATTCAGCGTACGCCATCGGCCTCCAGGAACGCTGCCCATTGTCTCACCCGTCAAGACTCTGAACTGTTGTCAATAGAAGAGCGATAAAACACCCTTTCCCCCAAACTCATTAGACAAAGATAAACACAACACAACCCCAGAGATTCAGTTTGGCTGCGGGCATTTTGGTAAACAATAAAACCATGGCGGCCATTGTTGCGGCGCTGTATTGGCGATGGATCACAGTTGCTGTGAAGTGTTTGTTTTTGATTAGGATTGTTTAATGGCTTCACACACACATTGGATTCTCAGTGTGCTGCTCGGACCAGTCAATACTAAACCTCTCATTAATGGTGCAGAACTGATTAGCGAGGGGAGAGAGGGGGGGGGGGGGGGAGATTCATTTAGACCCTAATTAAACCCTCCTAGGTGGGAGGCTTCGATCGCACCGGAAAGTTTCATCACAAGCCGTTCTTTCTGTGTACTTACATATGACTCTGTGTACCGCTCAACACTCTCGTTAGACTGGGATTTAACTGTCCAGGGTTGATGGGGAAGTCTCAGGAAGGGTGGCTGTGGTGGAGGTACTGGTGAAGTTACTGCTGGTGGAGGTGGTAGCGGTGGCGGTGGTGGTGGAGGAGATGAGGAGGGGTTGAGGTGGTCTTGGGTGGGGTGGAGGTGGTAGCGGTTAGATGGTGGTGTGTGGTGGTGGTTGTGGTATAGATGGTGGCGGCGGATGAGATGGTGGGGATTTCTGGTGGTATTAGAGGTGGTGGTGGTGATGGATGTGGTGGCGGAGATGCTGGCTTGAAGAATCTGAGACCTGGAAGGATTCTGCATTTTCAGAGTTTGGTTCCCTGGGGGCCCGGGTTGGATCCAGGGGAGGCCGGCTCTTGGCTGCCGTCTGGCCAACAAATCCTTCTCCTTCTTTTTTTTCCAGAACTTGCGTGTGTGTGTGTGTGTGTGTGTGTGTGTGCGTGCGTGCGTGCGTGTGCCTACGCACGTCGAATAATGTGTGCGTGTGTGATGAATAATGTGTGTGTGTATGATGTTTGACACACCTGTGACCCGTCAGCCTATCGCCCGGACGCAAAGTACCAGGAGTATAGGCTCCATTCCCCAGAGTGTCACCCAACAACAATCCACAAAGGACCCCAACGCTGGCAGACACACCGCCTCTACAGCAGCAGTGGGCGGGAAACAGGCTACCTGTGTGTGTGTGTGAGAGAGAGAGAGAGAGAGAGAGAGAGAGAGAGAGAGAGAGAGAGAGAGAGAGAGAGAGAGAGAGAGAGAGAGAGAGAGAGAGAGAGAGAGAGAGAGAGAGAGAGAGAGAGAGAGAGAGAGAGTGTGCGCGTGTGAGAGTGCGTATGTGTGAGTGCGCGCGCGCGTGTGTGTGTGAGTGTGTATGTGTGTGAGTGCGTGTGTGTGAGAGTGCTTGCGTGTGAGAATTCGTATGTGTGAGAGTGCGCGCGCGCGCGTGTGTGTGTTTATCTTTGTGCACGTGAGAGTGCGTGCCTGTGTGCGTGCGTTTATGTGTGTGCGTAGTTCCCCGTCCTGTATTAATTCTCATTGAGCGTAACCTTGTTACCCTCGCTGCCTTCGCACAACGCCAGCGTCAACCATGGAAAGCAATAAAAAAATAACTAGATAGAAAAACAAAACTCCAAAAAACAACTGAATGTTTACCTGTGGGGGCAGCCCTACCCCCCCCTTCCCCCCCACCTACCACGCGGCAATCGCTCATTCCATTCCTTTCATTTCCTCTCCCGACACAAAACCAGTCCTTTACGGCGTGCGCGCTGATTGAGGAGGGTAAACGACGCCGCCATGGCAACCCAACGTACCCCCCTGGCTATATACAAACCCCCTTGATGACGCTGTCATGCGGGGGGCGCCGCATGACAGCGGGCGGCGGTTAATCGCAGTGTTCAGCGCGGGGGGGCGGGGCATGTGAGCTGGACAATGTACAGAGAGGCCCGGTAGAACGGCGGCCAGAGACCCCCCCGCCGAGAGCCTCATTGGTACTACTGGATCGATGGACCCGCGAGGGAACAGCCTGGGTCTGAAACTGAGGGTCTGGGTCTGTACCTGAGGGTCTGTACCTGACCAGGTCTGTACCTGACCAGGTCTGTACCTGAGGGTCTGTACCTGAGGGTCTGGGTCTGTACCTGAGGGTCTGTACCTGAGGGTCTGGGTCTGTACCTGAGGGTCTGTGCCTGAGGGTCTGTGCCTGAGGGTCTGTACCTGAGGGTCTGTACCTGAGGGTCTGTACCTGACCAGGTCTGTACCTGAGGGTCTGTACCTGAGGGTCTGGGTCTGTACCTGAGGGTCTCTACCTGAGGGTCTGTACCTGAGGGTCTGGGTCTGTACCTGAGGGTCTGTGCCTGAGGGTCTGTTCCTGAGGGTCTGTTCCTGAGGGTCTGTACCTGACCAGGTCTGTACCTGAGGGTCTGTTCCTGAGGGTCTGTATCTGAGGGTCTGTACCTGAGGGTCTGTTCCTGAGGGTCTGTACCTGAGGGTCTGTACCTGACCAGGTCTGTACCTGAGTGTCTGTTCCTGAGGGTCTGTTCCTGAGGGTCTGGGCCTGGCACTGACGCAGAAGCGCAGGGCACTGGACCCAATGCACCAATCCGACCCGCAGGTGTGCCTTGACCACTGCGTCTTCATGACAACGGGGGATTGGTCCTCCCCTTCCAGGGAGGGGGGTCTCCTCCTCCTCCTCCTCCTCCTCCGGTGCATCCGTCCCACGGGGCTGCTGCCGCTCCAGTTTGGTCGGCCGTCTCACGTCCGCCACTCTGATCAACACCCGGCACACACACACACACACACACACACACACACACACACACACACACACACACACACACACCGCCTCCTCCTTGCCCGCCCAACCAGAAGGCTGCTGGTTCGATCCACAGACACCAACACTAACTGCTCCCGTCGGGCTGGCTGTCGCCTGGTATGGTCGTCACCGCTGTCGGTGTGTGTGTGTGTGTGTGTGTGTGTGTGTGTGTGTGTGTAAGGGAATATTGTAAAGTGCTTTGAGAGGCTGCTGGTCAGAAGAGCGTTATATATTCTCACTCCATCTACCATTTAGTCGTCTATGCATTAAAACATACTGTCACTCACACACACTTGAGTTGTTAGCGACTTGTATCTTATTAGCTTCCAGGTTATTGTTTTTGCCATCTGCTACCATATTAACATAATTAACGGATGCTAGTAGATTTATTACATTTCTATTTATTTTATAAAGATAAATAAATGCTCATTCTTCCCCGACAGAGAGAATGTCAGATAATGATTAAAAATACACATATTTAACCTTATACTATAAAACTTTCCTTTAAATTCGCACCATGCCACTTTTTAACACGCTTTCGCAGAAACCTCCGAACTTTGTTTGAATGAACTTCTGAACTTTGCAGAGACATTGAGTTTCCTTCAGCACACCATTACATAGCCCTCCACATTTCTCCAGATTATAAGTGTCGAAAGAATAAAAACCCACCCACACACGACTCAATCAAACAACACCATGTTTTTGTGTATCCCTCTGAATCAATTTTGTGTGTGGAGAAATGGAAGAAAATCACATTGGGAGCAGAAGGGATGGCGACTAGGGGGGAGGAGGAAGAGGGCGAGGAGGAAGAGGGGGAGGAGAGGGGGCAGGGGGAAGACAGCCTGAGAGTTAGTAGAGCGACCTGCTGAATTAAATAAAACCAGTACCCCCGGGGGAGCCGGTCCCTCTCCCAACACCAGGAGGAGAGATTGGCCTGCATCACAGCTCTGTGTGTGGCTGTTTCTTTAAGAATGTAAAGAAACACCCACGGCTGAGTGTGTGTGTGTGTGTGTGTGTGTGTGTGTGTGTGTGTGTGTGTGTGTGTGTGTGTGTGTGTGTGTGTGTGTGTGTGTGTGTGTGTGTGTGTGTGTGTGTGGTCTACATCCAGATATCCTTTTTGTAGTCACTGGGGACTCCAGTAGCATGCTGCTATTTATCTTCACTAGCGAGCATGTGTTGCTAGCCAGCATTGCTAGCACGTGTAGCTAGCAAGCGTGGCTTGAACTTGTAGCTTGATTGTGTAGCTAGCATGTGTAGCTAGCTAGCCAATGTAGCTAAGATGGTTTTAGTCTGGTTATCAAGCTCAATAAATTATTTTCACATAATTCCAAAGTGGGGCTATGGATACATAATCTGAGTGGCATGATTTAGTCATGGGGCTAGTTTCCCGCCACATGTCTTCAGTCCACCTGAAGCAATCCTTGTGCAAGATGCCTAACCGCCATTAATGAACGTTTTAAATAATTGAAGGAAAACAGCCCCCCGTCACTTCAGATAAAGTTTTGATAGAATTTAATGAGGGTGGTTTACATCATATCTTGTGTAATGTTAGTAGGCGATGAATAGTTAGCAGGCCGATTAGTTCACGGGAACACTGAATAAAGTTGAGATAAATTAAAACTATAGAAACGGTGATGGATAGAATGTTTGGAGAGCTGTTCACCTTGTTTTCCCGATTTATATTAAGTTCTACTATTCTGAGGTTCTTGTTCGGTACCATTTTTATAGTTCGGCTCCACTAAATCAAACATTTAACAAACGGGTGTTGACCCAATTTCTTCAGTCACTTTCAATTTTACACTCCGCTGGCCAGAAAGCCTGCTCCGCTAAGTTTAAACCGCGAGCTACTAATATTGGCATTAATTCATTATTTCCTCCGAAGAAGAGTGTCACAAATTAAAAACATTAACCAACCTATCTGAGACTTCTAGCTCCCTTTCTACAAACGGTGAGACCAACTGTTTGTTAAGTTAGTCCCCTGAAAGTAGCGTTAGGTGCAAGGGTACGAGGTGAAAAAGCGACCACATCCTAGGGCTGGGTAAAAATATCGATCCATCAATGCACTGCAATATATTTGTTCTCGATTCAATTTTGATTCAGAATTTTTTTTAAACAGATTATTTCCGAATTCTTGTAATCTAGAACAGAGTATGCCTAATTACATGCAGTTTTACATTCGTCCATGCTATGATTAATACTTTTATGCAGCAAGTTTAGCTCAGGAACAATACTATACAATGTTTTATTCCAATACTATACAATGTTGTATTCCTTTTTGCTAATTAAAGCACAATGAAATGGTTAATTCATTTTGGGGTCACTTTGTTCAACCAATACAAATGACAAAAATACCTAAATAATATTCAGGTACTTTTGTCATCTGCCCATATTATTGAATCAATATCGAAGCAATTGGATCAATATCGAATCGTGACCTTAAGAATTGGAATTGAATAGAATTTTGTGGTTCCTTGCAATACCCAGCCCTACCAGGTACCCTTGACTCTTATCGGACGTAAAGCCACCAGCTCTTCACTGAAGCGGTGTAACGACGCTGCCTCTGATCAGCGAGGGCTCGCGGAAAATCAGCAGCGCCAGCGGGGTCAGGGGAGGCTGGAATGGAAGAGCCTGGAGTACTCTGACGAGTACAACAAGAGGGGTAATGAAGCACGCAGTGGCCTCGCACGTCCACCCCACCTGCGTGGAACCCCAGCGCGCGCTCGAGTGGACGGCCGCACGCACAACACGATGACCTTTAAATAAATATGTTCACAAATGAATAAATAACTTTTTTATGCCGTTGGTCGACATGGAATAGTGCATGCCACCGCAAGCAGTTTCAATCTCCCATATCCATTTTGCAATTCTATTAAAATGAGCGAAATTAATCTGGCGTCTGGCTATTCTCTCCCGGAACGCCCCATATATTCCCATTTGCTTGATCCAATTTAGCGATAGCTAGGTTTATTTTTAAGGCTCAACAGGGATGGAGGTTAAGAAAGCTACTTGGGAACGGTGTCGCATGATATTAGCATTGTAATGCGCTCCATGATGGGAATAATATGCTAGATGGCGTGGACACGGTCCTCAGTAATGAGGTCAGCACACATTCACTCTCCCAGTACCCAAACTTTGGGTTACTTCGACGAGGCGCCTGCAGCCTGACTCAGACCCTGCTCCGTTGTTGCAGAGGAAGGAGTGGATGAGCGGCTCCAGTCCCTGATTAAGTACTCCGTCTTCAAACCATTTACAGCCGTCAGGAGCCAACCTTGAGGAAGAGGAATTGGGCAGGAAATTGAGAGAAGAAAGGATAGCGCGTGATAGCACGGGAATCCCTTTACCGGAGCACCGACTACACCCACTACGATAAAAGAGTTACGATTTATGTGAGACTAGAGAGGCAAAGAGAGAGAGACACAATCAACGTCTCTGAGCGGGCACGCTCTGTGTTTCAAAAGGAGTTTGGGATCTGATTATCTAATTTGCGCGACGTGCCGGGTGTCCGCGCGGCGTTCGTCGTGACTGAACCACCGCCGGTCGTGGGCGCCGCGTACACCTGCCACAGCAGGAAGCCCTGAAGCTGACGGAGCGCCGGCTGGATGGGGCGCCGCGATGCGATGTGTACTCCTACCAGGGGCCCGCTGAGGCAGGGCAGCCCGTGGTTTGGCTACGTAATGAAATATGTCGGCCTTGATGTATGGTAGCGGGAGAAGTCCAAATCGAAAATTGAATCACGCTAACTTAATTTGCGGTTGGGGCAATCAAATTACTTGTTTGGCCGATGGTGCTGACGACACATTTATCTTTGTGACAAAACTGTCAGGGCTGTGAACGGTCGGGGCACTGTCGCTGTCCTCCACGCAGGCCGGGGGACTAAGATTCCTTTCTGTTTGGGGGTTCGGCCCCCCCCGCCCCCAACTGGTCCTCCCCCGCCCCACCCAACCCCCCCGCTGACATCTGAGTAACGTGCCGTCAGCCAACCAGTTAACTGCATCTAATTGCAGAGGGCTGATTGAAACGGCCCCATTAAGGACGCCGCTCACACTTTGCTCTCGCTGTAATTGTGTGCGAGTTTATTTCCCAAGGAAACAAAAATAACAGCAACTCCAATTTCACCCACTCTGAACACTTCCAAACACTCCTCCGTGTAAAGCAGCATCTGAGCGCATTAGTAGAATCCCGCCACACGACTCAGGAGGACGCCGTGCCCTCGTGGGAACGGCGGTGGAACGGAGTCGCACTGGCCTCGCGCGGAGGACACAACATGGCCCCCGCATCAATCTGACCACGCCTGAGCGGCCGGAGCGCCGTGGAATTAAACGCTGATGTAAAGGGACGTGTTCAAAACACACACACAAATGCACGGAGGCACGCAGACACAGGCACGCAGGCACGCAGACACAGGCGCACAAACGCCTTCTTGCCTGAATCCCTGGCCCCTGAGGCGTACAATAGTTCCCATGAAAGCAGAAATAACTGTAGAACTGAGCTGCTATTCACTGATGTGCACATCACATCACTCACACTCACACACACACACACACACACACTTTCTTTCAAGGCGGCACTAACAAGTAGGAGAATGGTTCGCCCCTTCAACTAATTTCCTCCATTGGGAGCAAAGTGTATGACAGGCCACACACAAACACACACACACAAATGCACACAAACACACACACGCACAGGCACACACACTCCACTTTCGATGGATGAAATACACACAGCATCGGCTGATCCGGTAACTCCTTGCACTATAATAAACATTAATAATAACAATAAAAATTAAAACGATAACAATAACAACATATTCATATATATATAGCCGACAATAACAGCGTACTAAATGCAGACTCCCTCCTTGGTGTTTCACACAAGCTTCTCTGTATTGTCCCCTGAGGGAGGGAGCTCCATCAGGGCACACACAAAATCCAGGACCCCATATTGTGAGGTTATATATATACACCATGTCCCTACAATGTCACACACACACCATTTCCCTACAATGTCACACACACACACATAAACACACACACACACACCATGTCCCTACAATGTCACACACACACCATGTCCCTACAATGTCACACACACACACAGACACACACGCACAAACACACACCATGTCCCTACAATGTCACACACACACACACACACAAACACACACACACACACACCAAGTCCCTACAATGTCACACAGACACACACACACACACACGCCATGTCCCTATAATGTCACACACAGACACTTACACAGACGCACAAACACACACACACACACCATGTCCCTACAAAGTCACACAAACACACACACACACCATGTCCCTACAATGTCACACACACACACCATCTCCCTACAATGTCACCCACACACACACACATACACCATGTCCCTACAATGGCACACACACACACACACACACACACACATACACACACACACAGCATGTCCCCATAACGTCACGAACACCAGTTCCTCTCAACATCATACAAACCCACTATGTCACCACAATGTCAGTCTCACACACACACACACACACACACACACACACACACACACACACACACACACACACACACACCAGGTCTGCTGTCAGGTTATAAATGTACATCATAGATCTAGACACACACAGATAGATATCAATATATAAAAAATATACATATAACTAAATATCTAAGTGTGTGTATGCGTTTAAATATACATGCGCATAGCTACTGGCCCCCTTGCTGAGACTCAGCAGGGGGGGGGGCAGGGTGAGGGTTTTTCTCCATCTCAGTGTTTTGTGTTTTTGTTCTTTCTGGTCGTGGAGGAGAGTTAACAGACGTCAGCTGAAATTTTCCTCTAGCCAGGAGCCGGCAGGGAGGAGAGAGACGGACTAAACTAAACAAGATTTACAATGGGTAGAGAGAGAGAGAGAGAGAGAGAGAGAGAGAGAGAGAGGGTGTGTGAGAGAGAGAGAGAGAGAGAAAGAGAGAGAGAGAGGTTGTGAGAGAGGGTGAGAGAGAAGGACGATTAATTTATTGAAAGAAGGAACGATATAAGGCAGCTGCAGGAAGCAAGAGAGAGAACGCAAAGGATGACAAAGAAAAGGACAAGACGAGGCAGGGTGAGAGAAGAGAGAGAGAGACAGAGAGAGACAGAGAATGAGAGGGATAAAGAGAGAAAGAGATGTGGAAAGAGTGATGGAGAGAGAGAGAGAAAGTGGCTCTTCTAGATAATTCTTATTCTTCGGGGGGGGGGGGGGGGGGGGGGGTCAGGTCTCAGTGATTGGGGGACAACGGACCCGGTTGTCACACCAACGACCCGTGGAGGAAGCGCGTGTCACTTCATCACTCGTACACATGGACGCCGCTTTTGTCTCCTCAGCTTCCTCTCCACACACAGGAAGTAGCTAATTGATCCTGGGAGACAGGTTCACAGTGAGTGTGTGTGTGTGATCAGCGTGTGTGTGTGTGTGTGTGTGTGTGTGTGTGTGTGTGTGTGTGTGTGTGTGTGTGTGTGTGTGTGAATGGGTAGTCTGTAGGTGTAGTGTGTAGTGTGTGTGTGAGAATGGGAAGTGTGGGTCTGATGAGGGTGCTGGCATACTGTGTGTATATAAGTGTGATTGTTAGGGGTTGTGTGTATTCATATATGTGCATCTCAGTATGTGTGTGGCTATGTTTATAAATGTGTGTGTGTGTGTGTGGGTCTGGATCTGCCATAACCAATCGCTAACGTTTGGCCGGGAATCACGTTGCGCGCGGGCTGTAAACAAACGAATCACCGTGCGTGAAGATGACCGTCAACGAGAGCTGACTTTAACGTCATTGTTCTCAGCCACTCCCTCTGTTCGCTGATTGGACGCAGAAAATTTGGACGGAGAATACCCAGTAACATACCACAGACCCAGACCTGGTACTGAAGGGAAATCAAAATTGAGCGGAAGCACTTAGGCGGGCGGAGCCGGGCTATATGTGTGTGTGGTGACACTGATGAACAATTTGTGGTGAATGTGCTGAAAAGGGCGCATTGGAGCGGAAGAGAGAGCAAGGGCGAGAGGAGAGAGAGGAGAGAGAGAGAGAGAGTGAGACGGAGAGTGAGACAGAGAGTGAGACAGAGAGTGAGACAGAGAGTGAGACAGAGAGTGAGACAGACAGACAGACAGACAGACAGACAGACAGACAGACAGACAGACAGACAGACAGACAGACAGACAGACAGACAGACAGAGAAGGGGATAACGTAGTGCTGCCTGCCGCAGCACTA